>NW_017297292.1:1439305-1576609 GCF_001594075.2 Trachymyrmex cornetzi | reverse complement strand
AGTTATATTACCTCAACATTTAGTTGAAACTATTTCACTCAATATTTGATATAGCTATAACTAGACTTTTTTTTCAGTGTACTAACAATCATTTTATCCAGAAAGTGCGTGCATTTCTCATTTGGAACATAAACCAAAACATCTACTAATAATCCAGAGCCCGTTTTGTTAGTAGCAATATCAAGTGGGATATAAATAGTTTTAACCAGCATATCATTTTTTAAATCGAAGATCAATAGTTTTGGATTACAAATTTGTTTATTAGTTTCTCCGATTTCGCCGTCATCCAAAACAAAGATGTGGTTGCATCGAATCTGAGATAAAAACAAAAATTCTGTTTCGCGTACGATTATCAAACTGACTATTGAGTATGTATATAGGTATGCTTAATATATAATAGACTTGACTGTTAATTAATATTATATATATATATTATGTATATAATATAGACATATAATATGTATTACTATAATATAATATTATATTATATTATTACATATACTTATATTATTATATATAAACATTACATTTATATTAAAAACCCGTTTGAACAAAACATATTAATACTTACATATATATAATAAACATTTATAATACCATCACATGTACAATTACTATTATGCCAACTCCAATCTGGATACGGACGTAAAAGTGGACCACCTGGTCCTGTTTTATTTGTTACTATCGACAAAGTAGCAGGTGATCCAGGACCAAACACTCTCGTATTAGTGATGAATATTCTACCATCTATAAGAATTTTGTTTATAAACAGCAATTATGTGTTACTAAAGAATATTTATTTCTTGAATTTCATGACATTAGTAATGCTATCTGTTGCATTAACAACATCGGAGTATGTATTGTATGTATACATATACATATATACTATATATAATATCTATATACATAATAAAATGTATAGCTCTATAATGTGTCAATATAGTTAAATATTATAACCATAAGCTATCGCATAATATAATAAAAATATTTTGTACAAAATTATTACAATTTTTTCTAGTAGTCTGCTATCAATTTACCTTCCGCTTTAAGTGCCTCGACGAATAAGCACTTGTAAGGATTGTAAGTGTCAGAATTTATAGCGTCTTCTTTTTGCTGCTGACTTTCCCACTCATACTCACAATATCTCCAGTTATGAACAAAATTCACTTTGATTCCAAAACTCACAATTGCCATCGATAGAATTAGCAAGGTAAATAAATGTCCCATTTTTTACTGTGATGAATAGTACAGATAGTAATGTTTGTAGACAATAATGTTGTGCTGCTCAGGGTATAAAATAGGATTCTCCACTGGGATACGAGTTTATCTTGGAAGTTTGAATTGCGAGTCTCAAAAGGAATATTGCAAAGATGATCTTTTAATAAAAAATTCTTTTAATAAAAAATATTTGTTAAAAAGTTACTGTATTACCAGAGTTGTTGTTTTGCCTATGTTGCAACTTCGCAGCAACAATATTTCAGTAAGGTGTTCTACCTGAATCACATAAGTTTAAAATATGCACTATTAAGATTTTCTGAATCTGAACTGCAATAACAGGCACATATATTGCAAATGCGAATTCGACAACAATTGCTTGTTATTTATACTTTTTTTCATGCAATTACATGAAAATGTTTTTAAAAAATGTCATTATACATATAACCAATAAACATAATTATAGCCTTATTAAAAGTCTTGCATTGACGTTGTTATAATATTTATACCTATTGCGTGTATATAACAATATGTAACACGTACTAAAATGTCATTATACATATAACCAATAAACATAATTATAGCCTTATTAAAAGTCTTGCATTGACATTGTTATAATATTTATACCTATTGCGTGTATATAACAACATGTAACACGTATATATATATGTTATCTTATCAATGAGGCCATTAGGAACAAAAATAAAATATTTGTTATCTTTGTGAGCATATAGTCACACGGTGACTTGACTCGTCTACGAGTGTGAAAATTTTGGCCGTATAGAGGATGGGGAAATAGATGGTCAGACAACGAAGTGATAATCTTTTTTTTTATTTATTCTTTATAACCCCTTAACGTCATTCGCAATTATAAAATTTATTTTCATCGATTTCTGCTAATGAATTCATTAATTGCTTTCAAATTATCATGTATGTCTTCGTTGCATCTTTATAGATATATAATAAGGGAGACTGGAATCAAAAATAACATGGATAAGTAACATCTACGTAACTACATATTACTAGGTATATGGATTGAAGATATGTAAGTTGATGTGATTCTCAAAACACACACTCGAAAAAATTGTTTAATTTTATTATAGTTATATTTTTTTTAACCAGTGTATTATATAATATGTTATAGTTAAATTTATATTAGCTATATCATTGTGAGATAGAAAAATGTAAAATTATACATTTTAATTAATTACAAACTTCTAATCTCTTTCTTATGCTTTTGTATTTTGTGTATATTTTTATTATGTAGGTGTTACAACCTACACCCGTATTACTTTTTATATATCTGCGTATATTTATGTTATTAAATCATTTAAATCACCGAATACATTACATACAGTATAGCGAGTGTGTACTATTGTGATCAAAATGAAATCAAAATATTATTAAAAGGTAATATACTAACAATCATTTCATCCAGTAACTATTTACATTCTCCGGGAACATAACAACGAAAGGATTTACCAATAAAGATTTACCATGGTCTATTCGATTAGCAACAACAATAAGTGGGATGTAAATAGTTTTAACTAGTGTATCATTTTTTAAATTGAAGATCAATAGTTTTGGCTTAAAAATTTGATGAGGCCCGATTTGGCCGTTATTCATAACGAAGAGGTGATTGTATTGAATCTTAAATTGAAAAGCAAAAGTTATATTTTATTTATTGTTATCAAATTGATTGTTGTGTATACATATGTATATGTAGGTATGCGTAATAAACTATTGAACATTTTAATAATTTAAGATGTGGCAATCATTTAAACGAGAAATATTCACTTACATGCAGTAGATAAACATTTATAATACCATCGCACATACTGCTATCATTATGCCAACTCCAATTTGGATATAGACGTAAAAGTGGACCTGATCCTTATACTGTTGCCAAAGTAGCCAATGCTCCAAAACTCGATATAGTAACAAATATTCTACCATCTATAAAAATCTTTTTTTAACTTGTGCTATATATTAAAGGATATATTTTTAATTTCATGATCGAAATGTGATAAAAAATGTTTGAGCGAAAATGGACCAACTAGAAAATACCAATCAGAATTTCATTATCTCAACTAAAATTTTAGTAGTTTGATAGAAAATTCTGATTCGTCTATTTTCACCCAGAATTCCAATTAATCCAATCAGATATTTTTTTCAGTGTACAAGTTGTTCCATTTAAACGCATAGTAAAAGAAAATTTTATAAAGTACTGGTTTTAATAACAAAATATGGATCAGAGTTAATTAAGAAGCAGTTCAGAAATTTTTTTATAAAGTAATAAATCCAGCGATTTTGGGCACGCAATGCATGCGTATAACAAGCTATCTACGTCTCCTATGTTGAATTCTTTCAGTAGCGCAACCGTTCAAGCAGTTAAGTAATAACCATCGAATGTGATTAATTCTTAACTTTAGATCCAACTAATTACATCAAATTGTTACTTATGTTCGCCGCTTAGCAAGTGTTTGCGCTCCTGGATACATCCATTGCTTTAGTCGTCATATGGACGTCATAGCATATTTTGTATGTTATCGCCTGTGGAATTGAAAATGCGCTATACATATGAGGACACAAATGTCCTCGTATGTATAAACACTCGAAATTGCGCACGTATCGGAGAAGACATGAGAAGAAATGAGAAGAAAACATATGGAGAAGGAATGAGAAAGCATGATAAGGCATTTGTTGTTCATGCATACAAGCATTAGACTTCCATACGATAGTATACAAAACATTTTCTGCTGTGTCGTCCATATGGCGGAACTGAAGACACTGAAGTCTTTCCGATAATATATAAGAAGTAGAGAGCTTTTGTACATGTAAAGAATTTCAGAGATGTGTGTGTGTGTGTGTGTGCGTGCGTGTGTGTGCTCTTTACTTTGGCACTCATATTTTGTCAATAGAACAAGAACTTTGTATGTTACGAATTTGTCTTTTATTATAAGTTTAACAATAAATAAAACACTGTAAATACACACATACATAATATTGTACGAGTAAAATGTATACGTTTATAATATGATTGTATGTATAGTAGTTACATTCTTTAAATTGTTAGTTTTCGTTAATAAAAATACTTATACTTTGTATAAAATTATCTGGTATAACATTATTATAATATTCCGGAATCAACCTACTATTTGCTCTGCCTATATATCGTTTAAAAAGCTTTTGTAAGGATTATAAGTGCCAGAATTTATCGCGTCTTCCTTCTGTTTCTGACTATCCCATTCATAATCAATGTATTTCCAATGATGTATAACATTCACTTCGATTCCGAAGCTCACAATTGCCATCGACAGAATTAGCACGACAAACAAAGAATGTTCCATTTTTATTGTAGTGTATGGTTACACACAATAATGTTGTATACGTATTATAACACTCAAGCTACAAAATAGGATTCTCCGACAAGATACGAGTTTGTCTTTGGAATTGGAACTCCAAAACCCAAGAGAAATACTACACAAGTATTCTTTGAATTAAATATTTATTAAAAAGTTACTTATTCTTTCTAAAGTTATTGTTTTACCTTCGCCGCGATTAAATCAGTCTTATGACGTAATCGCAACGAAGATATTCCAGTAAGGTGCTACTGGAATCTCATAAGTTTACGACACACATTATTAATAGAGTAACGGTTTTTAAACTTTCACGGGTATTATCTTCAAAGATATCAAAAGGTTTGCAGGTTGTCGCCATGTTTTTATCCATTGCTAATGCCAACGTTTCGGAAAACTTGCCGTTCACTTTATCAGGGCGAGGAGCACACTGATACTGATTATTAACAGAGTTTCGGAAAAAGAACATGATGATGCGTTTCGATGTTTCTTTATTTTTATTGTTAATAAAATAGGTTTCGTGGTGTTCTATACTTTGGTTTTTAAAACGAATTATATTCGCTTCATGAAATGCAGTAAGTTGTAGGTACTTGACAGCAACTTCTTTAGGGCGTATTGCACGGATTGCGTGAAAGTAACCTAGTTAAAGTTCTCGCAACAAATTGCATTTATATGTGGAATGCATTAATTAGCAAATTTTTGAGTTACATAGATCAATCGTAACTTTTTGGATTGCAATAATAAAATAATATAATTGAATTATAACTATATCAATAGACACGAGTATCACAAATGTGAGTGCAATAATGATCGCTTGCTATTTTATCTATTTTTTTTGTAAACAAATATACATGAAAAATTTTCAATACACATTGTACAAACTTATAATCATAAATGTAGCCTCATTAAAAGTCTTTCATTTCGGCCTTGTTATGATACTTATGTATAAATGAATTATAACCACTTATTACGCGTGTATAATAACTGATAACATAATATATAGTATGTTACCTTTTATTAACGAGATCATTAATAAGTCTATTCTGTAACTCTTAACGAGTTTCCATTGTCGTTATAAGGGCCATGGCACACAAAAAAACTTAAGCAATAAAACATAAGCAGTATGCGAATTGACCAATCAACAGTAGAGTCTGTAAAGCCATAACGTAAGCAGTAGCCAATCCAAAAAACATGTTAATTTTTTTACTGCTTACTTCTTACTGCCTTAAGTTTTTTGTGTACCATGGCTCTAACGTCGCTGATGCGCAACTTTTTTTAGTATAAAAGAGCTGTTTAGCGACGTTATAATAATAACGAAATTTGCGTTAAGAGTTTCAAAATAGATCTGTAGGAATAGAAAATAATGTATTTATTATCTTTTTAGGCTGAGAGTTAGTATAGGAAGAAAAGAAGCAAAATCTATTACTATTTTTTAAAATTAATAACCGGATCGAACGATAGGTATACGCATATGAAACGCCTGTCGTAATATTTTTGACCTTCCGACCGATTTCTCGGACCAGTAGACACAACTTTTGTCTTAAGATTTGGCTCAATTATATTTCAGTACAGCCCTCATCTTCGTCTTTTAAGAAAATATAAATCAATACTCAATTTAGGATGTTTGAATATCTATGTACTCAAACCGCATGTGTGAAATCCATTTGCTTCTTGAAAATATATACACCTTATTTGGCTTACATTTTTATTTTCTACTTGTGAAATAAAAATTCCTAAATTTTTCTGAGATCAAAATCAAAATTTGCATACACACTTGAAGTTTTTTTTATTAAATAACCAATTCCTGATATAAGGAGCGCACTCGTATCCTTCTGAATTCAGCACGACCGTTCTTGCGACGATCTGTCGAGCCGCTACCTCAAGAATTTCACTTTTCGTGTTTGACATTGATAGGGTATGCATCCTTTTCACTCCGCGTTCGGAAAAATACGAATAGGAGGAAGGAATGGCAAACGAGAATGATGAGATTGCCACTTAACGAGACATCGCTTGTCGAATAAAATCTAAATTGCTGCGATTTTGCATCTTTACGGATAAATAATTTTCATACTCGTTTGTATTCATTTTATCCTATTCTATTGTACACGTACACATATACATTTCAGTCGCAGATACATTAAATTTGTATACATAAAATTGAATATAATCTATGTAACTTAAAAGTACATTAAATTTCATGACATTTTTAACAGTGTAGTAATAATAAATGATATTAAATTAATTTTGATTTTCCTTCCACTATATTTTATTTTTGCCAATAATTCAGTAAAACTAGTTGTAATTTTTACTGTCTTTTTTAGATTTGAAATAATTAAAAAAAAAATCTTCATATCATAAAGTTATGGAACCATGTCGTTAAAATCAGCGTTATTATAATATTAGATATTCTTCTTCCGAGAAATTTATCTAATAAAGCAGATAATATATTATAGACACTTCCTTAAGTCTATGATAGATTTATTTGTAAGTACCTCCTTTCAATAAATTACACTACAAGTAAATACCAAACACGAATTATAGAGATAATTGAGGGGAGAATGCGTGTACACTGACGATGGATGAGGAGGGTCGGAAAGTGATTGAAGGACATCTCATAGCTGTGGACCGGACCCTGATTGGTTTGACACGATTTAGCCCCTGTAATGCCAAACTCGACGTCTGCTGTTGCGGTTGGCTCTGGTCGAGGTATTAGCGGAGATTGTTAAGGCTATAGTACCTACACTGAAGTAAACACGCTCTCGTTGTAAATCGCTCGACATTTTGAAACTTATGTATACACCGAGCATTTTCGTAATTGTGTCGAAATTGCTTATAAATGGTTTATACCTTGAAAGAATTGCAATAAAGTTTACCACGATAATAAGAGGAAAGTTTACCGTGATAGTATGTTTGATAACGAGATGAAAGAGAATATGTGTTAAAAATAAAAACGTATTACATTTTTTTATGTTAAAAATGTTACATTTTTTAATATACCTAAGCTTTATATTCAATCAAGGTTTTTTTTATAAGATTAAATAAAAAAAAAGTAGATAAAGGTTGAATTTTACTAACTTTGAAGAACTACGAAATGAGAAATTCTTGCAATTTTATTATTACTATCTGATTCTGTCTGGTGGAAGAATAGCTTTTCTAGAAAATTTATTTTTTCTTCTTATATATGTATACGTACAATAGGTAAACATAAATTGATAATTAGCATTCTTTTTTCACTGAAAAGTATAAAATAATAAATATTCTTAAAGAATTTTATTCTTTCTTTGATATAGTATGCTAATAATTCTTATGTAAATATTTGTTATATATAATTTTAAATATAAAAATTGACTATGAATACCAGCCATGGTTTTTGTTTGATTTCGAGGATATTTTCGAGGTGCGTGCGAGGGTACTCGCGAATGAATCCACATATAGGACGATCGTATTTCTGATTCGTACCCATCTCGTGCCCCCTTTCGTATTCCATCCTATTCGAAAGAGCTGCATTATAAATCGTGTGAAATCCAAGTGTCTGACCTCGATCGGCAGCGGTGAATCCCCGTTAGAGGGTAGAAAGACGAAAGAGAGAACGAGGGAAGCAGTCGGGTGCGAGCGGAAGAACCGAGTGAATGGGGCAAAGGGCTGCAATGTGGAAGAGGGAGAATCATCGTGCGAATTTTACGCTAACCTGATAGCTGGTTGGAATAGATTACATCGATCGGTAAAATCTATCTGCGCGGATGATGCTTTTGTAAATGGTCGAGACATTGTCAGTGTATTTTACACTATTCATTCTACCATAACCGTGATATTATTTCCTTTTGTTATTGCACATAATCACCACGTAGATGAGTTATTATTAAATAAAAAATATGTAATAAATAAAACCTTGATCTACTCGTTTGAAAAGTAATATAAACTCTATTTAGAAAATGACCAAAGAAGCGTTAATATTATTTAACAATGTATGTTAAATAATATTAACTAAATTTAATGCGTTCAATACATTAAAAATTAATGCGAAACTAGTTTTGACTTGCATAGTCTTCATCAATCGCTTATAACTACTAATAATACAAAAATGCCACCCGGGTGCAGAATGCCGCGCCGCGCCATCGCCCTTTTTTACCGATCACATTTATGTCATAACTCAAACGATTCACACCAACATTCATTAAATCCAAATGAATTTTATATCACGGTTATAATCATCATGAAAATTTGTTATATAATTACTTTTTTATAAAATCAAATATCCAGAATAATCTGTGTGAAAAAAATGACAGGCATAATTTCTTTCTTTTTTCTTTGAAAAACACTTTCTTTATATATAAATCTTATAACGATATTCTGAGAGCTATAATATGCAAATGTGAACGTGTGGAGTGATGAGTTTTGCATATTTCCGACTACTTGCCTTTTAATTAATAAAATAAATCTCGTCTTTATATTGCTCACGAGACAATTACCGCAATTATACGATCCTACCTGATTTTAATCGTAAAACTACTTTCCGTAGTCTACTTTGTATTTAATCACATTACAGCTTCAATGCCTTGCTTACAGTATAACCGTGCATTAAGAATTTTCCCGTGTTTCTTTGTAGCGTCGTGATATAGTGCAAAACAACTCATTCCACTGTTGAACATTTATCTTTTACAATCTCGTTAAAATACGTGGTAATTAAATTAACTTTTTTACAAGGAAAAATGTTGCGCAGCCGAGAAAATTTAAGCTTATTCTAGTTCTGTGTGGATATTCTTATGCAAAATTGTAAAAGAAGAGATTAAAAATTTTGCAGTGATATACAACATTTACAAAGATTATAAAGGAATTTTATCTGACATATGAAAGATATTTGTGTGTTTTACCTCATCAGAAATGTATTCCTTAATTAATTATTAAGATATTTAAAATAAAAAATATTTTCTTATTTTTTTGATGATAAGCTTATTTTTTTAATAATCGCTTTAAAAATCGCTTTTGAATCTAAAAAAATAGAAGTTATGTATTGTATAATATGTCATAAAAAAAATGTATTTTCTTTTGTTACATGTAATTTTCGAAACGTTTGAATTCAAAGTGATTTTAATTATTTAATCCTTGGATTAACTGAGAAATTAATACATCAAATTATTTAATATTATTATATTACATCAAAACGTATTAGTATTATATATAATATCTAATTATTATATCAAATTGTAATTTCATAATTGTAATACGTTTTTGCAATATTATCCTTGCAATTTCTATTTTAATAACAATAAGATTATCAGTCACATCAGTTAGAATTCTAATTCAATAAATTTACTAGCTTTTTTCATAGCTCATGTTGGCTACACCAAATAATTCTCATGCTTTAAAGATTCCTATCGGAAAACGTGCTTATTTCACTCCCTCGAACCTCTCTTTAGTCAAATTAATTATACAGCAGTTGTAGTACGAATAAAGCGCGATCTCGCATTTTCCGCGTCGCGGAAATTCCTTGTTGCGAATAGCGACATTAAAAAGTTTTCCCACTTCGATGGTGAACTTTTTGAAAAGTACTGTGCTCTTTCTTGCAGGCGGATCGGAATACTTCGGATCGGTTGATCGCGGGCAATTATGTTCAGAAAATTTTCTGCACTGAGGAAATCTGCATAAGTTGCCGCGAATTTCACTTTGCGAGGCACAGCGTTAAATATTAAGTACACAATTCTTCAGTGTTCGTTTCTTTCTTTAAAATTTTCGAAGAAAAGTCATTACAATTTTTCATGTGAGATTGCAATTTGGCTTTTATTCTGTTGGTTTTCCTTTCTCATTTTTAACATAACAAATGAACTTCTTATTTTTTATAGCTGCATTACACGAAAATTTTTGCCAAACATCATATATATTGAGTGAGATGGTACAATTTTGAACATGGTACAATTCTGAATAAAATAGAATAAATCCAATTTTTGAAGTCCAAATTTAGTAACACCTAATCTCATGTGTGGAAGGTATTGAAGGATATTAAATTAAAAAATTAAATTTGAACAGTGAAATAACAACAAAAGAAGTTATTATCGAATTCTCGTAGAAACAAATTGAAATTTCAAAATAACTAAAAAATTGATAATAAGCGCTGTAAGACGTGCGCAATATAAATATAACTTCTATTTGAAAAGTGGATTCAAATTTTATTTTATTCAGAATTGTGTCATGTTTAAAATTGTATCTACTACCTTACTCTGCTTAGGAAATTGAAGTAAAATAATTGATTTAATTGGCATAAAAATATCGCGGAAAACGTTATTTTGACGTCCAATTAACAATGTCAGCTTGTTTCCTGGGTATATATTTTATTTTTGGTACAACGAGTATATACTTAATTCAGCTATAAAGACCTAATGTGTCTTGCGAGTTTTGCGGTATTGAATTTCTTAAATTAGTTTATATTCTTCTCAGATACGAGAGAGCGATTGGAAACTGCTGAAAATCCCGGAATCGTTATTGCTCGCTATACCACCGTGACGACGGAAACTTTCCTCGTAACACACCGCAATCAGCGCAGGCCGCGACAGCGTGACCGGACACGCGCGATACCCGACACTGAAATAAGTAATCGTTATTACCGGGACCGTTCTGAGGAAATAAAGAGAGAATGGGGAAAAAGTTTTAATCACGTCGCGACGGATCGCAATTAATGGAAAACGAGAAAGAGAACGGTCAAATACGACAGTGTAGAAGGATTGGCAGGAAACTGGTAATATAATGAATTATGATTAAATGAGATACGGAATATGTACAGTGTGTTTCGAAATTTACGAGTTAATACATATCACAGCAAGCTTGTTCTCGAAAAAAAGTTAAAAAAATATTTGCTAGTTTTCGTTTCGAACAATATTATAGTTATGAGATATAAAGGTTTAAAACTAATTATGGTAAAACGACTACCTGTCAATGAGCCGTCATTTAACTATTAATTGACTATTTATGACCAAAACAAATCCATATCGTTGTAGGTAAAAAGTTATCGAAAGAGAAATTTGCCAAAATTGATTGCGATTTATATACCTACTGAAAGTTAAATAAATTTCATATATATATGTACTTCATTTAAATTTGAATTTTATAGTCAGTAATTCATTTTACAGATAATATCATACTGCAAACTCTGATAACTATAATAAAACTTTTAATATATAATATTGTATATACATTGTTTTAAAAGTGTATTATAGTTATCAGAGTTTCCAGTATGATATTATCTGTAGAATGAATTATTGACTGTAAAATTCATATTCAAATACAGATATTATCGTACTAAAACTCTGATACCAATAATAAAACTTTTAATATATATATATTATATATAATATATACATATACATTACATATTTTATAGTTATCATTTCCAGTATAATATGAAATGAATCGCTGATTATAAAATTCAAATTTAAATGAAATATATATATATATATACACACACATAAGAAATTTTTTATACGTTTAATTATTTCCGCAATCAACTTTGGCAAATTTCTGTTTCGATAATTTTTTACCAAGAATAATATGAATATATTTTAGTCATAAATAGTTAATAAATAAAAAAATACAATACTGTTTTTATTTTAATAGGGTATGAATATTGTAGATTCTATTAAAAAATACTAAAAAGAACACGCGAGAGCTTGTTTAAACGATGAAATATGAAAGGTTCTATACTTCTCGACAAAAAAATCACATATCGCAGGGTTGATGGAGCTCTTGAGCCTTTACGAGGTTAATACTTTCCATCCTTCGCGATACGCGTCGCGTTAAAAACAGTCGATAGAGTTAATGATCGATAGTTATCTATATCACGACTTAATAATAGCCTGCGCAGTGAAAACTCTGTCTCTCGTAGCTCCCAAACTCTACTCCAACCGACGACGATAACGATAACGATTACGGTAACGATAACGTACATCCAGATAAATTCCTAGATGGTTTTGCGTGCATACATCGACGATGGAAATGCATCTTTAAAGGGAGACCATAGATAAGGTATCTGCGATCGTGGTCTCTTAAAGTCTGACTTATCACTGCGAGAAGAAATGTGACGAAGGTAGAGTTCTTTACGTACCCACACCGGCGTCCCACAAAACCGAGTACAGATCAGCAGATGTCCGATGTATAACGAAATAGAGAATATGGGACGTATCTATACGTATCTAGATTTTATATAATTCTTATAATGCGTTTCTCTATATTATCAGAGATGGATTTTGGAAAGAAAAACTATTAGTATGGAAATCATGTTATATATAAATGATTAAACACGAAGGAGATTTTTGTAATCGATTTTCTAACATTTCATTGCACGGCTCGTTATCACACTTACAACTCGTTTTTACAATATATAGTTACATAAAAATTAAATATTATCAAGAAATTCATGAATTAATTTTATTAATGAATTTATTAGTTTTTAATCTGTAGGCAACCATTATTGTGTCTTCCACTGTTGAACATACTATCAAAGTTTTCGATATTGAAAATTTAATTCCTAGCATGTTTTGCATCTCAGTGAACAACACTGGCAAATGATGTTATGTCAAAATAATGAAATAGTAATCGGAATAATAATTGCTTTTAAATTCAGCTGTTATTGTTACTGAATTAAATCGTGTTGATGTTGGCAGTTTAAAATGCGACACATATATTTTTAGTTGCTTCGAAAAACATGGTGTTTTGGATAAATTGGAAAAATAATGAAAAGGCACGGAGTGAAACATGTCATTTAAAAAATTTGTCTGACAGCAAAACATTTGTAATTAAATGTCATATTATTTATAGACGTTGATTTAATTATTATTGCTGTTTAATAATATGTAGGCAAAAGAAAATGCATTGTATATATATTAACAAGTAAACTATAAAAATATTTTCAATCGAAGTAGACACACTCTTGACTTTGCCTCGTTATCTGGCTTTGCGATGAAATTTATCGGTTATTTCAGTTTAGAGACCGCTGGGTTAAATATCTGGACTATGTCACCGTATCGCTAACGCGAAGGTGGAGTTTCCACTTGCAAATTGTACGTCACGCAATTCGTCGACGACAGAAACTCACCGGCAACGAAAATCTGGTAAATTTAGTTGCGATTGTGGAAAACGAAAGTTGCAGGACAAAGGAACTTCGTGCTTGCTGGCAGTAATTAACTACTATATCGCAAAGCACAGAGACTATTTAACGCATTCGCTGTTAACAGATCGGTAAATTCCAAGTTACATTTTTCGACCGCGTGTTTATTGTTTTTTTTACTATTCAGTGTATTGTAGCTGAAATGCTTTGTTAAACTGTGTCTCTTGACACAAATATCGCTTTATTTTTTAATTTGATATAAAGTATCTCGTTTTGTTTGTTATAAAATGTATCCGGTTATCGATCGCCATATTACAGTTTACTAAATATACAGTTATTGAATATTGCGGTTTGTATATTTCCGTATTTATTTTTCTCTGTTTTTTCGCTTTAGGATGGATTTGAAAATCGATACTGCTCTCTCAATCCTTCTTTCTTTCTACTCTTCTCAAGTGCACCGCGAATACGGAAGTATCCCGCACGTGTTTGTACATGGTAATGCATTCCCGTTCTAAACGCAAACAATCCTTATCTCGGCGCTGCCATTCGTGAATTAAGTATCCCACAGTAGAATAAAGTGCACTCAGATACAAAATTAATTGCTAAAGTTTCTGCCGCATTTACGAGCGCGCCTTTTTATACTTTTTATGTACCGAGTCTCACCGTTACTCTGCAATTTGTGTTCGCGACAAATTACTTGATTGAATTTAAATTATAATAAATAAAATTGATCGAGAGAAATGATCAACAAAAATAAGCAAAGATATTGGCCATATTCAGTCAAAGTGAATTTGATGCGCTTAATAATATTTTTAATTAAATCTTACCTTAATACAAATTATATTAAAATATTAAAAAAATTAAAGATATTAAAATAATACACTACATTTTTATATCAAACTCATTTATATTAAGCTAAAATTAGTTTGGCAGTCAAAATATTAAACTGAAAGAGTTTCGAGATTCGCTTCGATATGAAATTAATTCAATATTATAATTATTATCTGTATAATTTATCTAGGGATTCACATACATACACGAAGAAAATATTACAATAAAATTGCAATATTAATATAGTAATTTATTTTTAAAAAATTGAAAAATTACATAATAAACATTATTATTATATGAATCTTATAAATTTTTATTCGTAGCAGATTTAAAAATATAACTTTTTATAGTAATTTTTATACTTATAGTTATATATTGTAATGTTATGTCTTTGTCTTTTAATTAAATATTAAAAAACGAATTTTTTATTTTATGTCCTAATATTTTCTTCGTGTAGGTTTAAATAAATTTTCTCTATTTAAAAACTATACTCTACTTATGTATATTTAGTATTGAAACAGTTCATGTTTATGGTTAAGAAGTTATAAATGAATCAACAAAAAGTTCGTCTTAAATTGGTCGACAAACTCGCTATCAACAGAAACAATGGTAATCGCTGGAGGGATATCCTCTACGGAAAACAAGCAACCATCGAGTTGGCCGCAAGTTAGCGTGGTGCACTTGTTACTATACCGTCGCTTTTTGTATCCCAGCGGTAAAACTTGCAAGCGCCCACGATAATTTCATGCAAACGGCCGCGAACGACTCGCGCAACGAGCTGGCCTGCAACGAAACGCCAGAATACCCACGAGTTATCGTTACCGTGCATCGTGGCAGCGATCGCGGTTGGCGATGGTTTATGAAGGTTGCATTGCGCGAGTGGACGATTCGCTCAACCGTATATAATAAAAATATCTTCCGTTGCTCGGGTCTCTCTTTTTAGTGAAACTTTGCCGCGATGCTGTCGCGCTTTTAGAGCAACGAAGCGACGCAACGTCCTCATTAATGAGTAACTCTTGTAATTACGCTCGTTATATTCTATTTACCCCTAGCTAAAACACGGATAGAAAGATAGTGGGTGTTTGCTAAAAAATCCAATTCTCCATTTAGTTAAAACTCTTTTTTTAGATAAAGAAAAAACCTTTCTTGATAATTTGGACTAAACAGTGTGTTTAGTAATCTTTTACGTTTTTAAAGGTTTTGTATCACGGAATAACTCTTTCGGGCATTTCTTCTTTCTTATCTTTAAATGCATGAATGTATAGAATGAAAATTTGGTTGTTTTTAGAAGGATAAAATGGCTAGCTTTTGACTAATTGTGCGAAAGAACTTTTATTGTGTCGAAATGCATAAAAAACGATCTGTTTATTTTGAAATCTAAGTTTTCTGAAATACTCGAGACTTCTGTAAATAACGTTAATAATCTATTATGAATAAAGGTCTTTTACATACTTTCGTCTGTGATTGTGATATAATTGATGAGAACAAAGCGCTTTTTTGTTTCGAAATAGTTTTACAAATCAGTCATTATGAGATATGTAAAAACGAGATAGTGTTTTAACAAAATAAAATTTGCGGTATGCTCTTGGACGGTCATACTTTTCTGTTTATTCTCATTATTTAACTTTTGCGAGCAGTTTGCGTGTAGTTTGTGGCGTAGCTTCTGTGTAAAACACTGCGGTGCTTTGTGCTTTTCCCTTTGTAATCCGTCAATTTCAGAAGTGTGTTCTCTACTTCTCTATTGCTTTTAAAATCCACTGAGAATTTTGTTCGTCATAGCTGTACATTACTTTCAATTACCTTAAGTTGGCTGCTACTTACCGTTTCCGCAAAAATTAAGCAACTTTTTCGTTTTGCATATATCGTACTAAAATGTACGAATACCTATGCATGAACATTCATTGTAAAGTAATTTAGTTCTTTTATGCTTGTTAAAAGTTATTATTGGAACACAAAAAAAGAAAAATTTTGCAAAATTTAAACTTACAAATTTATAATGGTATTGACAATATTTTGACTAAAACGACAATATCGTTACATAAATCAACATTACATTTCTGTTGCAAGGCAAACTGAATATTGATTAAAAAACACATTAAAAATAAAAATAAGTTTGTGGTTTCAAGAATAAATTAAGTATAAATTGCCTATATGAATCTTCGCGGTTGTTAGTTCGTAAATAACATATTTGTAAGCGATTTTAGCATGATACAATATAATGTGCAATTAATTTCGTTAGTAAGTACATTTCAGTTGTTTGCAAATCACATCTTATCGGCTTATAAATATCTTAGATATTATTTATCCACTAATTACGGAAGATTATATAGGCAACTCATATCACATTTAAAACAATTGTATCTCTGTTCTGCTTCTAAATTGATATATTATGGTTAAGTTTAAATGTTGGCATTATTCTATTTTATATCTAGAACTACTGTCAATACTATCTATTGTGGAAATTGCCTCCTAAACGACATCTATAACGAGATTATAAGCGTCAACAACGAAATTTTAAGGTGTGGCGACTCGTCACTAGAGGTTCACGGGACTCACTCGGTTCGTGTGAGCACCGCAGCCACGCGAATTCCCTTTAAATAGAACATCATTCTGGATTCATTCCAGAGGTCTAAAGCAGGTTCCACACTACATCGCCTTACTGATGAGTCTAGTAGTGTGGGACCAGGACGAAACGCTGCGGCCGACCACAAAGCTTCGAGTTAGGCCTCCTTAGTGTGGACATCCACAAAGGTATAAAATTTAAGCTTTAAACCCTCCTTTTTAAATCGGTACAAAATTGTCACAAATCACAGTCAAATTTGAGGAGAATAATCAACACCCAGAGAAAAGGTTTCTTCGATTTAAAGAAATGTTTCTTTGTTATACGAAGAAAAAATTTCTTTGATTTGTGAACGTCATTTTTTTTATTAAAAATTTTTTTTTAATAAAATAAAATTTATTTGATTTAAAGAAATTTTATGTTCAAATCCTAAAAATGACGTTCAAATTATGATTTGAAAATCATTGACCGTATAGCAAAGAAACATTTCTTTAAATCGAAGAAACTTTTCTCTGGTAATTATGATCAATTTCTTATAGTTTAAAATTTTACATCTTAGCCCGCAAATACATGTATAAGTATTTTATAATTCGGACGAAATTTTCGTTAGTGGAGATAATGTGGTTTACACACACACATACTTTTTCGTTGTATCTCATATTTATTTGCGAACATCTGTGTAATCAGAGTCGCAGAGTCAGATGGTGCAATCGCTCCAAGACGATGCACCCCGAGATGACTGCAGCTTGTATTCAACCTACTTTTCGCGAAATTACGGAAGAAAATGCCGAGTAAGATGAAAAACGTGTGGTTAAAGTGATTCGCGAGTACTTTGCGCAAATAATTCTCAACAAAACATCTCAGAAAGAAATAAAGCCGCGTTTATTGGATCCTTATATATAATTCTGATTGTGATTGATATGAATAATTCTGACAGTAATTTTATTAAAACACAAACTAAAATCGTAAAATTCCAGGAACAGAATTTGTGATATTGAAGTCAAACTGTTTAATTTATTGAATGCTGTATTGTATTAATATGCCACACATTTTTTATAATTGGGAAATATCTTTTCAAAATATATTGTTGTTAATTGAATAAAATTTGTTATTTATAGCACACGATATAATTGATATAAAGTGAACATATTACCTTTGTCGAAAAATTTTTATTAATCATTTAATATTAAAAATCTTTATGATAAATTAATCTTGAATGGCATCAATGAATAACAAAATCATTTTTTATATATTCCAACGAATTTAAATTAAGAGTTTTAAATAATTTAAAATATTAAAACTAACGCATTGATGCTTGAAATTGACGAAGATTGTAAGAACTGAAGATCTTTTATAAAATTTTGATGAAAAGTAGATTGTGCAAATTCATTACAGTATCGATAACTGGTAAAACGGACAATGATAAAGTTTTGAAACTGTTCTATATATTAGCGAAGAGTTTGGAATGATAGAAAATCCCCATTAGAAGAAAGAAAAAAATGCTCGTTACGTATGACTTTTTACGTTAGATCGCTTCGGATTAATCGCGGTTATCCGGTAATTTCCGATTCCTTTCGATTTATTCGTGAAAAAAACGGCAGAGAAAAAACAGAAACTCTACCACCGAGTTGGTTTTCTTGCAATTTTCTTCGGCGAGCTACCTCGAGATCATCTCGGTGAATGCAAAACCACCATCCTGGATTTTCTCTTTACTTGTGAACGAGCAGAATTTGGGGCGAGAACCATCGCTTCCGTGTCCTGTTCACTTCCGGCGTTTTTCTTCTCTCCTGATCTCCCTGAATTGCGCGACGATTGCTTTCTTCCTCGGGTTTCCGAGTTTCCTTTGTATTGTTTCCGAACTCGCTCATGCTTGAATTTGTTACGCTTGCGAAAGATTGGAATTTTATAGCATCGGTTAGCATGGGTGATAACGGTCTGTATGAATTAAATCTAATATCGCTAGCATTTGAAAAACATTAATAAAAAATATTTCAAAATTATCGCAAAAATATTATATAAAAACATTTATAATCTTTGTTTTGTCTTAGCTTCTGGAGCTTTAATATCTATATGTTTGTATTGAAATGGCAATTTGTGTTACTCGTATTAATATATTATTTATGTCGAAATAATTCGTTTTTTATGAGATTATATTCAGAAAATAGCATATTAGATCAAGATTATATGTATTTACATAACTCTTTCAAAGTAGTTTATTATTTGCTGATATGTCAATTAATTAAACCGTAAAATTTGCCAATAAAAGAATAAATATATCTGTATAAAATCACGTTGCAACTTTTTTTTATAGTCATAAACCTATACTTTTTTTGTTTCGTCTGAATTGTATAACAAGTACTTTATATGTAAATTTAAATCATACCTACATATGTTAAAATATTGAAAACAAAGACTTGGTAGTTTTGGTTTTAGAAAATAAATCTGTTTTTTCTCGTATGTCTGCTAAATCCATTTCCATATAACGGAAGTGTATTTCGTTAAGGTTCACTGTACCAAGAACGAAACGCTGATATCTATCTGAAAAATACGTTAGCTGGTCCCAGTAGCTTGAATATTTCAGCCCAGTTATCAATTGCAATTTTTTGGAATCTTGCGCAAGTACCACCTTAAAATTAATATTTCGTTTTACAGCATTAAAACAATACTAACAATTATTAGATATAACGATCGTTAATATTCAAAATAATTTATTATCGATTGATATGTAAATAACAATTATATTTGGATATCTTACCGTATTTTCATCAGACTTTTTATAAATGTTTGTACCTAGTATAGACATATTCTGAACATTGCTGTAAAATATTACATGTTCCGCTGCTGCTATTGGTAATATTGGGTTTGCAATTCTTTTCACAAGTTTACTATTTTTGTTAGCTTCTTTTTTATTTGGACATTTTAGTAGCGTCTTAATTTTTATTTTATAGATTTTATTTCCCGATATAGAAGCATAATAAAGATCTAAAATATTTATAATGCAATGTGAAAAGATCATAGGAATCAGTGAAATTGATTATTTGCAAGACAGTTTTCTAAGTTTCATTATTAGTTGCGTGCATAAATGTATTAGATTGCTCAAATGAAAAAGAGACGGGTATTGTGGCAGCCATCCTTGGCGATATCAAAACTGTCTGTTATGCATATTTGATGTTTGCTGCATACGCAATGTTATGTGTATATGACGTGCACGTGACGTCACGTGTTCTTGAATAGGAAATATTGACAAGGAGCACAATCAGTTGCCTTAGCATCCAGTTTACTTGTTAAGCGGAAAAATAGCGTTTTTACTGGAAAATCTAATGAAGAGCAACGTGTGGTGAATGTATGAACCAATATTGAATTTTTAGTGCCGTTTAAGCGAAGTTTATATAAGAAAAGTTTCTTTATATTGAAAAAAAAATGATACATGCACCTTAAAAAGAAAATCTAAACCTTTCTATTTATTTTCAATCGAACGTTATTCCGCTCTTTTTTTATGAGAAGGCAAAGTTAAAAAATGCTTTTTGCTTCAATGTCGAATAGCTCGGTGAAGCAAATTGCATATAATAATCAATAAATATGCAAATCAAAGATAAAACTTCACTTTTTTGAAAGGTATAAACTATGTTAGTGCGTCATTATTAATTTATTATGGAACTTTGCAAAGTTTGTACAAATAATAAAATATTTAGATTTAACAAATCTATTTGTATCCGTATATGTTCGTAAAAATTCAGTCAGATCTTTATCTAGAGCATTGATCTGAAAAGTAGAGACTTCAAGTTTTTGAATCATTTCATTATAATCATTTTTTGCGCTCTCTTGAAAATTTCCCATTTTTGAAGGGTAAAATAGATGATCCCATCCCTTTAATTTTTTTACGTAGTGTATTGAACAAAAAAATTATGAATGGTATAAAAAAATTCATAACACTCGTAATAAAATGATGTTAAAATAATTTAAACTATGTTCATTGTTAATAAAATAATGTCAAAATAATGTTTATTAAGAAGCAAATACTTGCCATCGCCAAGGACTGTCAAACTCAAGGTACCACCTGTATAAGTAAAATTTTGGCCTGCTACAGAGACAATAACATCAGCTGATTTCATGAAATCAGATTCGATTTTGCATATACTTTTTTTAGATGAGTCATAAACTATTAAACCGGAACCTTGGTTATCAGATATAAATACCTGTATATATTTATGTGTGTTAAATCATTTAAATTCCAGATATAGGGGAGAGTTGCTGAATGCGTATCGTATCGGTCGCTTAACATATAATATATACCATCAATATTTTATATTTTTCCTAATATAAGCAACATTTAGTAACAAAAAATGAAATAAATGAAATAAAGTATAATATAAACAAAAATGTAATAGATTATATCTTGTTTTATACATGTTAATAACATCAAATATCAGGAACTATTGGTGTTAATTTTTGATTAATTTATCTTTTGATAACAGTATATTGAAACAATCTTATCACAATTTTATTCTGAAATTTTATCGTACTGTGATCATAATGAAATATACTATTAAAAGAAGATGTTCTCACAATCATTTCATCCAGGAACTGCTTGCATGTTTTAGGATAATAAACAATAGGCGTTGCTAAATGTCCAGCACCTGTTCGATCAGTCGCAATGTCAAGTGGGATGTAAATTATTTTAACTAGTGTATCGTTCTTTAAATTAAAGATCAACAGTTTTGGATTACAAATTTGATCGGATCCGATTTTGCCGTTATCCAGAATGACAATGTGATTGCATTGAATCTGAGGTGAAAGTAAAAATTCAATTTCTTGTATTTTCTGCATCAAGCTGATCATTGTGTAGATATGTAGTAGAGAAGTGCAAATAAAGATTTTTTAATGCTTAATCAAATCGAATCAAATTTAATTTTTTGGTTCGGATTTAAATTGAATCCGAACTGGATCGAATTATTGAAACATAACTTTTAGTTAACAACAACGTAATTATTGTTAGGTCGAATTTTAATATATAGTAAATATACAAAGTAATGAAAAAAATTTATAATGTATAAAATATATATATATATGTATAATATGTATATATAAGATTGTCAATATGTATTCGTGTTCAAACCTCTTACAATTAAATTAGAAATTTTCAAGTAGTTCGGATTTAAATCATAAGGATACGAATCCGAATAGAATCGGACTTTACTTGATTCTATTCGTATTCGGATACATCTCTAGTATGTAGGTATGCGTAAAAAACTGTTGGACATAATATATTTAAATAATAATATCTAAATAATATCTAAATGTGCATGTATGATGTAACGCCACTTGAAAAAATGACATTAATACTTACGTGCATTCGGTAAACGTTCACAATACCATTACATATACAACTACTATTATGCCAACTCCAATTTGGATAAGGACGCAAAAGTGGACCTCCTGGTCCTGTCTTATGAGTTACTGTCGCCAGAGTAGCAGGTGCACTAGGGCCTAATTCTCTTCGCGCAGTAACGAATACTCTACCATCTATAAGAATTTTGTTTGTGAACGAAATTTGCGTGCTAAAATATATATTCATTCCGCAAGTTTTTGTATAGTAGCAAGATGATATCATTTCATTAACAATATTGAAGAGAGAGAGAGAGAGAGAGAGAGAGAGAGAGAGAGAGAGAAAGAGGGAGAGAGGGAGAAAAAGGGAGGGAAGGGGGAAAGGAGAAAGGAGATAGGGGGAAGGGGAGGGAGGGAGAGAGGTTTTTAAGAATAATCTGGCATCAACCAACCTTCTGCTTTGTCTGCATCGATTAACACACACATGTAAGGGTCATAAGTGGAATTTATCGCGTCTTCCTTCTGCTGTTCACTTTCCCATTCATACTCACAATATTTCCATTTATGAACAACATTTACTTTGAGTCCAAAGCTCACAATCGCCGTCGACAGAATTAGCATGGCAAACAAAGAATGCCCCATTTTTTTTATCGTAGCGTATAGCTAACAAACAATAATGCTGTGCCATTCAAAGTACAGAATGAGACTCGTTGTTGGGATACGAATCTATCTTAAGAATTAAAATTTCGAGTTTCAAGAGAATTATTGTACATATGTTTTTTTAATTAAATATATTTTGTAATTACCATATTAGTAGAATTGTTGTTTTGTCTTGTTTGCGATTACAGTCTTCTAATATAGTTGCAGCGAAAATGTTACAGCAAAATGTTGTTTGAATTACAAAAATTAACAGATTGTCGGAAAAAAACGACATGTTCGGTGTTTTTCTGTTTTTATTGTAACAAAGTATTTCAAGATTTTAATGTTCCACTTTAGTTTTTTCGCAACAAATTGCATTTGCTTATGGCATGCAATAAGTTGTGCAAATTAGTAAATTTTTTTAAATGCGCGTGTCTTTTAATAATTAAGTTGTGACTTTTTGGGTTGCAACAATAAAATAATATAAATTGAACTGTATCGATAGACACGTATATCACAAATGCGAGTGAGGTAACGATTGTTTGCTTTTATACCTTTTTTTCACAATATACACGAATGCTTTTAAAAACCACATTATACAACTTATCATAATTGTAGACTAGTTAATATCTTTCGATTCGACTGATGAATAATGATACTTAGATGACTTATTACGTATACATAATGACATATATTATACCGGGTGTTTTAGACTACCCGTTCTACCCTTTTATCTTCACAAGATAAGGTGTCCAATCATAAAAGTGTTCAAACAAAAGTTGTAGGATTAAAAAAAATCTATTTACTCTAATCTTATCAGTTTGACCTTGGGTGGTGTCGTCAAGATAAGATTAAGGTCACATCGAATTTTTTAAATGGAACATCCTATTTTTTATTCCAGAATCTAATAGCCGATGTCGGGAGCTTTCCAAAACATTATAATAAAGTTATTTTTTATTGAGTACTTTTGGAGTTATAAGGCTTGAAAGTTATAGTACCGTCGTGCCGGCATTAGCATTACACAAGGTGTTCGATCGATGGCTGAAACCTCTTGAATGTTGCTCAGGATGTCCTGAATAACATTTATCAAGATCAAGGCCATTGGAGATTATTCCTTTTATTTCCATTTTTGCACTAAGAATTTTTATGTAAAACTAAAAATAAGAGGTACAATCTCCAATGACTTTGATTTTGATAAATGTTCCAGGACATGATCCTAAACAACATTCAGGAAGTTTTTAGCCGTCGGTTGGACACCTTACGTAATGCTAATGTCGGCAGTATTGATGTAATTTTCAAGTCTTATAACTCGAAAAGTACTCAATGAAAAATAACTTTATTATAGTGTTTTGAAAAACTCTTGACAACAGTTATTAGATACTGGAAGAAAAAGTTAGGTGTTTCAAAAAAATCGACGACACCACCTAAAGTCAAACTGATAAGATCAGTAAACAGATCTTTTTAAACCCTACAACTTTTGTCTGAACACTTTTACGATTGGACCTTATCCTACGAAGATAAAGGTACGGATGGTCTGAAACACCCGGTGTAATATGTTAGGCTATCATCGACGCCATGAAGAAAGGAAACTAACGTAATTTTTATTTTATTTGACATATTTTTGATTGCTAGTTTTTGCAAAAGTAACTAATACAATAGTTAATTTTATTAATCTTTTGGTGTAGAAAACGAATCTGTATTTGCATAATTGCTCTATTACATTTTGAAGCTATTTTAACTTAAAGATGTAAAAGAGTACCTTTTTGCTCTTTTAAGCTTAATTTTTTCAAAAATATTGTAATATGAATGAATAATTATATTAACGGACCCGTTTTTTGCGACTAAGGTAACTGTTCCTATTAATGTGCCTTTTAGCAAATTTGCTTATTACTGAATTAATTATTAAATATTGTAGCTTTAATTTTATCCGCTTGCAATCAATATCGGTTTTTCAACTACTTCTTTTTTTTATAATATTTTTTTGATCTAAAAAATGTTAATACTTTATAATGCTTTTGACAAAAATAGAAAACATGTTTTTATCCCTATTAGTGAGTCCTCTAAGCGGCGATGGCCCTATTAATGTGCCCCCAATTTGTGTGCCTATCCACATTTGACTCATTTTAACATAGTTACTAAAGCAGATAATAAATTTAAGCTAATTGTTTATGTTAATATTACGTAAATCATTATTTCAATTACATTTATTTCAAAGTACACTCATAACACAACGTTCTCAGCTCCAATACAAGGCACATTAATAGGAACAAGTTTAAAATCTTGCGGTACGTATTACTAGATTCACATAAATTTCTCGTATCTTTCGAAAAATGTTTAAAATACTTTAATACTGAAAAAATAAAATATTATCTTCAGTATCGTATGTATTAATAATTTAACTTAAAAAAAATATTTTTTCTTATTTATTTGTGCTAGGTTTCTTTATGACTTATCAAAATACAAAAGTATACTAATAGGGACAGGTACAATAATTAAGACAGTTACCCTATAATTATCTTGTCTGGTTTATGGTCTAAAAAGAGATTTCTTTTTTCAAATAATGTAATTAGGTTTGTGACTTTTTGAATCGCACAATAATAAGGTAACATAACTAAACTATACCTGTAGACGGTATTAGACAGTTAGACACATATATTGCAAATGTGAATGACGATCGTTTGTCACTGTTTTCTATATAATATATATAAAACTGCTTTTAAAGGCTTCATTATACATCATCATAAAGTATCATCGTAAGTGCAGTCTCATTAAAAGCTTTTCGAATCGGCATACATAACATACAGTACATATTAGTGACGAACAGAAATGTAAACAAGGAACGCTACTTTTGCAATAAAATGATGGTACTCAATATTTATGCCATCAGTTATTAGTAAAATATAAATTAGAAGATAACGTAACATTTTATTAATATTCTTGAGGCTTTCACGGGTGTTTCCTATATGACAATCTTGTGTTTCGCGGGTTTTCTCCGTGTTCAAATCCATTCTTGGAATGCCAACGTTTCGTGAACCTTGCAGTCCACTTCATCAGGGCGAGGAGCAGCCTGATACTAACATTTTATTCTTATTCATACTAATATATCTTTAAAGTATACCTATGTACACAAAGACTTTCCTTCATGAACGAAACATTCGAGAATGTTTGCAATGTACTTTCATTTCATTCAAACTTAAGTATTTCAGTGAATAGAAAGAGAAGTTTTTGTAGAGTTTTTTAAAAGTACATTTTAAAGAGGAAAAATATAGAGTTTTAAATCGGCATTTGAATTTCGTTTCTATGATATTTTGTTCCTAAAATATATAAAAATAAAATTTTATATTTTTTTCAATATTTTTGTTATATTTTGAAGCGTTGTTCTTGACTGAAATGTCAACGGATTAAAAACAAATAAGAATTTTAAAGTAGATTTTCTAAGCTTTAAAGTTTTTTGAAAAAAATTAGTACGAGTTTTCATAAAAATTTTGAATTTTTATTGTTTAAAATTTTATTGTGCAAAAACTTACTTTATCTAAAATGTATTTTTAACTTCGTAACTAAAAAGTTTATGGAAAAAAGACAAACAATGTTTATTGTAATATGATTATTTATTTAGTATTTAGTGTTAACAGTTGCACCCAATAAAGGTATTATTATTATTAAATCACAAACATTTTTTTCGAAATTAAAAAAAAATTTTTTTGACCCTGTCAATTTTTATAAAATATTTTGCTTACTTTTTATGGGTTCAAACTTCAAAGACAAAAGTTGCGATGACGAAATCAAAGGCATTGTGCACGGTTTTAGATTACGCCACAGGCCATTCCATCCTTCCTCGCTTTAATGTTGTATATGAATTGCCGTGGAGTGTGTGTTAGCTATTCGTTTATCGCTTTATATCTATACGTCGTACACGACTTCTTGAGCACTAACACATGGCAGGTACGGATGTAGAAGTGGACTTCCTGATCCTGTCTTATCAGTCACTGTCGCCAAAGTGGCAGGTGAACTAGGGTCAATTTCTCTTGGCGCAGTAACGAATACTCTACCATCTATAAGGATTTTGTTTGTGAATGGAACTTATCTTCTACTAAAAGATATAAGGTAAACATTCCAGTGATTGAATATGTACCTGTGTCTAGAAATTCGTATACACAAAATTTCTTATTATTAATATATTTCAAATATTTTTTATTACAATATTATAATTTATTTGTATTTAAAGATATAAAGCTTACAATTAAATTATAATATTTAAAAAAGCATTTATAGGTATATATGTATTGTATGTATATATGTATATATATATATATATACATATAATAAAAATAATCATAATTTAATTATATTTATTTTTTTAAACGTAAAAGTTAAATTTTCGTTAATAAAAATATTAATATTTCTCAACAAAATCTTTTCAACTTTTTCGAATAATTTGTTATCAACTTACTATTTACTCTTTTTGCATCGATAAATATGCTCATGTAGGATCTGTAAGCGCCAGAACTTATCGCGTTTTTCTTCTGCTGTTCACTTTCCCATTCGTACTGACAATGTTTCCATTTATGAGCATCATTTATTTCGAGTCCAAAGCTCACAATCGCCATGGATAGAATTGACAGGGCAAACAGAGAATGTTTCATTTTTTACCGTAACGAATAGCTTATAAACAATGATGTTTTGCCGTTCAGAGTACAGAACGGGATTTGCTGTCGGGATATGAGTTTGTCTTGGCGGTTAGAATTTCGAATACCCCAAGAGAAATATTGCATAGATATCTGTTTAATAAAATATTTACTGTAAAGATACTGCATTCGCAGAGTTATTGTTTTACCTTCTCTGCCATTACAGTCTTTTTAATATAGTCAAAATAAAGATATAGTAAGATATTGCTAAAATCTCACAACTGTTAACAGATTTTTAGAAAAACATTGCACTGACACATTTGATAGTTTCTGTATTTTTGTAAGTAGATTATCCTAATGTTCCACTTTGGTTCACAACAAATTGTATTTGCTTATGGAATACAATAAATTATGCAAATTACTAAATTTTTGAATATATGTGTGTTTTTTGATAAGTCTATTGTAACTTTTTGGGTTGCAACAATAAAACAGTATGGTTGAACTGTACCGGTAGACACGTATATCACAAATACGAGTGACACAATGACTGCTTGTTATTTTACAAAATACCTTTTTTTTACAAAATACACGAAAATGCTTTTAAAAAACTACATTATATAACTTATAATCTTAATTGTAGTCCAGTTAAAGTTCATCCAAAGTGGCATTATTATGACAATTTTAGATGACTTGTGTACATAGTACCATATACAAGACGTAGTTATCTCATCAACGAGGCCGCATCAAGAACAGAAATTATAGTATTATTTTGTCTTACATTTCATATTTTTTAAATGTGAAATAAATATTTGTTAATTTTCCTGAAATCAAAATTTAAATTTGTATTTGGCGTTTTTTATTAAATAACGTAAATGCGCTTTTATTGTATAATAATGTAATCATTTATTTTTACTGCGATTCAATTATACTTAATAATAATTAATAGCATATTTTTTACGTTCTTATTTTATTAATATCTTTGATAAAAAATAGGTGAACAATTTTAGAGAGAGAGAGAGAGAGAGAGAGAGAGGGGGGGGGGGAAGGGAGCACTGTTGAAAGTTACTGGCCCTATATTGTTAATTGGTACTGGGGTGGCATACAAAATGATATTGAAGAAAACATCGAATTCTAATATAGATACGACATTAACAATCGATACTGCGCCAGACTTAACACCTCAATATTATGCCAATACTGAATCAATATTGGCGTACAATACCCTACAGTATTGAAATTTCAGCTTCCGACATTGGACTAACATTAGGCCATTTGTAAACCTCTATCTGGGATGTTTCTTTATTGTATATTTATACAAATATTCTTTATTATACAAGGGTAGTTCAAATATGAACAAGACCTTTTTTGTGTGAACAATCAATGGTAGACATATTTACAGTGAGTGACAAGTGAGGTATTTGCTAACTTCTGTACATAGTTGTGGCCTCGTAGCAGTTGTTTCTATTGTTGCAATTTACGAACAAATAGTATTCCATTGCGCAACGCATTGTTCAAATTCATTGTGTACATTGATTGAGTTTCTTATGAATAAAAATGTTAAAGCTGTTAATATTTTCCATAAAATGTATGCACAATTCGAAAAAGAGAGCTATTGAAGGTACAAATGTGCAAAGACACTCGGTACTATATTTGCTTGCATGCATATAGCAAAAACTGCCATGAGGCTGTAATTAACAGATACCCCCACCCGTCATTTCATGTAAATATGTCTAACATTAATTTATAATCATACAAAAAGTCTTGCTAAACCACTTACATATATTCATACATGTATATTATATAACAAAGAGAAATATGTCATTAATTTATTTTTTCTTCACTTACTGACTTTATTTTATTCTATTATGTTGAAAAATCATTTACCATACTAAAGACATTGTCCCTAATATGTTTAATTTATACTAATTGTACGTATACACTCTATAATTGTCCAATTACAGTTTGTTCATTTTCGCATGACTTTATCTTTTATATAACATTTTTATTATTTACAAATAATAAAGAATTAATCACATAATAGTCTGAAAAAGTGTCTTTAACAAATGACATATGTTTTGTTTTAACTTTGAAAAATAAATGTTTCCGTTAAAATCGCAATCACGTCATCATATAGGTAACTATATTGTATGCTATATTTATATTGAAATTATCTGCTTTGATAATTATATTTAGGAGATAAAAATTAGCCCAAGATTATACAAAAAAATTAAGATTATGTAAAAATTTAAAAATAGTTTATTATATTTGTTTACATAACAATTAATTATTTTTATGTATGTGTATAATTCATAAATCCTTAAATTTTTTTAAGAATATTGAAGAGAAAATTTTTGCAGATCAAGCTTTTGCAATACAGAATTATGAGTATATATAATTCTTTTTCTCATGTATTTAATATAAATTTCAATCTTACGTATGTTTAAATATGTATAATGTTGAAATATTAAAAACCAAGTCTTACGTAGCAGTGGTTGGAGAAAACAAATCTATTTTTCCCCGCGCGTATATTTGCTAAATCCATTTCCATATAGCGGAAGTTTATTTCATGTAGATTTACTGTACTAAGAGCGAAACGCTGAAATCTACTCGAAAGATACGCTAGCTGATCTCAAATAGATGAATATTTCAGTCCACTTACACCTTGCAATTTTTCGCAGTCTTGCGCAAGAGTACTACCTTAAAATTAATATTTCATTTTGCAGCGATAAAATCGTACTAACAACTATTAGTTATAACAGTAATTAAAAAAACTGGAAATAATTTATCATTGATTGATATATATACTCTCTAAATATGAATCAGTGGATAGTTATTAATTACCCAGTGGCATATACTTGGCACTGAATAATCAGTGAAGTGCCACTAAAAAAGGAAGAATGTTTGAGCATTGTATAATTAAAATACTGATAATTGCACGTTAATTTCAATCTTCTATTACTATTACTATATTCATTGAATTTCTGCACTAAAACAAGGTTAATTGGATTACATAATAAAGATTAGATAGATTAGGGATCTCACATTTCATTCACTGATTACCAGCGGCATACTTGACACTGATACAGTGACTATCCATTGATTCAGATTTAGAGAATAAAGAATAATTATGTTTGGATGTCTTATCGTATTTTTATCAGGTTTCTTACAAACGTTCGTGCCCAGAATAAATATTTCTCGAGTATTGCTAAAAAATATTATAACTTTCGCTATTGTCAATGGTATTATTTGGCTTGAAATTTTTTTAGAGTGAAATTTTTTTTGAGTTTACTTTTTTTACGGTTATTTCTTTATTTGGACATTTTAGTAGCGTCATCTAGTGCTAAAACTTCATTATACCCTTATTATAACATTTATAAATGACCTCTAATGTTTATTGCACGTTTATAACAATATGCAGTTGTCATGATGCATATGTATATTATATCTTATCATCTTATCAACGAGGCCATCAGGAATGGAAAAAATTTTGTTGCATATATAGAGGAAGCCTTGGCAATCGTTACAAAAGTAGCTACTAAATCCTCTATATGTAGTGCAGCCTTCATGGGCCCATTTTGTGCAATGACTGCACTGGATCAGTCATAAACAAATCATCATACTGCATTGTGGCAAAAAATAAACAAAAATGAGATGTAAACAAATATACGTGCCTTTCGTACACTCGAAAGGTCGTCTACCCCTCCCAGTATTTTCATTATAATTATATACCGAGTAAAGAGGGTGAATCACCCTGCTTTGCCCAAAGGACCTACCCGGCGCGAATTTGGAAAGGTTAGAATAAGTTAAAGCACCAAGTGAAAAATTTGAACTTCGAATACACATTTAAAGACACAGAATTCTTATAAAAAATCATTCACACTGGTTAATGAACAATTACAGATAATAATTAAGCTACGTATCTATCTAAGGAAAAATCGCAAGAACACACTCAATTTTTTATATGTCTCTATTAAACACAAACGAATGCAATCATATGTCGTTTCGTATTTTCATAGCGTCGTTAAATATGTAACGTTATATCAAAAATATTTAACCTTTCTAGTTGTTAAAGTTAAAGTATATGTCAGAATCACTTAATATATTAATTTATACAAGATACATGTTATAAGATCCATTTAATAAAACGCTTGCACACGCATAATTTATTTTCGATGTGGATTTTATTCATCTTACTAAAATAAAGATTAAAATTTGTGAAGAGTGTGTCCACTATGTTCTCTCGTTATTAATATTGCTTTTTTATGAAATGCCAAGTTTTCTTTGTTCCTGAATTCACTGGCATCCAAATTCATCACACTTGCGAATTACAATTTTATGACAGTTTAGCTGGTTTAGCACACACGATCAGGTTTTGTACTAATTAAATCGATCGCTGGAATTTGCGATTCGTGAAAAACGTTAATTATTGTCTCATTGTTAACTCATTATTTCCAATTACGCTACTATTCAATGGGATCATTGATACCTCGTCATTAACTCTTGATTCGTTTTCCTTAGAACTTATGTGTTTTGACTTATTTATAACTTTAAGAAATTGGAATCTTTCGGATATGAGACACTCGGCACATCAAGTATTGCACACCAAGGGGATTAAAAATTCAAAGACTATCCTCTTGAAGTAAATTGAATTTTTCTTTTTGTCTTTCTACAATAACGTGCGTCTAAAAATTTCAAATTAGCGTCCACAAACGTTTGCAATAATTCGTATCTGCTTAATTAAAGAATGATTACTGTGTCATATACCTAATACGACTATTATATCGAGCAAGTAACGATGAACAAAACACACACATAACAAAGCAAAATAAAACAATATTTAATTCAATGTCGCGTTAGTGGTTCGCTCAGTAAAACAGCCGAAACCCTATTTGCTCCATAGCTAACAATTTCAACCAATACTATGGTATTAGCACATGATACCGTTACGCTCTACTACTGGCTCTGCTTTGATCTGTCGGCGTAACGTTTATCCTAACACGCGAACTAGCTTTTTGCGTATAAATAATAGAAATACTAGAGTCGCTGCTGTGTGAACCTCTCAATATCCGTATTATTATAATGCGCATACCTATTTAAGTATATAATCCGAATCACTAACTTATGCAAACACATTGGCACGGAAATAAATTTCTGTTAAAAAAAGAGCAAATTGTCACATTGTTTTATATTACCAAATAAATTTTCCGATATGATACAAAGGGGAGGATTACAAAATTGTTATGGATTTGTGGATGAGATATCGATATAGGAATCAATGTTATTTATTCAAGCCATATTATAGTTAAAAAAATATTAGCGTACGTATTTCTATATAATAATACGTATTTACAATCATCCATGTTAATATATTTATAAATATATGTTTATGTATATGTATATTCAAAATTATTTTCGTTATTCGCGAATACATTTTGTCACGCGGGCTTCACTCTGGATGTTCACATGCTATCGTTCACACGCTCCGATACACGATGACAGAATTTTCGCAGAGCAGTGCGCGCGCGATTCGATATCCATTATCGAGATGGGCGAACGAATCCAGTTTACGAGTGTTTACCGGCAGGATTTCCTAGCGAGGTCACGCCATTAACGGTGGACTAACGATTTTCCGTAGCGCTATTATTCATCGTCGTTCGTATCATAAACTTCGTCCACGCTTGACCGAGCTAATAACGGTCCTAGATGAAGTAACGGCCATTTCCTAAATCAATTATTAAATCGCGCGATAATAATCTGTCGATCGCGGTCGTTAACATCGCGAGTTTCTGGACGCTTAATAGACTTTTTGGAATCGATAAATGTCGGAGGACAAATTTTGTTAATTATGTCAAGTGTATACGTCCCGCTGTAATAATGTTATTTTAAGTGCTTACTCGTTAACGAGAATAGTCAGCTTGTTTTTTTTTACGTAAACGATCATCTAGGGTGTTTTTACTATCCCAATTAAAAATCGCTATTATTAACAACAATTGTATATTGTTTTCCAATTTATTACTATTTGAGAAATACTATTATGAATATGAAGTTATTCTCAATTTTTTGAAAAAAGTAAGTATTGTAGAAACCAAACAAATATTATAAACAGAATGTTAAGTAGCTCATTATGCCAATATTTCTGAAAAATGAAAATGTCAGTAAAACGCTTTTTTATTATGGGTTTTCGACGGAATTGCATATTCAAAAGTTCGTAAGGCATAATTATTGAAAAAGAAAATAAAAAGATATTAGAAAAGAGAGGAAATATTCATTTTAAATAATATCCATTTTATAATAATTCATATTTTTTCATCGCTGAGTATAAAAACACCCCAGCTGACTCTCAGGTTAATGAAACTTATAATTATCAAACCTCTCTTCAATCAATTGCAAAACATCTTTGAGTTCAGCAATCTAAATATATATTTCTCTATATATGGCTAATGAAACTATTTTTAATGTTAATACAATTTTATGATTTATTTATAATATTTTTGAGGTTTCCGCGGGTACTTTCTATGCAGAAACTATCCGTTTTGTGGATTATCTCTGTATTCAGATTCATTACTAAAATGCCTTATTAAAATAATTACATATTTATACTCATTTAAAATTTTATTTGTTAAATGACTAACTTTTACATAATTAAGACTCATTATACCTCCGACGTCGGATAGCATTATTTTTGTCTAATATTTAAATATGTTCTACCGAGAAAGAGCCTGAGAGTCTATATACGTATTCCATAATTCAAATATATAAAACACCTAGCATAATGTAGACTCGGAAAGCGCAGACTCTCATTATAGCTGGAGCGTTTTGTTCGGGCTCAAATTTGAATGGAGTTACAACGCTCTGTTGTGTTAGAATTGCGCGGCTAAAAGGATAGTGGCGTACCCATTTGCCGAGATCCTAATCAGATCCGTCTGATGACATACGTGTTATGACTACGTGAGCAGGACGGAACAGATGTACGGAATATGTTCCCGATTGCTACAGAAATTTCGTACGTGCCTCGGCAGACGCTTATTATTTCAATACAAGAGGCCTTTATTATTGGATTTTCTTTTTAAGTCGGTTTTTGGATTCTTACGATATTAATACGATATCGAGTCTGATGAAAGCATGAATATTAATATTCAATTAAAACGACGGTCAATTTATTTGAGATATATTATCCTTGTATTATAGCATCTATTATGCCTGTTTCGACCAATATAAATTAACTTTAATTTCGGTTCAACTTATTCTTCATCTGTTTTTAATTCTGAAAACCAGAAAAAGATGAAGAGTAAGTTAAACCAAAATTAAAGTTAATCTAATAAACATTAGTGCAGGAAACGGATATTAAGCCTCCAGAGCTGATGCCAAAATGTAACACAATTACTCCGAGCTGGGTTTATAAGATATTTAATTTATGTTAAATTAAAACGGATTAATTAATTTAAAGAATGGCATAAAAAGCGAATACTACCTAATTATATTTTAACCTTTAAAAAGAGAGAGGTAGGGATCTATTTTTTTAATTTTATATCTTTCCTTGAATAAAATTTATTATAATTCATTATTTTTTATTTTTTGCCTCAAAATATGAGACCACAATTATGGCTTTACCATCCTGTAAAGTTAATAAGAATAATCTAAATTCGCAGATAAAAGAAAATTGAATTGCTTGATATTTACGATTTCAAGATTTATAATTGAGTAGGTACAATAAAAATCCATCGTCAGTTTCGCGGAGGATTGAGTACTTTTCGTGTCGCGATATTTTTTTATGTTTGACGATATTTTTATATTGTAGTTAACTATTTTAACTATGCCATAATTCTGCGTCCATTTCCATTTTTTTTGTTTCAAAGAAAGGTTTAATTATGTGACGTGTGAAGCACTAATTTGCGGAGAATTTACAACGTGTCGAGTCAATTTTGATGGCCATTTAAATCCGCTGCAAACGGTCGCAATAAAGTCGTTTCGATTTTACGAGCGCGTAAAATGTTAAGTCACGCGTTTGCATCTGTGCGATTTTCATCTCGATAACGTAACTAACGCAGTAACGCGAAATTAATTACTCGACCGTTAATTCGATACACAGTTAGCGAATCCATCAACTGTAACTGCAATTACCGTGTAAATTAACCGTGCAAAACCGAGAGACCTTATGGATTACAACCGGATTAGGATGATACGCGAGAAGCGACCGCTGTAATCCACGAAAGTGAGTTCTTCGAGAATCTCGTAATGCTCGATATCGTTGCAATTTACATCAGACAGAAGGAGACGCAAACGCAACGGGCTTGCGGCATGAATTAGAATACACTGTAATTCGCAACCAAGTGCGAGACACGCGCGCGACGGAGCGTCTCCTATGCAAATTTCCGAAGTTGGTCTAAGCGCCGCGCTACCTCGGAATTGATTCCTTACGTGGTCATTTTGCGCAAGCGGATTGTAATTATATGTAATACGAATATAAGCTCCGCCGTACATTAATATACATATATGAATTGCGAGAACAATGCAACTCGATAATTAATTTAAGAGGGGACATACACTCAAGAAGATTCAGAGGATGTGATCCACTTCACGCTGCAAATACTTCGTTGACCAATCCGAAGAAAGAATTTTACGAATTGATCAATCAAAGAATGCTTCAAAGCATTTGCAGCGTGAAGTGAATTGCACTCAAAAGGATGTCAATTTTTTCGTACCTTTTTTTATTTTTAATTAAAAGTTTTACGTAGCACTTACTAATATATACGTGTAAAATATTGGTGGAAATCCTTTGAGTAAAGTTAACAGTTTTTGCAAAAAAATTTTGTAAAAGTAAAATTTTTTTATCCTTTTGGGTGTACAGCATTCCTTTGTAAGTCTGCTGAGGAAAACACATGCGAAACATTCACTTCATACATCTATAACACCTTGACTTTGTACGCGTAATACTTATTCTCACGATAGAATTTCGCGAGGAAGAGAGAGAAAGAGTATTATGGAAAAGCCATTCCTATAAATGGAAAATGAGACGAAGGATAACAGAGGCCGAATCCGTCGATATGCGGAATATTTGCGCGGGCTGGTATATTTGCAGGGAAAATATTTTTTACTGCATATCAATTCGCGCGAGATTCTATGCGTCTGCGATAACAATTACGCTCGTATTTCAGCAGTACCCGAATTGAATTTGCATTAAGAAAACATACAAGTTTATCAAAGCCAGAGACTAATGGTGCAATGTTACGTCGTAATATTTACACGATATTATGCTAGCATTGTTTGCCTCTCGCTGATGCCGCGTCTAGTAATTAATATCGCTAATTTTTTTTTCGTGCAACATCGCGCAGAAATGTGCGTTGAATGGAAATATCTCAGCTAGTCCTGTCGGCAATAACGATGTTTTATACGGCGCGTTGAAAAAGGACTGTCACAGCCGCGCTCGGCCGCAGAAAATATATTTTTCCCGTCCCGGTGGCTGAAAATGAGATAAAAAAAATCTTTTTTTTCACGCGTGCGTTATATGGCGTATACGTCACAATGAAAGTATTGTTCTTAGTATCATAAACAGCGGTGACTACTAGGTCGCTTGTGATCACGCGATATTAATTAACATATTTTTCGTCGTTGCATGTTATTCTTGTGGTCCCGTATTTATGTCAGGGTAGCAGACTACGAACAGACGCAAACTGTTTAAACTATATATTTACACGGCGTATAATTAATAGCACAATAAACGTTGCGTGTATGAAAAAAGCATGATATTTTATTTTTATTTTTAATACTAATTGTTTGTGCTATTTATATTAAAAGAAGAAAAAAAATTATTTATGCCTTATGACATTATCAAGGAAAAATTATACTCTTCTCTTTTTATCTTTATTTAATAATGGCGGGGTATAAAAAATATATTAATATGTTATATTCTCTCTAAGAAAAAAATTTATTAAATCTCAATATGTTTTTTTCAATAATATACTATAAATTAAATATTTATTTACAGTAAATAAATATTCATTCAATAAAAAACTAATGTTTCAATCAAAATAATGATCATTTTACGAAATAAATAAATAAATAAATGTCTACATTTAGTAAATATTTAATATCATTTAAACACATATTTATTAAAATTTGGTACATTTCTTAAATGTAGGTATATATACATTTTATTTTCTTATCAATTTTTCATTTTCATCACTTCTGTATATATTTTTTTATATCGAAGTAGAGCGCAGCAAAATAAAGCCATTAGAATCTTTTGCAAGGATGGGAAATAGCGATGAAGCAGCTGATAACGTGAAAAAAAAAGCTGAGAAAATAGCAACGAGTCTGACGAGCGAAGCAAAGACAATGGCGGATAACGAAACAGAAAATGAGAGGAGGAATAGAATCGGGGTACGATATCTCCAGACACTTTACTTAAGCTGTCTTCTGGTTGCTAAAACGACTTAATGCACGTTCATGGCGCAGAAAATAGACTACCGATGGCCACGGAGAATAACTTCTTAACGAGACGATTTGTCAAGCCGCATCGTCGCTCGATATAAATGCCGTTGTGCCACCGTATTATGCATCTCGTCGAACGTGACTCAATAAATTGGAATGCAATCTCATAACGTTTCTATTTAACATTACGTTTACTGCTTGATCGGAAAATTTCGTTCTATTAAACAGATGTTTTATTTCACAGATGCAAAAAATAAAGGATTTTAAACAGAAAAATTATTTTAATATTTTCTTTCTCTCTCTTGAGATTAATTTAATCAGCTGGATGAATTAAACACAGTTTTTGCTATTAACGTAGTAATGTCAGACAACAAGTTTGAAGTTTTAACTTGCTCTGTATGCTATAAATATAAGGTTTGTCCTAAAAAAATTTTTTAATTAGTGTCGTGATGTTAATTTCGAACATTTTATATGTAATGGAAATTACAATCCAATTATTGTAGACACGATTTTTTTTTCTACACACAGAAAAATATCGTTCTACTATTTAAAAAAAATGATTACTCAGTTTATTTAAAACAAATTTTTTTATCGTTAACAAAAATATTTTTTAAGTCTTAAAATATACTTATTACATCACATTTTAAGGAGAAACTTTTCATATCCTTAAAACACTTTTTTTAAAAAATATTTTTTATAATTTTGCAAAGTAACTTTAAATAATAATAAATAAATAAAATTCGTTTTAATTTAATAATCCTCATTGAAATAGTAAATTTATGATTCGAAATACGAATATGAACTTTTGATATACACGAAACAAATTATTATTTGCATACAGTATTTTTCTGTGTGTACATGTCTATAATTATATTATAACAAAAAGATAGCTAATTATATTATAACGAAAAGGTAGCTAAAATGCATATGTACTAATTTATGAAATGTTTATAGTTTATAATAAAAATAAATAAAAATATTTCTACTCTGTGTTATAAATATATTTTGCTCTTCTTACAGGTGTTAAGATTTTCTCGATGAATAACGGACAATAGACATACTACATGCGTTCAAGTAACATCCCTGGACAGGCGGAAGCAAGAAAAATACGAGTATATCGGAAGCAAACGACACGATTGAACAAGGGACAACGTGAAACACGGAGAAATGGGCAAAAACTTCGAAAGAACCAACAACGTGATATGTAGGAATAACGAGAAGGATCTCCGAGTGTTAGATTGTATATCAAATCGTTATTTAAGCTGCTTTCATCTCCACTTCTCTGTAACAGTATGCACTATTTTACTCTTTTCTCTTTTCCTTCCTTTCTTTGTCTTCTTCCTGCATGGATAATAACACGATGGAGGATATATTTGATAATTTTGCACAACGGCGAGTGTTCGAAATGGAAGCGTACAAAACACGTGCGTATACGCTGCCATGAATGCGCACCCCCGAACGTTTGGGTTCCGCGCGCGAAATGAGAAGCGGCGAAGCGCTTGAGGTTCAGTGGCTCATGTTGAAAGTTACAGCCGAAAAGCATGGGCGTACGAATGCAGGCGGAATTCAACGGCATACATTGCGATTGGCTTCTATTGCAGCCTCCACTGAGCTGCAAGCGAGCCAAAATAGCAAGAAAATTCCGATTTTCGAAATATCGAGTTTTGATGTTTTCGTTATTCACAGTTTGCCTGATCCAGTTTCGATATTTTCGTTTCACAGCGGTAGCGTGCAAAGTTGAGAGATGTAATATTTTTCAAAGTATCCAGAAATAAACTCGCTCGCGCGGTATAAAGCAACGATGCTTCCAGAATACATCGTGTAAATTATACGAGCGATACCGCAAGAAATTCAATCCTTCTTTCTACGATTCTTTATTTAATAGGCATATTAACCTTTCTCATCTTTCTATTAACTCTTTGTTCCTCAGTGTAGCACAGTAATTCTTTAATTACTGTGCTATACTCGAATCGTTAATTCTCAAGAAGAAATATTATCATAAATTCAATATTAAAATATTCGGGTTATCACAAATTCCTTATCCCCTAAAATTCCATAACTTTTCTTTGATTTTCAAATAAATTTCATGATTTTTCCTGATGCTTTCAACATTTTGAATTTTTTTGTGTTTCCGTCTTAATTTGGAATCGAATTTCTTGTTGAAATAGCAATGTAAATTACTATTAATGTTACTGACATTGCTTGTATTTTATTGTTAAGTTGATAGTATTCCAAAAGTGCGTAAATATGATATTCGCATATTAAAAGCCTGCTTGTTCTTTCTAATTCTTTAAAACCAAAAATTTTTATTTTCCAGAAAATTTTGCAAAATTCCTTGACTTTTCCCTAATTTTCCTGACTTCCCTGCTTTCCAGTTTTTGCGACAACTCTGAATATAACACAGAATATTTATGAATACAATTTACCTTCTAACATAATTTTATGGCAATATGATTAAAAGTAAATAAAACTGTAACGTACCATTAAATTTTATCTACTTGCAAATAATTCGCAACTAGCATAAATTAGCATAAATTCCAATTTGTCGGCTTATACGGTAATTTTTCGTGCGAATAAAGTTAAAATCCCCATCAAGCACTCGTAATTTTTCACCCCGTAGGCAAAGTCCTAAGGGAGAACTACCAGAATACGGTAGCACTTTTGGGCGGGGCCACGGGTGCTAACCACGAAATTAACCGAAACTCATCCCCGGGCTATGCTAATGGCCTTCCTAGTTAACTCGCTCCTCGAGACACCAAGTTTCACCCTGGAACTTTGCTTTCTGCGAGCTACTGTCGTATGATTGGATAAGACATGAATGAAGAATGAACACGTTGCTCAATGGTATATAATGCGATGCATTTTATGCTCTTTGAAAAATTACAATGATATATCATCTTCAAGTGAATAATCGCGATTTTGTCTTAACGTTGTTCGCGCCGTGATATTTTCCTTGATACGTCTCTTCTTCGTTTATTTTATTGAATCGGGAATTGGAAAGTTCTTAAGAGTTCCCAATATCATGGTACTTTTGTGCTCGATGTTCCGATAATCGATTCGGAAAAACTGCTACGCGTGTAGGAGATTATTTTTGCTGAAGATTTTAATGGATATGGAACTCTTAACATTGATTGGAACGGTGCATATGTATAATATACACTTTCATAAATTTGAGAACGCTTGCGACTTTCTCACATCTCGTGAAAAGTTAAGTACTTGTGAAAATGGATCGCAGAGATGTTGTTGAAAATTAATTGTTGCATTTTAAAAAGAAGAAACACAATTATAAAATCTTTTAATTTTATTTCTACGATATTTTGTTTCTACTATACATAAAATTTAAAATTGATATTTTTTCAATATTTTTATTTGACTTTGAAGCGCGGTGACTTGAAATATCATCGGACAAAAATTAATGATAAAATATTTTAAAGGAGGCGTTTTAAGTTTAAAAAAAATTTATTCGACGACTTTTTGCAATAATATCAAATTTTTTGTAAAAGAACTTTTTTACAGAATGTTTTTAAAATTAAAGAAATCTCAGTAAAAGGAAAGAAAAGAAAAAAATGTTTGTTCTTTAATGATTTTGATTCACATGAATTAAAAAAAAAATGTTAGACTTTTTTAAACTTAACTTTTCGTGAAATATAAAAAAATCAAAAATCTTTCCAAACTTATAAATGATAGTGTGAAAAACAGCATGCATATGTTGTGATGATGGAAAATAAAGAGATAAATTATGCATGGCGTCGAAAAATAATACAAGCGATTTCACTTTCGCAAGCGAAACTGTACTTATTATTCTATGATAATGCCGGAGAATTTAATATCAACGTGATTTTGCGATAATCTCAAAATAATCTCTCGATGAGAAGACTTATCCGTTATTATCTCCGATTACTAACGATTGTTACTTAATAATTGGATTAGCAAATAACAATCTGTTAAACCGGCGAGCACTTACAGTAACTCTATTATCCCGTTTATCTTTTAAATGACATTTGCTTTTATATCCAGTCGCTGCGTTTGTTCTAAAGCGCCGGTTTTTAACGTTAATCCGATCTTTCGTCTAATCTCACCCGACGTACTTCGAAAGAAAACACTGGGCTACTTCGTAAGCTCGAACGGTCGTCCCCGAAAATCCTGCTAGCAAATAGTCCGTGACCCGGTTCAACATCCAACCTAGTTCCTTTCTACTTTTATGTAATGGTTGATTCTGTAGTACACTGTTTTTATCGTAAAGATTATGATCGGCAACAAAAAAAATACGATCATGTACAATGTGTATTGACCCGTAGACATCGAATGAATTTTTCTTGCAGGAAATCGAATATAGATCGAAGACCTTTTTTAGGAAAAATTGCTAAAATTTACAAAAATTCTTCTGACATTTTCTTTCTGACATAATATATTAATATATTAAGAATAATATATTATATTATATATAATCTAGAGACACTGGTAATATCTCGGCGCTAAGCTATGGCGCGAGACACGGACGTGCCTCCTTTACGCAAACCGGAGATATATTATATATATCTATTATACAATATATAGTTAAATAGTTTCATACAGTTTTATAATTAATATAACTTACATTCAATTACTAAGGATTTATATATAGATTAATTCCACAAATCTTATTGAATTACTCTTATAATAATTTATTTTTGATACTAATATTTTATTTTGCAGCAAATTTCTTTCTAATAAATGATATAAATTTGAAGTCTTTTTTTAAATGTAATAAGTGTAATGCATATGTTGTATATGAATGTTATCGTGAACAAAAATGTTCAAAGTTGCAATAATTTATTTTCAAGTGTTTTTATTTTAATCATCAAGCAAGCAGTATTGTAATGATTCAAAGCATTGATTTTTATCGGAAAGTATCCGATAGGACGCAGAGATTGCCGAATGACGGCAGCGAAGAATATTGGCAATGACATTATCTCGAAATTAAATCGTTCTAAGCTAGATAGATACACTTTTATCGATATTTGGTTCCGTTATCGCGCTTATGGCATGAACTGTCTGCCCGTGGAGAACACGATTCTCGCTGCAGATGCTATTTATGATAATCAAATGGTCGATACGGATCACTGATAGAGGATGCGATTGTATGTGCGTGGGTGCGTGGTCTTTAATGGCAATTCGCTTTTGTGCCGCCATGTAATAGATGGGTCGAATTGATAAATCTATTTGCATCCCCCATGTATGAGTCATATCGAGTTTATAAGCGGTAACATGGGGGGGTTATTTTCTTTATGTGCTTTAATCGAGTCGATTAATATTATACGTATCAGGGTAATTATAAAATTTTATCATTTCGCGCGAAGGGGAGCGCGATAATTAACGCTATCGAAGTAAAAGCAAAATTTTAGCGAGTTAGATAAACGAATAAATGGACGATTATTGCAACAGGGTTACGCAATAAAAATCGAATTTGTGTTGCTATATTAATGTTACTATCGCAGAGCCAATTTGATATCGCGCATCGAATTTCTCTACGTAACGTAAATAATACGTTTGATTATAATCTGTTATATAATAAAAAAAGTATTGCGAATTCTCTGCAGCAATAGATAAGCCGCTTGAAATAAAATTGTTTTTCTCATGTAACTACATTTTTTTATGTAGGTTTTTTTATGACGCCGCCCACTATCATTGAAATATAGATTATGTACGTAAATCCTTTAGTTTGTAAAGCGATCTGCAGATTCGATGAAAAGTGAATACTTCTGGATTTAATTGAAAATCGGATTAAAAATTTTCATTTCCTAAGCTGGCTACTTTTTTTACTCTTTGTTATGTCTATGATATTAAATGAGAAATCCAGATAGAAATTGAAAATTGATTTAAAAATACAATTTGTTGAATTGAAAAATTTTAACTTTATTTGTTACTATAGATCAACTTTTTTCAATCTTTTTTAATTTACCGGTATATATTAAATAACGAGCCCCAAATTTATTGAGGCACACCATTAATCTCTCTCCAATCTTTTTCTTTCATACACACACACACACATATACACACTCAATATATATATATAATGGAGAGAACGATTTTGCTGAAGTATCCAAAGATTTAATTTATACATACAGATCCGAAAATAATTTTGTCAGACCATCAAAATTTTTAGGTAGGACGCTTAAACTGATTGCTAAAAAATGTCAAAATTTTTACTTTTTTACTTATTTCTAAAATTTTCACAGAATACTTAGAAACTTTTTGCGGCATTAAAAAACCTTGTTATAAATTAAAAACTTGTAAGATAATATGACCTATTAGTATAAGACATTATATAACGTTACTGCGCAAACATTATTAATAACATATGTTGTTCAATTATGCACTCAAACATTATTCGGCATCAACAGAGATTCAAACTTTCGAAAAAATACGAATTTTTTCGGACTTCAGATCCAATAAACAAAATTTGTAACGGGATTTCCTTGTAAGAACGAAAAGTGGTATGCTTGGCATAGAAAATAGGAGCTACAGCGCATATGGTGGCGCTCGTATTTTCATTTGAGTGAAGTCGAATCGTGGCCGGTCGGAAGCCATCCGAGAAACTGGGAAAACAAGATGAGCAACCATCAAAATCCAGCAAGGTGAGGTACCCTATTCTGCGGCTTTCGAATGTCTGATGACGAGTACGCTGAAGGTGATGTGGTACGACGGATGCGGGAAACGATTTCGGTCATTGTATAGGTTCGTGCCTGAACGTACGAGAAACTAAGCTGTAGGATCTATAGGAGGAAGTGGGATATTCTACTTCGCGGGATATTGGACAGATGAGGGGTCGTCGGGCGAGAATGATGGGTGAGTGTCCGCTGGGAACTCGACGTGCACCATCTTGGGTGCACAGTTGTGGCGGATTCTCGCATATGGCGGATGGACAAGTTGGAACCCCGGCTTGAATTACCTATCGCGCATACAGGATAGCTGACAGCTGACTTGAAGATGACAGTTTGCGAGTGAATTGCGAGGACGAACACTCTGCATACGGAAACTTTGTTCTCGATTTTGAATCACTGTTATCACCGACCAAGCAACGTTGGAGTATACATAATTAACAATATAATTAAGAAATAATAATTGTCATGTTGATCACTTCGTAGCAGAAATAACGATAAAAAAATAAATCGCGTTAAAAAATATATTAAAATTCTTTCAAATTAGTTGAACCCTTTTTTTATTAAAATTATTTATAATAATCTCATTTCAATAGACCTACATGAATAAATCCAATAAGTAAAGCTATACAGTTGACGTTGGATCTTGGTGTCTAATAATAGTCCTATGTAAATTTTAAATACATTTTTTAGTTGCATAAATTGCGCGTCTATTGTCGTACATGGAACGCGATCGCAAATTGAAGCTGAAATATTAATATAAGTGCCTTTTCATGTTGACGCTCATTTTTAACGTTAAAATAGATTACTTAGTCAAAATTAACGAATATCACGCGTCAATTTTAATCACGTGACTTGTTTTGACACTAAAATGAGCGTCAAGCGTCAGCATAAAATTGTATATCACAAATTAAATTGATCGTTAATTTAATAATGATACTAACCATTTTAAAACATTGCAAAGGAATTACTGCGAAAAAATATCATCTTAAATTGACAATCAATTTAATTTGTGATATTATTTGTGATAATATTTCAGCTTCAATTTACGACTGTGTTTCAAGTCCGATCATAACCGGTTATAGCTTGTATAATTAAAAAATTATTTAAAATTTACATAAAAATATTATCAAGCATCAGGATCTTCGACTGCAGTATATTTTATTAATTTAATTTAAATTGTTGGATTATGCATTATATGTAATATCAACGACATTTCTTGTACTTATTCTTATTTATCATGAAATCTTAGCGTAAAATGCAGGACGAATAAATGCCAGCAAAAATCAATGTGCGATTAATAATTTGTTGCTGCAGACCTTATGTTATTTCGCGCAACGCGCGGATTTACTTTCATGCAACTCCGCGCTGGTGATTAGATTTGCAGAGATACTGCTGCGAAAATCTGCACGTTAATCACGTTAACAGACACGGTACGGTATTAAAATACATCTGGGGCAACAAAAAGTCCCCGGCAGTCATGGGTCGAGAGATTCTACAAAATGGAGAAGATGGAAGATATCACATTTTTTGTGGAATAAATGAGCTTAAGATTTTAAAAAGGAAGCAATAGAAATTACGGTATTTCACACAGGTGTTCTGCAATAAGCATAAATTAATTAAATAAGAAATTAGATGGACGAAAATTAGAGAATAAATTTTACAATATCAGAGAACGTTGAAAAATCGTGCTACGTTAGAAATTAAAAACAGATATTAATTATATATATATAGTTTTACACGTAGAAAACCACGTTTAACGTATGATAAATTTGTAGTACTTTTCTCATTTCAAGTTACATTTGTAAGTTAATTTCGTATATGAGTGATGTAATAGAAATCTAAGTTTATTTTAACATCTGAAAGAAATGTCATACAATTAAAGGAATTCCACAGAAGATAAATATAATGTTTTACACAGACCATTTTTTCTAATTTTATGTGACCCAATTAAAAGACCATGCATAAAATTAACTCCGTCGCAACACATTGTTTTATGCTAATTATTTTACGAGCATGGCAACTCCGGCTTCGTTATAATTAAACTTTAAAGAGGGTAAGACCCTCAGTTTAACGTGGAGTTAAAAATTATAATCGGTCGTTGTCTTAAAGACATTTGCTGGGTAATAATGAAAGAGGTAGCCAGAAATAGAGTGTCAGGATGGCGGAGAAAATGGGCCCCTATAGACTATTCCACTTCGTGGCCTGTTGGATAAATGAAGCAAGCGCTTTGAGAGTGCCGCGATGGCTAGCGATGCCATTGCAAGGCGTGATACAATGTATACTTGCATAGTTAACTATCCAAGTAAAATATCCCACTACATGCGCAATTGCGTCGTGTTTGTGGCGCGTATCTGAAAATGCCATGAATGGAATGGGACCTTGCCCATTGCGATTTCCTATGAGGCGAGTTGTGATTCTCATTCAGGATAACGTTACGAGAGACACTGGTTTCCTCAAAAGATCCATTTTCGGATTAACCTTAGAATGTTATCGCTATTAAGTGATACAGTATTGCTATTGTACGTAAATTTCACGTACAAATGAGCGAGGTCATTGAGTGCTTTCAATCATTCAGAGTTCAGTTTCAATTTGGCATGTTAAAAACAAGGACAAGCAGTTGCCAACTTTTAAAAATTCTATCCGTCATATGTAGGTACTTATCGTATATCTTTTTGGACTCTTTAGTGGTCAATATTATAACAGACAGCGTGATAAATACTTTCGCTTTTTAAGCAATTTTACTTTACAGCTTTTGTATTATCATATATTTTATTTATGTATTATAAGGAGCCGCATATACACACATAAAATTTGATTATGTACTTCACATCATTTCATGATTGAATTTGATAATGTGTTTATGCTCTCTTTGATTTTAAGTTAATTAGGTTTATTTGTGTTTAATCTCCTCTGTGAGCCAGGCGGGGTATGACAAAATACCAGGGGTGGGCAAAATACTAAAGAAATATTGTATTTAAATACAAAATACTCGCAAAAAAGTATTCAAATACGAAATATTCTCAATAAAATAAAAATATATTTAAATACGCGTATTTTAAATACATATTGTATTTCAAATACTGCCCATTCCTGGCTGAGACACAACGCTAGAGGTGCATTTCGCATGATGTGCATGATGTCATCATTTATCCTTGTTGTCCAAAATGTAAACAAAGATGAATGATGCATTATGCACATTATGCGTGAAACGAAACTTTAAATTGAGTCAACAATGGTACGATTTTAACTTTCATCAAAAAAATTTTTACATAATTTAAATATATTTAGTATTCACAAATTTAAAATACAAAATACTAAAAAAAAATATTTAAATGCAAAATATAAAATACTCTTGGAAAAGTATTTAAATACGAAATACAAAATATAAAAATGTATTTAAATACGTTTAAATATGTATTTCAAATACTGCCCACTTCTGGGTGTGACTCCAGCAAGATAAATTTCTATAACTTCTTAAAAAGTACCGCGCGCATGTTGCCGGTTTCGTGCAGAATGTATTGTTACCAATTATACTGAATTATAGTATATGAATGATAGTATATTATGATGAAGTATAGCATGGGATATGAGATATACCCACATATGATTCATGTTGATTTTCCACCTGGTTCGCGGAGAGTTATAAGAGTCTAGATTATAAATATTCTGTCATTAAAAGTGAAATGTATAAAACACTTTGTTACATTAATTAAGAGTGGTCTATATTTTATTCTGGAGTCAAGTACAAAAACGAGAAGGAATCTTCGTAAAAAAATTGCAGTCCAAATTTAGTTCTGCAAGTTAATTATCTATATGCAAGTTTCTATAATGTTAAATGTAAGCTTGGCAAGTCACGACATGCAGTCACGACTTAACTTCATGGCCAAGTAAAAAGTGAAGCTGCTCAGGATTATTTTCAGTGGTGGTAGTCCATCTGATAGACCAAACCAAGCGGTGTTGGAGAATAAAATTTTTCCCGCTGGAAAAGCCACTGTGAATAAAATCTGGATTTCTCGCTAGAATAAATGTTTTGTTTAAGATTGGATCTTGCGTGCTTTAGAAAGAATAACTACAAACGAAAGTCCAATGGCAAATATTTGTTCGAAGTATTACGACAGTTTGTGTAACGGATAACAACGGACATGTGGATAATGGGTCCTCGCAGAATAGATGTTAGATATTTTCAGCTCTTTCATTCGATCTTTTCATCTTTTTACCTTACGTTTTATATTTAAAGAAAGTAGTTATCGATAAAGATTTATACAAATTCTGTGCGCAGTTATAGAATTGAAAAATGTATTTGTACATGAAAAAAATATGATTTTGCTGTAGTATCTAAAAACTTAATTACAAATTTGAATATAATTTTGTTGGACCATCAAAATAATTATGTAAAATGCTTAAGCATAATGAGCAGTATTGCAAAATATTTTAATACTCTAATAACTATTTTGAGGGTTTTACATAATTATTTTGATGGTCCAACAAAATTATTTTCCACGAGTTATATATCATTAGATACTTTATCAAAACTGTTCTTTCCATGTAAATCTGCATACGTAAATATTATATTAAGCACCAAGATTCGCTTCGACCGAAAATATAATTCTTTTTATTTAATTTACTCTTATTAGTCTAATTTTCATTTATAACTATTTATACACGTCTCCTTGAAAAATGATGTTTTCTTATTTATATAATTATTGATTATTGTGGCAAGCATCTCCACATGTCTCGAGTCGGAATTCGAGGATCAAACCCTAACTGAAATGATAATATTCACAATAAGTTCTTTGCAGTGTTTTAAAATGCTTATCAATATCATTAAATTGACGATCGATATAATTTATGATATTATTTTTTGCTTCAGTTTATGATTTCATTTCAAGTTCGACAAAATATATTTGTAAATCTACATTTGAATATTATCAAGCATTAAGATCTTCGACCGAAAATAGGATTTTTTTCTTTAATTTGATATTTACATAAATTTTGTCTCTTAAGTTCTTTGTCTACGTTAAAGCGTCTGCAACGAGTACATATTTGCATCTTCGGACCGTCTTGCACGTAAACGCATTGTCATTTGTCAAAATTACGGAAATGTCGCGACGCAGCGTGAATTATGAAAGACTGTTGCTACTACGCGCTGTAGAAGCTCACCGGTTATGCCAGAACATATGAATGATGTTAAACGCTTCCTTCGAAAGGAAGCGTTACCGGTTGCATTAAACTCGCTTCGGTTCGAAGGCGTAATGGCTTCGCTCGCAGCATCCGCTGTTTCAATCCTATCCCTTTGTCTCGGGCAAAACGCATAATCTCCCGGTAAGCGTGTTACATTCTATATTCACGTAATGGCGGGAAATAACGTTGTCGGTGAAATAGCTCTTAACGATTCTGAATGATACCACGAGATGCGACGAATAGAATATTCCGCAGCAGTGGCGGCGACAGGATAGTATAATATCTTCGCGCAAACTATCGAGAAACGACAGCCACAAATCGTGATCGACCGTTTCGCAAATACGACCGATCTACTACCGTGACGGGAAACAAACGCGAAAGGGAAGAGGAAAAGGGGAAAGAGGAGGTCCGGATCGACCGCGTTCGGCCCGTAAATGTCGGGGATGTCGAGAGACTGTGCGCGGCTTTTTACGAGTTCCCAAGTGCGGAACTTGCATTTCTTTCTGACGCGAAAGGGGAATGGGATAAGGCAAAGCCCTATTCGCCGCAGGTTTTATTCAAATTCTCTTCGCCCCTAAGCACCAGCTGCGCCCCGTCCCTTTCTGCGCTCCTCGGTTGATTCAGAGAGGAAAAAAGTTACGCGAAGATCTGCAGAATCGCGTGACCACACGATTCTGTTTTGTCACGACGGACGGAGTCGTCTCTCCTGAATGTTTGAAGCTTTTCTCGGAGAATGGCATTAAGGTTACTGAACTCTCGTAATAGAAAGATCACTGAGGAGATCTCTATGGAATACATAGTTAGAAATGAGAAAAGGAATAGTGGAGAGATTTATGTTTTTTTAAACGTCACATTTTCAGATCCTCAAATACAGGATGACTGAAAAATTTGACTACAAAGTTTTGTGTGTTTATCAAATTATTACCGAGGTAGAAAGCTGCTGTTATTTATCGTCTTTAATATCACCTTTAATATCTTATAATATTTTATGAGATAATAATTATTAATAATAATACCCCTTTAATATTTTAATGTTAGATTTTCATCGATTAGTGATCACTCTATTGGCTGCCTGGAAGAATTTATTTGTGGAAAGCTGCAAGGCAGATCGTTAATGGATTCCCGAAGCGCCTTAAATATTATGTCGAAGCTAAAGATGATGTTAATTATTATTTTTTATTAATTATTATTTTTTTATATTTAATAAGGTATAATTAACACTAATTCAGAATTTGTTTTTAGTAAATATACATTACCAATAATTAATAAAAATGTACTCTGTGATCAAATTCTTTTTGTCATCCTGTTGTATATTAACAGTATATTTATCTCGTTTAGTTAATCGAGTAATTTGATGCTCGCGAACAAGTGGCATGATAATTAATGATTAAATATGGAAAAGTACAATGCTAGTTTCATTTGCTCTCCATTATTTGCTTATGATAAATTAAACAGAAAAAGAGATCACAAGAAAAAAGGTATTCGCGTTTTCTTCTTATCTCAAGTAATGTTCTAACATGAAAAGATTCATGGTTCTCGTGAAACTTTTTAACATAGACTTAATTAAAATTATAATGAAAGTTACCACTATGAGAAAGATACTTTATCTGTTCTTGTATTAATAAATGAAAAAACATGTGTTTTTATCGCATCGTTTAATCTTTTTTATTATTATAGACGTTTAATTAAGAGGTTACCGCTCGTTTAATAATACGTGGCTATATACGCCGAAGACTTACCACTTTCGGAGATTAAACTTGTATTCGCGGATTAATGAAAAGATGAGCGCTAAAAGTCGAGAACTTTACCCTCTTCTTCACCTACAACTTATTGAATAGAAATCTGGTCACGTATATTGTCAGACCGCTGTTATTAAATTGAACGACTAGCGCGAATGATATATCCCAGATTCTTTATGTAGCCGAATAAAGAATGTCTGAGCTGAGACTTTTCTTAACAGACCAACTCTTTCCTAAAACGTCTCCAACTGTTTCAGTCTTAACTTTGTGAGAGTTTTTTTTAAGTCTATATACCTATATTTTGCTAACAAAAAATGGGAATTTAGAATGCCAACTACGTGAATCCAAATATCGCGCCATTAAAAATATTTTTAAGTTGAAAGAATCATTAATGAGAAATATAAAAATTATATACATATTTATATCACATATTCATGCTTCAATAGAATAAGCTGCAGTGTATGTGCTGAGAGAAGAACATGTGTTTTCTCTTTGTGAAAATTCCTCTTTTCAACACTTCATTTTTCATACATTTGCACGTACCAATGAGACGAAACTAAGTGTCTTTTAAACGCAATGAAATGATGATAATTTGTCGCGGCATGAAAATTGAGTTTCTCGAGAAGGTAATTTCTTCTTAATGTCTTGTCTGCGACTAATGTTCTTGCATTTGCGCGTAAGCTAATTTCACCCGTAGTTAGATGCATCATTTATTTCTAAGAGAACTTACGTGGTTCTTCGAGTTCTTGCCAATATTACTATTACCAATATTACTAAAAACCAATATACCTGATAAAATAGACATAGCAGTTTTATATTTAATCCTAATATATAATATAGAACATTTCAAAAATTTAGTAAGCTTTTAGAAATATACCTATGTTGAAATAAGTCCTTTTTGTTTCTCAAAAGATTTTATTAATATCAATTTTTTTACAATTAATTCTTGAATTATATAAATCTTAAAAAATATCCTTTATGTTTTAAAATTAGAAAATAAGATTTACTATATTTGTTTTCTTCGCGAGATTAATTTTCAAGAAAGAACTTTACTAATTATATGCAAAAAGTGATTTTAGTCAAACTGAAACCGTGATATTCTTTAGCTTATGAGATGTGCTCTGATTAAAAGTTTCCATAAACACAACCATAAAAAAATGTCAATTTAATGCAGAGAAACAAATAAATAAAAAAAGCTTGGAGATATCTTATCATTAATTAATTCTATAGCTCGTCACATAAATAAATAAATGAATACTAATACGTAATTGCATATTTTTTGGAAGAAAATCATTAGATTTTTAAAACACGATCATGTCTTTGATTAATCACTTCAGGATATTACAATTTTCGGACGGTATTGTAATTATCATGAATGAAGTGACCATGTCGCTGCAATTCTCTAGTTTTCGGTGGCTGATTATAAAGTTTGTGTTAGTACCGTAATTGCGGTGTCGTAACAAGTCTGACGAAGTACATGGGAAGCAAAACAAATACCTGCACACACGAAAGTTACAATGCCTGTAACTAATTACGGACAGGAAATTAATCCTTTAAAAGCTTCTGCTCCTTTTAGAGCTTGTTACGTCTTTGCGTAATCTTCTTACGGAAGTAAATTAGTTTCAATAATAGTAACATACGTATATAGCTTATAGAGAAATCATTATTCGTATTCGGTTATGTTTTGCGTAAAAATCTATTATGTTATACTGTTCCGAATATTATATTATCACTGTAATTATTACATATGCCAATAAAAGCAACATAGATATTAGTTACTTAGTATACGCGCAAGTTATAAATTGTTATAATTAGTTAGTTAATAACATAATTAACTACAATGATACAGTTAAATATTGTGATTATCCAAATAATTATTGTAGTTAACAAATATTTCATGTATTACGGTTATAGTTATTATTATAATGAGATGGTTATTAATTTATCTTTAAATCTGTGTGCAAAACTATATATTTTCATTTTTCACTTAAATATTTTGAAATTATTTTATCGCGCGCATTTGTCTTTTACGTATCAGAATTAAGTTCTATTTAAATAATAATTTGTATCGAGCATTATTGATTGAATCGTACAAAATATTTCTTTAATTATTTTACATTTTATGAAATATCTAAAGCGCAAAACAAATAAAAAATATTATATAAAATTATTCAATAATAATAAAAATACTAGAATATATTGTAGTTAAAATGTAATTTATAGTAAAGTCATTCTGTGAACGCCCAGATATCATAATTAAATTTTGCACGTTAAATTCGGAGAATTTCCGTGTTTATACCGTCTCGTTAAGAAACATCTACAATACAGTATGCATTTATTTATACATGGATTGATAGGAAAGCACGGATCTACGAAAATTTCACCGGTAAAAAATAAACTGCTTTGAGAAGAACAGATTTATCTTGAGTTATGCCGGCCAGTAGTTACGATGTCCGTTGGTCAGACGTATTTCAGCGAGCAGTAGTTACCGCTACCGCAATTCATGCGGCAGGAAATCGGATGAACTGATTAGATTCCAGATACGGTCGACACTCGCGGCGACATTATGCAGCAGCGGGTATAAAGCTCGATACCGCGATCTTTATCTAAATTATAAACTTTGATGGTATTTCCCGCGCGATATTAGAACATTTCAATACGCCAAAATTAAATTTACCGCGAAATTTAATTTTGATATATTGAAATGTACGAGTAATAATAATAATAATGAAAAGAAATTTATTGAATGCAATAATATAACAATAAGAAATCTTATCTAACCAACAATGAACGCAATTGCAAATACAAGGAAGTTGCAGCTGATATTTCGAATTGATATTTAATCGCGTTATTAATCTTTGATAATTTAGATTTTCTAAAATAATATATGAAACGGAATTTAATTTAATTTTCAACGATAGCGCGGCTGCATAAAAGATACCATTCCATTGGCGTTTTTCGTCATGTTTCTTGCATAGACGAATTCCGCACTGGATTTATCGACTTTAATAAATTTATGGGTCACGCGAAGATTTTCGTGGCTTATCGTCAGAAAAGTGGGGAATTTATATATTATACGTTGGATAATAAATTAATATCGTTTGAATGCTATTAAACAAAACATTTTGGTCATCGATTATCGTAAATTGATAGCTCTATTCTCGTTTAGTACTATCATCATCACGTTTCATGATTTCCACCGCTTACAGGCCAGTATATATGGATACAGCGGTTTATCACGTGTGGTGTGCTTAAATACGCGTAAGCACATACGCACGCATACACGCGCAAAGGCATCGTTACTAAAAGTACGGCATTTAATTAAAATATTAAATGTAGCGTTAATGCTAGCAGTGTAAAAGTGTCTAAAAAAATATTACTGTGGGATTTTATTGTACTATTAATTTTTATAACATGAGAACTCTGCGGGATATTCATTAATCTCCTTTTTAGAATTTATCATTGTCAGAGAGCTATATTCTATTTTATTCAAGATCAATATATTTTTTTTAATAAATCATTTATAATTTTCCTTTTGCTGATTAAATTACTAGCGATGTCGTTTTGTTCAATAGAAAACTACTTTTGCTTTTAAATATCATGCAAGAGATCACATGAAAGTGTTGCATGATACTCACTTAATTGATGTCAGGCATTTGACTGCAAAGTCTTCTTTTTTATATTCCTGGATTCCTGGATCCAACTGTAAGTCTTCTTCTTTTCTATATTCTGGATTCCAGTGATCAAATTTATCTACGATGCACTGCGCAACCAAAAAAAACGCTCCCGGAGCATTGTCCGTCCCGTCATGAAGCCGAGTCGTTACCGCGAGCGCGTCGGTAATTGGCGCGTGCAAAATGTGTACACCTGCGATGGCGTTGTCACGCCATAGGTTACACTGTACGTTTGCGTTTGCAGCGGTCCCGAAGCCGCGCGTTTCAGCTTCCGCCGTCGACTGACGATCGCTTTTGTGCACAGCGCTTGCGCCCCTTCTCGTCCACCTACGATATCGTGCAGCGTGCACCACGCGTCTTCGTGAACCCCACAGCCAAGGACTTGCAACAGGACAATGGAGAACTGTCACCGAAGCATGTCGATATATTAATCTAGTCATCATTAGAAAATGATCAGACGATGATCTAATTATGTGGAATGAGAGCAATTCTGTTTGTGATCGCTTCAATACTTGATAATCCTTTTGTTAATGTATAGGTACTATCCGAATGCTCATATCGAATTTTAAGCAATAAAACTTTTTATATTTTTGTGCGAATTCCATTACGATGCCTCAAAAACTTCACTCTTCGAAATAGGACCGATGATTTGTTCTCAAGACTTCGACAATCGAAGTTTCAAAGATTCGAAGCTTCGGCATTAAAATCTTCGAAGATTTGAAACTTCGATACTTCAATCTCCGAAGGTTCGAAGAATTAAAGTTGTATAAAATTACTGATTTAATAAGTTAATAATAACAAATATATTTTCATAAAAAAATACTAATATATTTACGAATATATATAATTACGAATATATTTTCATTTTTTTTGTATTTGCATAAATAAATAGATATTTTTTGAAGCTTCAGCACTTTAAACTTCGGCGATTCAAAGTTAACTTCGGAGATTCGAATTCTTTCCAAGCTTTGAATCCAGGTAGTTGTCAAAGTAATAGCTCTACTTTGAACAATAAAGAACAGTTTTACACAGACTATCTTATTTGCACTTTTACATTTTCAGCGGAAACCTTAAGAAACACAGCAGTAAAAAGATGAAAAATTGACCGACAAGTTAATAAAGTTATGATGAAAGTTATTATTAGGATTAATAGAATACATTTTATCGATAAATATAATACTTTTTTTGACAAATCAAGTTCTCCTAATAAATTAGTTGGAATCGACTTCTTCAATAGACGACCTAAGATGATCAGGAAATAATAAATGTTATAAAATAATTTTGAAATTATTTACAATTATTAAGATAAAAAATCTCTACATTAAAAATGTATTTCATCTTATCATCTATTACAATTCTCTATAAAATTTTACACTTGTGACATCTTTTTTATAGTCCATCAATAGTTATGAATAATCAATAGTTTTAAATTAATTTCATTGTCGCGATTTATTATAAAAAGATAGTTCGCATCGCGGTCATTTCGCGTGTCAGGGTTGATCGGCCATCCGTGATTTTCGAAATTAATGCGTCAAGTGGGGCCTGCGAATGTTACCGTTTGTATATTCGCTGGAAATTGAATTTTCAGAGCGTTGCATCGCGTGTAGGCGCGACATTTCACTGGGAAATTCGTCCCATTAAACACGACGCAATAAGGGCGTTATAATTATGACGGGCGAATAAATAAGGACGCGCGTTAACCAACGAGTGTGTAAACACAGCTCTCTGCGACGTGAAACAAGGTATCGCGTGAGATAATAAAATATAGTTGACGTTGTCGAAGCTTTTGATTGTTTGAGATTAAAATAAAGCCGCGAGTCGCTTCCTCGCTAACGAGTCGTCCTCGCTTAATTGGCAACGAGCTACGCTCCGCGAAAATTCCGCGAGCAGAGATAACGCGCAAATCTTCCTTCGCTCCTTCAAACTGCGCGAAAGTAAAAATTAAAACTGGAGCTTTATCATCAGTTATTCAATTTATTAATGTTACGGAATTTAATGATTAAAATATCGTCATTAATTACCGAAAAATTCTATTAATGCTGAATATTATAAGAAAAGTAAAACGTCATCAATCTGTAAATGGAGCGTGACTCATCTGACATCATTATTATTCTGTATATTATTATACTGAAAAAATATTAAATTTTAATAAATATATAATTTGTTTGAATGGATCTCTAATTGTATAAATGAATATTTACTAAATATAAACATATATTTATTTGATACAAAACTATTAATTTGATTTAACTTATTTATTTTATTATTGAGTAAATATTTACTGTAAATGAGTGTTTACGTAATACTATTAAAAGAAATATGAATTAAGCTTCAGTAATTTTTTTTTAGTGTTTCATTTTCTGATCTCTTTCTATCTCTTAGAGTATTAGGATTTGCATATTAGTAGAGTGAATCAAACGAAATTTAATTTGATTATATAAATAACGACTGTTTTAGCAATACATACCGTAATTGATGAATAGTGGTTTTTTGATTTATTAGCGATATCCAATGAAATGTAATTCGATTACATCATGAATAACGTGCTTATCTTAACAATAGATCTCTTAATTGATGAATCGATGTTTCTTGATTTATTTTATTATCGCTTCCATTCTTCATTTTCGTTTTGTGTAAATGAATTTGTCACACAATGTGTATTATATGAATATAAACATTTACAAAATAGTAATATGTTAAATTAGACCGCTTATGAATAAATTAAATTAAGTGCTCAATTAATTAGTTATATATAAATGTTACAGTATATTAAATATGTTATAATATGGAAACCACACATATAATGGAATCTTTTAAATAAATCTCTCAAATTTAATCCTAAAAATATCGGAGATTTAATTAAAACATTTATCAAATAAAAGGTAAAAGAAAACTATTCGCAGAGCGTAGATGTAATTTGTCGAAATTTAATTAGCTGACTTCCGGCGATATTTCTTTTCTTGATTTTGCGGAAATCGTCATCGATTTTCTATGACGTTAACGACTCGCCTTTTGCAATAAAAGTACTCGAAGAATAGCACGTGAAAATTCGTGCCAGGAAATGATGATGTTAGGCGGTGGCGGCCAAGGAAAACGCGAAGGAGAATAAAAAAAAGGGGCGCACGCGAAAATACTCTCTCGCGACCGTAACAGATTGGCAGTGGAACTGGCGGGTCAGCATTTTCTTGCAGGCACCAGGGCCGGGAGGCTTCAGATTAAAAGGTTCGGAGCCCGCTCGGCCGTAATAAGAGTCAGCATCTTTCTCTAGGCAATATTTCACGTCATTACACACCATTTCACCGCAATTAAGATTTGAAAATTTCGGCCATGGTTTATCGAAGACGCCTTTTTTTCCGGTAATCGTGGCCGCTCGGCATGTGACCTATAAGTTTGTGGGTTAATTGTCCATAGCCCTTAACCCTTTAACGACCTCTAAACACACCGCTTATGGAATTAATCAGCAAATATCATATTGGAGAGTAAAAATAAAACTATAATCATTGCGATCTAATAATATTTATATTTCATCTAATATATTACAAAAAGAGGACGGTAAATTGACAGGTATATCCTTACGATACAATATCTATTTTTATTTACACGTAATTTAACGCCGAAGACTTTTATTTTATTTTCAGCTTTACTTTAATAATGTTGTTTGATTAAAATATCGGAAATGCACATCAAATAGAGATACATTACAAAAAGCGAAAGATAAATTAATAGATATATCCTTGCAGCGTAATATCTAATTCTACATATATATAATTCTACATATTATAATTTATACGAAGTTTAACTATAAAAAACGTTTCCTTCTTCTCCAGACAAATTGAAGCAAAGATCTACGTTTATTTATATCCAACTCTTCGCGTAACAAATATATGCAAATAGAATGCCAGCAGAAGCGACGTTTATATCCACCCTGTGGAAATTTCAATTTCGCGCCAGAGAGAAACCTCGGTGGATTGCAAAGGTAAAGATAGCACGACGAAAGTGTGAATGTAACAACATATAAATTCCATGGGGGGAAAAAAAACAAGAAATGGGAGAAAACGCGTGTGCATGAAACTTTGGTGAGAGCGGCCATTACGTGAGCGACAGAAGTTCAGAAACGCCCTCGTATTCTTGCGAGATATATGTCCCTATCTTTTCCCTTTATTCTTACCGAAGATGTCTTTGACGCCGTGTCGATCGCGAAGCTCGTAAGCGACAACGACGACGAACTGATAACGTCTTTCGAATTCTGTCACTTCCCGCTTTTTTACGAACTTTGAGCGACGCTGGTACAAAAATCTGGGTCGTTGCGCATTGCCGAAGTCAACGGGATGATTCAACTTCGATCTCTGGCGTCATCTCTGCACTTCTGTACCTCTTTCGTGTAATCTTGTATCATACTCGAATCGCATTGGGGTCTGCACTGTTACCTTTGAGATGATTTGTGTAATTTTAACGAGTTTAGCAATGATTTCACGGAAAAAACGATTTTAATAAAAAATTAGATACAGATTTAAAAATAATTTTGTGTTGGACCATCAAAATAATTACGTAAAATTCTCAAACATGCTGAATAATATTATAAAAAGTTTTAACATTCTAGCAACTCAACTTGAACTCTCACATAATTATTTTGATTGATATGACAAAATTATTTTTAATTAGGTATGTAGTTAAATTTTTAGATACTCTCTTCAGCAAAATTGTCCTTTTCGTGTGCAAACTAATGCTCTTCGGTATGTAGGGGAGACCGAGGTCAGTTGACTATAGGGATAAGTAGAATAATCGAGGCTACATTAAAAACAAAACACGTGAGACACGCGTAAACGTATCTGAGCACGCAGCAGCGATAGAATTTTGATAAGTTTCTTAATTTCGTCTGCAAAAATTTGAAATTGAAAAATGAATCTATTAGCCCCGGTCTCCCCTACGTCACATGTCGAGAATGTTGCATTCTGTATTGATATTTATTTTTCATGAGAAAATAAACGTCAAAATATCATGTCATGTCAGACTTACGTAATAAAAATTTATTCGTTTTATTTTTTTAAGTTTATTTTTGTGCAAGTTTTTATTTGATTCTATCTTTAGCTGATGGATTCTTCTACATGGAAATAACGATTGGTAAAAAATCTTTTGCTGGATAGAAATCTGAAAATAATTTTATTGAAACTCAAACTGATTGCTAGAATATTAAATTTTTTGCAGTATATATATCATTATTTTAGTTTCTAATATAATTATTTTGACAGATGAAATTATTTTCAGATCTATATCCAGCAAAATTTTAAATCTTTTAGAAAAGTTATTCTTTTTATGTAATAATAACGCTAATAGCTGTTATTATTTTAATTAATTAAAATACCGCTCAAAAGTAAATGGTAATATTTTTAGAATAAACAAACAAAAACTCCAATCAAATATTTATCAAAATTTAATCAATTTTTGTTGAGTGTACATTTTTTTAATTCAAATATACGAAGAACTAATATTCAACAGCTAGATGCATTTAGCAAGCAATTAGTTCATGATGTTTTTTTTTTTAACAAAAATAGCACTTATTGAAATTTTGAGTATACAAAACATGTATGTATCACGCCGCTTAAATAACTTTCTCTTTTTAGGGGGAATATTTAAAATTGTCCAAATCGTTTCTGGTATTACATCGATTACTCCCGAGAGTCGCATGGCATAAGCTGTTTCGATCGCCAAATACCAGCTTTCATTCGGCCGTTTTACCGTCATTTATAAATCATCACGCTCGAAGACACCTGTTCCCAATGGATCACGCTTAGTTCACTCTAATCGGATTCTCGACGGCTCTCGCCTTCCGGTTACAGAACCGGGGATAATCGCATTGGCCGTCTCCGGTACAAGCGGCATTAGTTTATAGCGTTGATTCTCCGCTGCGGCGGACGCAACGCGAGCGATTCGATTACAGAATCGGGGGTGTATCCGCGATCACGTCGCGTCGCGTCGTGTCGCGGATCGAAAGCTGCGTCGTGCGGCGAAATTGCGTTACGCTAATTGCCAGCACCGTCAGATGGATCGTCCTCGCTCGATCTCTATCAGATTTGCTGCAAGCTTTGCTCGTGATCTCTCCGCTTTGGCTTCAATTAAGAATACCAGCGATTTCCCTTCTCCTCCCCCCCCCCCTCCTGGCAAAACGAACTTGCTCCTTGCATCAGGCATCGCGAGAGAATCCATAATCAGATTAATTCCGTTTCATATGGTACATTTACGCGGGATGTAGCTTTGCCAGATTTCCGTCGATCAATTGAAAAATCTAGCCAAAAATTTCAATGGCGCACGTCTGTTGTTGCGCCGCACGAACGAGAGAAAATTTCATATCGTGAGTCGATTATTACGGTTTATTTTTTTTATTTCGGTACCATCGTGGTGTAACCTTTTTCGACGCACGGAACAGATTTTTACGCTGACGCGCGCAGCAATTTTTTGTTAGTTCGTCGTTCGAATGGCGGCCTCGCGAGAGGTGGAAAAATCCAGTTTGTATCTCTGTTGTTGCTGTGACGGGTGAGACGGATATTTGCATTTACGAGTCGATTTGGGTTTACCGAATTTGTCGACACAGCGCAATTTTTTGTTCTTTCTATCTTTAATCCGTCTTAATGTCGTTATAGATTCGTTATATCGCCCGAAATTGAAGACTCTTGATTAGAAATTTTATTTTAATTATAAGCGATGAAGGATAGGATAATTTTATTTAGCTTTCTGAAAAGCATAAATTTAACAGTTCGTGATTACTGAATTTCCGGAGAAGGAATAAATGATTCGCGAATTTCCACGATAACTGACGTTCTTCCCTTTTTGAACGAGATAAAAGAGCGCCTCATTATGCCGTAATACTGGACAATAAAATATTCAGAAGATTTTCGTGTTCAAAGTGCAAAATCGCCGTCTGATATAGCTTTGATTCACAAACGATCCGTTAAGCGTGTTACTCCTTTAGACAGGGTGTCCTCTTGCGACAAATTTGTTCAAAGACAACGTCAAGGTGAAGAATGCGGGTGAATAATGAAGTTTCGCCGAGAATGAGATGTCTCGAAGGGGTCCCGTATTGGAAACCAGGCGAGAAGATTTCGCTAATGACAAAGGCTCTGATAAAGAAGCGTCTTGGTCACGGTAATCCGAGCTTCAGGAGCGCAAACGACAGCGCGCGGCTTTGTCACTCCTGAATAATTTATAATATTCACAGCATACGATATAATGCACGATGAGACTAAGAAGATCCTTTGTCCTTGCAAGATCCTTTATACTGACTGATGCACAAAATATGTAAACGCAAGTCTTCTCGGTTTTCAATAATTTTAAATTTTGTTCTAATTTTTTACATTTATATTCTCTAAATCTGAATCAGTGGATAATTATTAATATCAGTGCCAAGTATGTCACTGGTCATTAATGAATTAAATGTCAGATCTAGCTAATCTTTATTATGTGATCTAACCAATCTTGTTTTAGTGTTTAAATTTAAGCATTTAATGAATTAAATGTCAGATCTAGCTAATCTTTATTATGTGATCTAACCAATCTTGTTTTAGTGCTTAAATTTAAGCATATATGGTATTGGAAGATTAAAATTAATGTGCAAATATCAGTATTCTAGTTATATAATGCTCAAACATTCTTCCTTTTTTTAGTTGAACTTCACTGATTATCGGTGCCAAGTATGCAACTGGATAATTAGTGACTATCCATTGATTCATATTTACAGAGTATAAAGAGTGTAAAGTCGACATGGAAAGAAAGGCTTTGTTGACGTATTTAAAAATTTAGCTAAATACAGAAATAATTTGAAAATAATTTTGTTTGAATTTTATCAAAATAGTTATGTAAGGTACTTAAACTGGTTGCTATGTTAAAATACAATTTGTCATCAACGTTTAAGTGTTATACGTAATTATTTTGAAAGTCCAACGAAATTATTTTCAGATTTGTATTTAACTAAATTTATAGATTCTTCAATAAAAACGCTCTTTCTTGGATAAATAAATTTATATATAAAAGACATAGAAATATCACTTTGTTTTTCCGCACAATAGGAAAAAGGAAAATTTTTTATTGCTTCAATAAAATTAAAAATAGCAACGTTTGAACTTTCCTGAAATTTGATCTTTTAGATTCATTCGAGAACACATCGGATTGGCAACTGCCAACGAAACTGTGCGATATGTTCGTGGTTTCGATTTACAGCGAGCGGTCGTGCAAGTTAATCAACCTCGGTTGGGACATCTGGCCATCGTAAAAACGTTTACCCAGGACACGGAAAGCTTTTTTGGTAAGAGTGGTCCAAAAGAGCACTTCGCGAGTGGGACGCGAGATAACGGAGTTGGCTAACGAACGGACGGGCGATTCAACCGCGAATACGTGGACTGACCGTGAAAGTTTTTTGAGGGCTACGACGACCTCTGAAGTTCTCACGAGCATAAAGTTTTCGTTGTGCGACGAGATGGAAAGCCTACTGAGCGAAAGTACATCAACTAAGATTAATAATAAGTAGCACTTTTTCTTTGGGTGCGAGTCATGTTTGTGAAAAACTTCGGATTCCGGTTCTGTTCATAAAATTGTTATAGAGTATAAGTTGTCATACAATTGTTCATTTGATATTCTTCGTAATATAAAAAATAAATTCTATAATGTTGTTAATAGACAAATGATTTTTACCTGTATGTTGTTTATCTTTATTTCGAAAAAGAACAAATTTGCAAATTTTTTTTAAAGGAGATTATAGATTATAAATTTTTTTTTCATTTTTAAAAGTTGGTTCTTCTACCATATTTTGATAGAAATCTATCCGTTTTATTTAGCCTCTTTAAAAATTATTACATTCAATTCTCTTCAATTCGATATATTACAATCTGCATTTAATGGAAAGCATTACTTCATACTGAATTCTGTATATATATATATATATTATTATTTTACATTTTTCATCGCTGATATTTACATAACAAAATAAATACTCGCGATGAAGCAGTCCAAACAAGAGGTTCTTTGAAGTATTTCGTATGCGCGGTTACGTACAATGGCAAATACATGTCTGATAAACGGCTCGTACTATGGAGATGAAGGAAATCTTGAACATACGCGAAAGTACTATAAAGAACAATACGATCCCATAAACGTGTCACAACGTTTATTCGAAAGTCATACCGAGATCACCGCCTGATCTACCAACTTTTTCTCACGAATATACGACATATTTTCGTTGATCTTACACGTAGTGCACGTAAGACGCAGATTCAAATACGTAAATTCTAGATATCTGCATTCAGGCCGCGGAAAGAAAATTGGGAAAAATGTGACATCGTTTTGTTCAGATTCTTCGGGTCAGATTTATTCCGATTTATTAATGAGATAAAAAAATGTAGTACATATGCTACAATTGTCATTAAAGAATACTATATTAACTTTTGTATGTTGTATCTCTATTAAAGATAAATCATTTCAGAAGCATGATGTTCGTACGAAATCTCCGAAACGTTAGAAAAAAATAATATATTATTCATACATATATTACATATTAGAAATTACATATTATATATGTATATTATTGTAACTTTTCACGATACAATCTGCAATTATTCTAATTTCCAGATATATATCGTTTCACAGATATAATGTATTGTATTTCTCCCATGTTTGAGGAAAAAGGCAAATTAAAAATAAAGAATTAATATGGCAAAATATGATCAATTTTTGGAAGTTTAAAATCAGTTATTGATAAAGTTTTTAAATTTAGTTTTAATTAATATTTTTGACATTATAACAGCACGTATCTTTTTTATTTAATATTTATAAAGTATATAATATATTCAATTTCTAAAATTGTTATCTATTAAATTACTTGTTTACTAATTATTTTTAATAATAAATGTATTTAATAGATAATAAAAAATGATTTCTAAAAGATAAATTTAATTTTATTAAATTAATTGTAAGACCTTAAACAAGAAAAAATGCGCGAGAACAAAACGGTGTAACGGTCGTTGCACTCGTCAATGCATTCAATGCATTTCACGTTGGATAACTGAACGCTTGAATGTGGAAATCCGTTTCTTGTCAACCGGTCTCCGACAGAATACCACTAGCAACGGCAACTTCCGTATACGTTCACGAATGTACACAAGCGAGCGAAAAGAGCTATGCGAACGTGCAACCGAACACGAAAACCAAAAGCTGTGCGCATGTGTCGAGGCGCATAGCTGAGACATAGTATTCGGTTGTCGCCAAGAACGGTTCGCGGGATGTAAATTGCTAAGAAATTCCGATTTACACGAACGAGAACAGAGAAAGAAGAGACAAGCATGGGAATGTAGGGCGGCAATATCAACCGTAGACGAAAAAGCGCGTTACATGAGTCACTAAGTAGACTAGTAGAGAGAGTGGGAAGAACAAGATACAATGTTGCCAGAACCAAAAAATATTTTATACCAATCAAACGGCAAAGATGTACCAGATTGAATCAAAATGTATCTATATCCATTTCTTCTATATTATATTTTCTGCACTTAAGGTAAAAATATCCCTTCCCTTTTTTTCTTTCTTCTCACAAAATGTGTATACAATTTGCTACGATATACAAAATCGACAAAACTTTAAATCGATCGTTTAATGAAATTATTCAGAATCTTTATGACTGAAATAAAGTCGAAAGTTGATAAGATAGATACAATATAGTAATACGTTCCTGAGATTGATTGCTTTTGTATTTAAAGTAATTAAACATTATTGAATTTTTCTAATATTGTATCATAAATTCTTTGAAATTGTACATTTGCTGTCTGAAACATAGTTAGATACTAAGCTATCAATATGGATCGAAACCCATTCAGCACAGACGAGATTTCAACAATATTGTAGCGATATTGTAACATTCTAGCAATATTGCAGAAACACTGGAAACGTTACAGCAATGTTGCAAGCTTCTGTGTTGTATGGGAATGTGACAAATCTAGTTATACCAAGTCTGGCAACACTTAAAATGCGAAAATGCTTGCAATTATTCTGTCGTATTACTATAGAGCACAAGTTATAGTTAGTGATGCCACATGAAATATTGCTATTCTCAAACAAACCACGTAGGCGCATCCGAAGATATCTTGGTCTTCTGGATATACAAACTGAAGCGAATTCGAAATGTGAGGGCGCGAAACGAATTCAAAACAGATTGTTTTACGTGTTTCGTAACAAATGTTTCCATTTAGTAACCGTGGCAGATTCTGCAAATAGGTTTTGCAGGCGAGTGGCTAGTAGGTGAAAATTTGTTGAATAAAAATGTATCGCGTGGAATTGTTTGATTCGAATAATCCGTATATTACAGCATTGAATTATGAACTATTTTCAAGTAGCTTGAATATATAATCGCTCTCATTCAATTTATGACAAATGCAATAATACCAATAATATAAAAAAAATAGGATTGTTTACATATGTGAAAAATAAAGAAGGAAAGTGAAAGTAGAGTAAGCGTTGTAAAAACGTAAGCGAAGAATGAGATTTCGTTTGTGAAAAAGATCAATGAGGACTATAAATCAAGAAGAAGAAGGATAAGGAGGACAAGAGAGACAAAGTGCGATTGGCAGAAAGATAAGAACAAGAGAGATGTAAAGCTGTAAGAACATTAGTGATAAAAGAATGAAAAAACTAAGGACTTGAATAATTAACTGTAAGATAGTGGGCTAAAAGATAAGTCAGGAATAAATCATTAAGATTGCATAAGGATATACTTTTGATGATGGAACAAATATTATACTAATAAATAACCTTAGCCTAAACTTAAAACGATTTAATCATCGAATAAATTGCCACAATTATTTAATTAATTTCTCACAAAATCTATTTACTTACATTGTTTTATTTAAAGATTAAAAAGAATAAATCGCGGTGTAAAAATAATTGGTTTGTTTTCTGTTCCTGCACTAGACTGTTCTAGAACTCTCTTTCTCGCTTCAAACAAATATCAAATGTATAATCTATCTCACTTTAAGTTCCAAAAGTATACACTAGTTCAACTACAGAAAACAGACCTAAGGCTAACAAAAAATCACGTCCATAAACTTCATCGGTGATATACTTGGCGACATCCATTTTCAATTTTTAATTTTTATAATCGGAGCTACGCGAATCTTTTATTATTTTTATTCGTTTAGGTGATGATAATATATAATTTAACGGAAAACGATTCTTTTTGTATAGAATATTGATATTGAATAAACGATCAACAGAATGACTGCTTACACAAAACATAATCCGTCTCATTTTCTAGCTTGATGGATCCTAAATATCGCGATAAATCACGTTATCATCGCGTTCAGTGGAAGATAACTAACTCAACAACTTGGCCAGATCAAAGTCCCTCCCTCGAGTGGTTAGTATCCAACACAGAAAAGAACAATCTTTATGATGGAGGGCGAGCTCATGCTCTGCTTCTAGTTGAGTCTTGCGGATCGATTCGCGAAGAAAAGTTAAGCGACTTGTCGAACGTCAGGGACTTCGCTGCAGGAGGCAATAAATCTTGGATCGTCTAGATTATCAATGAAAACGGTGATTTCTGCAGCAATTTAACGGCAATTATCGCTTTTTAAACTTTTGCATACAAACATTATACAATTTACAAATTTTCGTGATAATCTAATCATTTCCTATCATCGTTATCTGAAATTATGTGAGACAAAAATCTATGAGCGAAACTGTGTTTATCCATTATTATAGAAACATTTGTCTTCATCGAAGAATAAATGGATAGAACGATATCCGTTGAAAAGTAGTTATGAATGAACATATTTAAGGATAATACAAGCACTTTTATCATGCGAATATTCATTATTCTCGGATACAGACTGTTCGAGACAAATCGAAACCGAGATAACGAGATTAAAAAAAATTTCCATTCAAATCTTTTGCAACGTAAAATGAACAATTATCAGCTTTCTATTTTTCTCTAATATATATATATAATATAATTTAAGTTTTCGCTATCACACTGATATCGGGGTACCTATTCGACATGTCTCGAATTTTTTTAATACCCGCACATTTATAATTCTATCATCGTTCGATAAAATATTTAAAAAAATATGAATGAAGTTGTGGAATTGTGTTTTAGCGGTAAAAGTTAAAATTTGTTAAAAACGAAATTACAGATTGCACATGTATTTTATTATATTTTTTAAATTTTATTGAGAATTTCAAACTTAAAACTAGTCTTCAGAACAGAAGATGGTCCATTGTCTAGAAATGAGATTATCTAATAGAAAAATTAGAAATAAAAAAATAATTAATCGTTTTCATAACTATATTCTTTGTATGCGCAATTACAATGCAAATTTACTTTAAATTATGAAAATTTTTATGTACCTATAATCGCTATATCCATACACATTTTCCTATTAAGATATTAGCAATCTAACAGAAAATATTATTGTACCGTTATTAATGGAAAAACACCTAACAAAAAGAAGAAAATTTTATATATAGAATGTATTATATAAAAGTTAGTTTCGTGACTCGATTTTAACGGATTTTTTGGTAGTCATTTATAGTTTATTGCGGAAACCATTGCTTCTAGCAATCGCTGAGAAAACTCGAGATTAACTCTAGCTCTGCAACAAAAACCCAATTTTCAACGTGACACCGAACGAGACATTGCGAATGGGTTTCGCAAGATCCAACGAGAAATAACCCTCTACAATGAAAATTGTTTCTTTTCTCCATTAGTACGAAACATGTATTTGCTAACATCTACCCGACATAAGGGAAAGCCTTTCTGTTGAGGCAGTCGCGTTTAAGAATTTGAGGAAAACACGATTGCTTATAATTTATGTAATTATATTTACAATATTTAATTTTTTTATAAATATCTATAACGTGGAATCTACGAACTTATCTAATCAAAACGAAGTGGACTGTCCCGTTATAGTTTACGAATGTATCTACTTACTAATTAGTGATTCTCTTAAAAACTGATTTTTAAAAAATAAATTTAATTTTATTAAATTAAGATCTTAAATGCAAAATGGTTTTTTAAGATAAATTTAAAGTATTAAATTGATTTTACCTGAAAAATTAAATCTTTCCTTACTTCTAATATTTTAGCAATCCTAACATTCTAGTTTTAATATCTCTATTTCTTGAGACTCTGTTTCTGTTTGCTTAATAATCTTGTCCCTAATATTCCTAGTAATTTCAAAATTCTAGTCTACACTAGTTGACGCAATTTTACTTTTAAATTTTTATTAATTTGTACTTATGCAATTTTCTGTATCGTTATTAAATGCACCAATTAAAATTGTTCATATAATAGAATGCGTGACCTACTTACTTGTTGAACCAGTGTGATTTCTAACTCACGACTTATAATGAATCTTATTTGCTGACTGAACTAGCGGAATATCACTCAAGGTTTAAAGAAAAATGTCCTAATCGCGATTTAATTTTTAATATCGATTGCGTTAATTTTCTTTTTTTATTACATGCCACGTAAATACAGAAGGACCATGTACTTTATGTACCTACTACGTGAATCGTTTATAACTTTCAATCTACCTTCAATAAATTTCTTCTTTCTACCAACCAGGTTGATCCTGGTTACCTTTCCGTTAATTCTGTCCATGACTATTCTGACTGCATTGCAGCCTGAGATCAAAGATGGAGATATACCCTACTATACCGGCTCATAATCAGCGCCAGCACACAAGTTTAGTTTTCTACGTTCATTTAACATGAGACGATTGTGAGACGGTACGGTCGTTTGTAAAATCCGCGTGCGTCATACAAATCGCGAAAGATAAATGCAAACGTTCATTAAAATATAATATAATTGATATTCGCGTGATTTATTCCCGTAACTTATTCGTGTAACATATTCGCATGAGATATTCGCGTGAGATATTTACGTAATCTTATCTGTGTGTGTAATTTCTTGATATACCTAATTATATCGCACGTAACAATTTAGAAAATATGCGAAAAAATATGTATAGAATCTATAGAATCTCACCAACCAAAAATGTAGACTATTTGCCGCAAAATTAAATTGTACAAATAAATTGTACAATAAAAAAGAAACTATAATCGTTTCAAAAATAATAGATAAATTTTTTTTCCAAATCAATTTATAAAAAATTCGTAATTTGTACATATTCGTATTTATTGGAACTGTATTGTAAACCCGTATTCGCGGTTGCAATTTTAATCTCCAAGCATTCATCAGATGAGGTATTCACAATGAATAGCGTGAGACCATGGTGACTTGTATGCACAATCACTATTGTGCGTATTGTCCGCATAAATTGTTTACCTTCCGCGTTATATACTTTATATGAGAATAATATAAAACATAATATTTTTACATTGATACGAATATTGTGTTTCTTTATATTCTATTAAATATATACCGCTCATTTTTTGTATCAAAATTATTTTAACCTTTACAGGAAAAATGGTGCTGGAACAATGTCATATTTTAAAGAGAGCAAGAAATACAATGAAAAAAATTGATGAATTATAATAAAGCTTATTCAAGAAAAATTTTAAAGATATTTTTCCTCTAAAGGTTAAATATGAGATACTTCAAAATTAATTGTTTTAATGTAGTGATATTAAAATAGAAACTTCTTTCTCACTCACCGATCAGATGCGTAACGGGCGGAGTTATTCAGCAACGATGATACTGTATATAACATATAAGAATAAATTTCAATTAAAGATGCGCTCAAAATGATTAATTGAAAAAATAATTTCTTATTTCTTAGGCGTAATGAATTTTTCATTCGCCTGTCAATTAAATATTTACTATATAATATATACACTCATCCCTCAATTTACATGGAATATTATTTCCTGTGATTTTTATTACAGAATTGAGAATTAATTAATTACGTAAATATAGAGTCTATTAATACAAAAAAAGAATACGTAAGAAAAATACACCCGTGTATGTTGTAAAAATCTTTATTTCATATAGTTGTCAAAAATAACAATAATGAAAGTTTAGACAAAATTCTGCATAAACAGAGAGATTTTTTTTAGCTCTTAGAAAAACCCATATATAAAAAGTACAGCGTAAATTGAAGTGTATAATACAATTATCTATTTTCCGAAAAAACATCTTTACAAAAATAAACTTCTTTAAATTTTAGATGTTCTCTCTAATTATTAAATTATCAAGATTAAAACGGTCCGAATAATGAGAAAAAAATATTAATTTTATACAGACAAGAAATGATACTCAACCCAAGGTTGCTCCGCCGGTGCCCGATGCCTCTCCCAGACCTCATCCTCCTCTCAGAAGTGAGTTGACGTCCTCTCGCATAGAACACTCGCGTAAAACACTCGCGAATAATGTACTATAATCGCGCGCAGACTAATTATTTGTAAAAGTCTTTTGCGCGACACTGCGGTATTTACATTTACAAAACCCATGATAAGATTGCCATTTCGATCGATGGAATCAACATCACACGTCGACGAGTACTTGTGAAACACACGATGAATACCGAACAAGGTTAAGCCCCACACGAAAGAAGACGAAATCGATCGTATCGAGTCCGTCACCTCTGTTTTACGCAAAATCACGTTTAAAATTGACTCAATCATACACCCTAACTGCTAGTTCTAGTGGGACACAAGTGGTGCTGTACCACGAGCACCCAAGAGACTGGTAGACGTGATAATGCGCCTCTAATAAGAGAAAAGTTGGTACCATTGCCGATTGTCTAACAATATAGACAATGCAGGAAATGGGATCCAACCCCTCGTCACGAATTAGTTTAAAAAAAAAAACTACTAGAGCTAGGCTCTGACCAAGTCAGATTAAACTTGATTTAGGCTGGTAGATAATGACAGAGAAATGAACGCCCTGACCAGAGTTATACAATTCCTTTTTGAGCGACCCACCAGGGTGGAATTCTGTAACTCGTTGTGCAATCGTTATGTGTTCATAACGATTGCATAACTCGAGTTATCGAATACAGGCCCAGAGAAGAATCCGAGTCGATCGATCGCTTCTTACTGCTAAGGACCGAACTGTTGGCCGACAGACAGAGCGCGTCCTCAATTAGTCGACAGCAACAGTAGTTGCTAAACCGCGCGAACACGCACCACGAAATGCGTGACATTACGCGGCCGGCATCACCTCGTGCCCGGAGCACTTGGCGTGAGAGCGTTGCAGTAACCGTGGCCACCTAAGCAACGTCCCAAAGAGAGTTCCGCTTTCCTGTCGAAACATCGAAGATATGATTTCATCGTCGAACTAGAATACGATTCGAATGAGTTTTGTTAAAAGTCCATTAGTCCGATAACTTGAACGGCACTCCCGAAGCAAACGCGCGACGCGACGAACCGGCTGCGGTTCGTTCACTTCCAATTAAATCGGCGGACGAGGGTACGTTAGCTTCCCCGTCGTTGAATGTTTACACGAAGAGAACGATTTTACTCAATATCTAAAAATTTACCTGGATACATCTAGATATATCTAGATAATTTTTTAGATACTTGTGAAAAACCGTTCTTTTCGTGTATATTCTCTGGGTACTGAGCCCTCCCACCACGTCAAGATGTACCCGTGAGAGGGATAATATCATATGAAATATAATACGTAATACTTATCTATATATAATACTACTATCTATATATAATACACAATTATTTGTTCACTTTTAAAAATAAGTATCGAGCACACAATAATTCGTCACCATTGCGAAACAAATTCAGGACAGATAGAAGAGATGAATCTCTTATTAAATATAATGAAACATGATTAGGATATTAAATAGGACGAAAAGATTAGGAAAAGAAATATTCCTTCTATTACAGGTTTACTATTATTACCGGCAATTTTAAAGTTACATACGCTCGATTTTTATACTCGCGTGTTAATCATGCAAACGAAAACGAAAAATTAATTAAATTATTATTAATTACACAAACTGTATTAATTATGTGAATAATTAGAATGCGTTTGAATTCAAATATCTTTCAAAAGATAATCATTATTATTAATTTGATTATTTCGATCTTCTCTCTCTCTCTGACAAAGCTTTATGATAAACGCACAAGGCGTTTGCTGAGCAACAAACGATAAGCGTTTCGGCGCATTCATTAAGTCACGTAAATGAATTATCTAATTGTTAATAAGGAACAATATGTCTTTCCAATGTTAATATCATCGTAATATTCATCGCGATGCATTTCGCGGTGTAACAGTACTATTATGTATGAAGCGGCATGGTCGGCTGCCTATCAGTTCGAGTGTCGGAACGGTAATGATAACACGGCGACCTTTCTTGTAAACACTGGGCGGTGTGACTTATGACGCGGCGCGACCTATGACGGGTACTAACCGTCGCGCCATTACGCAGCGTCAATAATACAAACATGATAACGATAACGTAATACACAGTGTTATAGAAATAATATATGTCATATATAGTGTCCATTCATCGAAATGTAAGGAGCGTAATATTCCGCCGAATGTTCCATTCTTTATTTCGATGAATAGACTGTTATCGCATTCGCGTGCTACTTTGTGGACTCGCGTCAGCATTGTCCGAGATAACCATTCTATTCAAGTGCCTTTAAATGGAAACTCTTATCGTTTATAATTTGACAGGTATACGATTTTATTGATATGTATTATATATAGGTAAATGTATAATACTTGTAAAAGTATACATGTACCTATATATAATATACATATTAATATATCTATACTAACTTGTACGATATATTAATAAATTTTATACATCACGGATTATATATATTTTTAATTCTTTAAAAAAAATCTTAAATGCTTAATTAAAAGTACTCGATTTAAAAAGAATTATACAAATTTAACATGTAAATGAAGAATAAAATTGATTTCCATTTTGATAAAAAGTGTATTAATATGAGTAAATCCATTATTGGGTTCTTTAATAATTTTATCTGAAAAGAGTTAAAAAATTAATATAATTTTAATAAATTAAGAATTGCGATTACAATAAAACTAGATTATTTTCTGCAAAATTAAATTGTATAATATGGATAAGAAATTATAATCATATTTTGAATATAATAAATTTTCTAGAGTTTTTCTAATGTTCGCCGAGATTTATAATTCGCATATATCCATATTTTTATTCGATGGATTTATTCGGAAATTCGTTACAATTCTATATCCTAGACACTTTAATTGCTAAAATAAGGAATTATTAGTTTGTGTAATTAAATATTCGCGTTTCGGCGTGACAATCATTTAAAGAAGTATTTTGAGATACTCATGATTGAGCCGCCTGCCAACCGAAGATATTTCAATATTTTATTAAATTCAAGTGTATATCCCCTTGTGTTTTAAATTATTAATATAAACGATAGATGTATGGCATTATTGTAAGATTATTCGCGATTTGATTTTTTGTATATTACGTACCTTGCTCTCAATTCGAAAAATAACGAAATTATATTTAATCTGATAAATTCCAAGCACGATTCAATAACTTCAAATTTACAGAAGCAACTGTATTGCATGTGAATAACAAGAAGCAATAATTCTTGTCATTTAACATTGTGAAACGTTACATTTTTGAAACATTCAATATTGTATTTGTGCTGAATGAATATATCCTTCTTGTTTCAAATTATTGATATAAATTTCGCGAGTTATCTTTGTGTCCAAATCTTAGAATTGATGTCAACGTTTCGTGAACATTGTAGCTCACTTCATCCAGATGAGGAACAGTCTGATACCCTTATCTCACCGTTACAAAATATTTAACATTTTATATATAAGCTGAATGATATTTTAATAAATATAAATTCACGTACACCAAATATTTTCTATTGTACCTCATATTTCAAATTAATTTGATCGAACGGGCTTCCGTCATATATCAGATCTAAGTGATTAAAGAGTAAAATTTGGCTAGAATTAAAAAAATATTTACAACATTTAAGTTTATTATCACTTTATCATTTATGTTAAATACTTTTGTATCTGGAAATAAATGAAAGGATGGAATTTTAATAAATGAAGACGTTTCTTTTCATTTTAATACAAATCACATACATAGAATTGTCAAGTACAGTCACATATGTACTAATCATCAGTCAGAATATGACGATTGCGCAGCACTTTTGACGTTAATCGTGTGACGCGAATATTACACGAAATATTATTAATAAACAGTCAATTTATTACAAATGGCTTTTCATTACTTGAATTATTTATCCAGTGATTCGTTTATTATTCCACGCTCTTAACTTGTCGTCCCTATAAAATATTTAATCCATCATAAAACACGTATATCAAATATTTTTTACACGAAAAGAATAATTTTGTGATAGACCATAAAAATAATTATGTAGGAAACTCAAGCATAATGAGTAATGCTAAAAAATTTTGTTATTTTAGCAACTATTATATAGCTTGAGCGTCCCACATAATTATTTTGGTAGATTAACAAAATTATTTTAAAATTTATATATAGCTGAATTTTTAGATACTTTAGCAAAATTGTTGTTTCCATGTATTTCTCGCATTTTAAATTAATTTCCATCAGAGTTATTATCACATCTTTTGCATTTATGTTGATATGTTAGCGTCGCCGAAGCTTATGATTAACCCTTACCGTACAATTTGATGCCTCATCTATACTATCAAGGGTCACTAGAATCTCTTCGTTTTTTCACCTCTTCAAAATAATTCAAAAAATCTCTAAAAATTCACCAACATACTTTCAACTTTCTAGAATAAATATTGACTCTTTATTTTGGAAAATAATAAAATGTAGTATAATTTATAATTACCGAAAGACTCAAAGAAACTTGCACGAACAGGAGTCGCTCGGTCACTAGTTACCCATATACGATAAGGGTTAATTTCATTTAACTTAAAATCTTATAATTACGAGACGCATATGATTGAGCTAAAAACTAATGAAAATTTTGAGCATTCAAGCAGAGCAAAAGTCAATTGCAAACGTTTTATCGAATAAATATAGTTTCTATACAAAGAAAAAAAGATACGGAAGAGATCTACAGACATAAGAGAAACGAACAGAAGAAATTGAAGAAGATGAGAAGAAAATATCAAATAGTTGCGCGACATTCAGAGAAAGGTAAATGCATGCTCTGCACAGTTACAAAACGTTGCGTGCAGTAGCTATGACTGTTTTTCAGTGGCGATACAGGATCAACGACACGAAGACGAAATAGGAAGAGGAAATAAGGAAGATGAAAGGGAGAATCGGTCGAGAGTCGATCGCAATAAAAGGAACAATATAACGTGAGATAAAGCGCAAAGGTCCGTGCTAGACAAGTCGTGTTCTGAGCGAAACAAGGAACGGAAAGCTCCGAAAATAACGGTGAGGAAGGAAAAAAAATGATTCGTGCATGAGGGGGTGGAAAAACGTGCGTCTCTCGTCGTAGTCGTAGTCGTCGTCATTTGGGTTGGCTTCTGTCGCGCGAGCGAAATTGCGGCTGTTTATCTAACCCAACCGACAGAAATTCCATTTCATCTTGCGTCTCGTATTTACCGCGTGGCGTTCTCTCCTTATCCACTACCGGGGATATCGCTTTCTCACACTCCCTTTTCTTTCCGCCCTCCTAGGCCATCCTCCGTAGCTTTTTCTCACTGACTTTTATTTATTTCATTCGCGCCATTCTCACCGTGTCCGCATCCCCCATCGGGCCGCAGTTCACGGAGATAAGACGCGCTCGGGGGAGAGCAGCGTACTCTCATACCTTTGTACTCTCATACCAACCCTATAATACGCCACTCTGTGAGTGGGTTTCCGCATTACACAGTCGTTTCTCTCCTGACCACGTCGGTCCACGTCTATCCGAAGACGGACTGCGTCATCTGAATGCGCGACTTGCCGCCGGATGCTGTCTCCCGTTGATAAGAGCCTTTCTTACCTCCACGTCGTGCGAAGTATCATTTATGATATGTATCGCGAGCTTGACGAGAACTTCGCATGCAGTTTGAGAATACTTGCACGTTTTGCATGAACTACATTTTCTTGTCTGAGTTTATTTTTCAGTTTCTTAAATCCGTCAATTTAGTGAACGCAATTTTATACGGAGCTATTAATTTTCTCAGAACAGATGTAGAAGATTTAAAGAAAATTATTAATAATTTTTTATTGCTGAAAAAATTTTACTTTGTTATAATTCGTGCTTCCTGCTGGTACACTGAGAAAAATGGTTTGATTATATCAACAAGATGTATATGGTTAAATGCATTTTGGTTAAATCTAGCAGAATTTTTGGTTATTATAATAGGACTCAAAATTTTATGACTAGACCATTTGGTAGATTATACTATAAGGATCTGTTTAATATTTTTCAGTTGGATCTACAAAACTTCTAGTTATATTCATACGGATTTGTCGTCGCGCTCAGTTTGATCAATAACAAATCTCGGTTTTCGCAACTGTCGCGAAATCGAATGACCCTACCATCCCAGAAGCAATATCTATCGACAATGGCTACGTTCGGAAACGTCGCTTGGATGCCTCCGATGCCTCGGATTCATCCGCTGCGGAACGCAGCCATTATAGAGAAAATAAAGTTATCGCGGCTCAAAGTTCTCACATCCGCGTGACCCCGCGAACAAGAAATTTACTTTAAACATACGCTACGTTACCAGAATTCTTGTTAACGCTAGTGCATCCTGGTAGTTGCATCATTGTGCAAGTTCGCGCAAGTCGCGCGAGTCGAGCGGATAACGTACCATGGTATATTGTTTCGTACATTGCGTGATGGCGTTTCGGTGGCTGATCGTAGTCGAGTATGTATCGTGAAGTGAAGTCTTGTGAAATAACGAAATTGAAGTTCAATTACATGAACAATTCTAACAATAAATCGTCGTATCGTCATATGTACTGTGATCTGTGTCAAAAATTCGGAGAAAAAGTGGAATGTAATTGAGTAGCATGGCTGATGAAAAAACGTCTTCTCTTCTTCGCCAATGGAATTTTGAGAAATATGTAGACGTTTTTAAAGGTTAGTAATACATTAACGAAAATAATTGTTCGCTCAACAAGAAAATCTGATAGATTCAACGGGAAGGCATTATTAGACCAATAAGAAAATCTGATATAGTTAACGAGAAAAATTTATTCGATCAACAAGAAGTTCTGGTAGAGTTTACGAAAATAATTGTTCGCTCAACAAGAAAATCTGGTAGACTCAACGGGAAGGCATTATTAGACCACCAAGAAATTCTGTTAGATTTAATTAGAAGGAATTAATCAAATTCATTCAGTAATTCTTACAAGAATTCTGATTCGTCCGTTTTTGAACAGACATACTGGTTGAATCTACCAGATTTCCAAATAATCCAACCAAACTCTTTTTTCAGTGTAGAACATAATGTTCTCATCTTGACATTTCAATCAAGTTTCTAAAATACTATATTCTTGTGCTTCTCGCAATCAGTAAGAGAACTTTACGAGTGTCTTCCATGATGCATATAATGCACTCATGTAGATGCAACAACCTGACGTACAGATTACAGAGTTCCCGCTGCGTATAGATTAATAACTATGGATATAACATGTATTCCATACGGATTTGTCGTCGCGCTCAGTTTGATCAATAACAAGTCTCGGTTTTCGCAACTGTTGCGAAATCGAATGACCCTACCATCCCAGAAGCAATATCTATCGATAATACAGAGAAAATAAAGTTATCGCGGCTCAAAGTTCTTGCATCCGCGTGACCCCACGAACAAGAAATTTACTTTAGATTTTGTTTCGAGATTTTTGCGAGCGCGACTACCACGAGAGCGCAATGGCATCGCGGATTATGCCGCTTTTTGGGTATCGCCAACTAGTTGTGTGCTTTCTCGCTTATAAGACGGATTATACGGCGGAACAATCCGGAGCAATCGGCTTATTTCCTTCTTTCGTATTGTGGCGACGCGACGCGCGTGACTTAAAATTATCGAGCAATGTATCCTTGCGTGATATTCGACTGTGCGGTGAACTTATATTTATTCCTATTTCGGCGTTGACTCTTGTATATAAGCTAACGTGTGAACCAGTTATATTTTTAAACAGTCCTCATTTTCAAAGCGTAAAAGCACTTAAAAATATTTAGCTATCTCTGTTCCGTGATGTAATTTATGTCTCAGTCATCACGATACTTACTTTCAAGCGTGCGTAATTTATTCTGGAACTAGGGTATATGTACGCGTGAGCAACTTTCCGGCACGCTAAAGTATTATGGCTAATGAATGCTCCGCGATAAATATTTTACAATGTTTCTTCGTGTCGACATTTTATATTTCCTCTTCATCACGATCTCTTATAAAACAATTTCTGCCGCGCGAAATATAAATAATGACAAATGAAATTCTCATAATCAATCCAAATGTTTAGGAAGTTTCTCATTATCCGGTATTAACTCTATATATTTATCGGATAACATATCACAATTATAGCACGTTTATAATATTATATTTTATAACGTTTAATAATGTTAATTTATTGGAATAATAATTTAGGATTTTATCAAAGTTAGAAAGTTCTCGGTTGTTGCGTTAATGAAATTTCGATTTCGGTAGAGTAGAATCCCTATATCGAATATACGAAGCCAGTCGAAAGAGGATAATGTATAATTTATGACTATACAATATAGTAAATAAACAGCGGTCGATAAAAGCATTAATATTGGATCATGAAACGTGATGTCGTTCGTAATTTACAAAATTTTCACAGCGATGATAAACTTTCTTTTACAATAGATTTATGATAAAGTGGTCATTATTATTCAAATATTGAAGTGCAAAATAATGTCCCGGGTTTTTAATAATTAATTTCATTAACTTGATAAATATTCTCATAAAATCTCATTTTTTCCTTTTATTTATAATACATGGTTATGTTATTTATAACTTAATAGTTATAATTGTGTACATCTTAGTAATTTAGTTTCAATGATATCAATAAAGAAGAATAGAGCGATGCTGGAAATAATGTTTTTTCTTTTAGTAAATTAATTTTTTTTTCAAACAACGATTACTTTTTACAAAGACTATTTTCTTGATAATATAAGTTTTAAAATATGCTTATCGCAACCTTTAGAAAAAACTTATTATCATATACTCAAAACATAAATTTTTTTTTAAATATAAAATTTTATATAACGAGCGATTTTATATAACACACATACAACACAAGCAAATCGATTTTTTTAAAATTTATTCATCTTAACTGAAGCATTAAACTTACTAGAGGATTCAGAGTATATTTAAAATTTTTATGCTTTGATGAACTTATAATAAATTTGCAGGTATATAAACTTTCAAAATACTTGAAACAAGCAAATAATATTTAAATACAGTATATATTTTTCTGTATGTAGAATGTAATTCGATAGAGAAAATAAATACGAAGCGAGTTTCTCGTTTTTATCCGTCTCTTTTATCTCGTATTATATATAATGATCTGGCGATATGCGCTCGTATTAATGTTTTAGACCAGATGATTTATCGTGGTCGACGTTTATCGCCCTTAGAAGAGAATAATGTGGAGATGGACAGAAAAAGCTCTAGATCTTCCACTCGCTCACGTGATAATGGCTTGCGGCTCCTCGATTTAATGCCATGTGTTAAAAATCCTTTGACAGTTAAGATGCGTTTTAGAAATTAAAAAAAAAACCGTATCTGTAGACTAGACAATAGACGTATCACGATTATTTTCAATAAAATGATAGATAACATATATATATTCGATTAGGAACCGACAACCCTAAATATCATATTTTGAGCTTAAAGTTAAGGATTCAGACTGGCATTAGCGTTCAGTTTAATGTATTTATATGTTTGATTTTGATAATAGTATGTTATTATTAGTTTTAGATATTAGTTTATAGAGAAGTTAGAGTGTCGTAAACACTTTTGGAATTATTTGTTGCTTGGGACAACATTTTGTGTTAATAAACATATCGTGGGTGCAAACATGATATATAGTTGGAGTGATTTACGCAAATACATTAATATTAACGATATACATGATTACGTATGTGCCACGATAATTGACAATAAACACTAGCGCTCTATGCATGTGATGAAATTTCGCGTTTACTTACGCATGACAGTTAATGGCCGTATATATTGTCGTTCATTAAAGTTTAACGAAACGCTGTACTCAATATTAAATGTTATTTGACATAAACTATGGTTGCAATTGTACATAAGAATGTAGAAATAATGTCGTACGTTCACATTCAGCGATTGCGACACAAGGAATGAAAAGGATTAATGAATCGTACACACATCACGAGATATTCTTTTAAACATAAATGCATAGACAGCTATCGCATTTAACTGTATTTGTTGTATCTGAGTCCCTACTAAATTATTATTTCATGATACAATAGTATTTGATGACACAATGACAATTATCAATTTTAATCGTATGTATTGTCACGTTATTTCCATTACCATAGATATATATAAACAGTTGATAACATTTCAAAATCGAAATGGCATGGACCGCATTATTATTAATTATTTATATATATGTATAATTAATTGATGTAGATTTTTATTTTACTAAAATAAAACTCTACCTAATAATTTTGAATATGGCTGCATATTTATCAAGCATTTTTATCTTCAACGCATTAGAAAATTATTTTGAGATAAAAATATTAAGCGTTCGATATTTTTTGATAGAAGTATGTAAAGTATCGTTCTATGATTGATAATAAATTCCATCATAAATTAAAATTAAGTTTTACATTATTATAGTTAAATATAATTTTAATTTGTAGCAAATGCATCTATATTTCGCGAAATACTATTTCTATGTTTCTCTATTCTCTTTAATCTATTTTTGCTTATTTACTTAATCAATGTGGGACTTGCCACAGAGTGACATTCTCCACCTTGACGGGCAACGAGATAAAAATTGTCGTTTTACCGACGCGACGCCGAGCTTTAAGAATAACAGCAGCGGGTTTGAAAGACGTTTAACGCCGGTCGAGCCCCATTAATCTCTCGAGCGCTGTTAGTCGGCTGCATAAAAATATGGCGACACGACGGCAGCATGAATAAAAATCCGGGCTTTATCCTTACGCCATTCTCTCGACGTTCCCCTTTTTCGCCGTGTCGTTTTGCATAAAATCGCGCCATGTCCCACTGTTGTAGGATTGTATCGCGTTGTAGTCCGCTGTTTATAACTCGTTATATTAAGACCCGTTCTTCCGAGAACGATTTAGAACGGTCATGGGAACGGTCATCGTGGTTGCGACGTTTCTGCTGTTAATCTGGTATCATCGAGAAACCGTTGTAACCATCTCTCTCTTTCACCAAGGTAGCGTCCCAAGTCTGACATCAGGTCGATTAATGTTCAGCCATGAAAGCTCCGAAGCTACCACAAGCGAATATTAATCTTTTTTTTTTTACCGCTGCGTTATATCTTCAGTATTCAAGACGGAGAGCCCGATGGGATTTTGCCAACATGGACATAGCGACAAAACGGGTTAAAATAGCTATTCAAATTTTAAGTGACATAAACGGTATCTTGTTACTGCTCTTTATTACGACGGATAATAAACTATATGTACGAACCGGTGATTCGTGAACGACGGTATTAATTTCTTTATGTTTCTGTATATTTTTTAATTAACGTACAAATTACACACTTTACAAATTCAGTATAGTTGTAAAATAAACTGCGTTTGCGCGTAGTGTTTATATTTCTTTCATTTATTAATTTACTGCACTTATTTTGATAAAGATAATATTTGCAAGTGTTACGAATGTATGATAATTATAATTACTAGAAGCTTAATTATCAACTGAAATCAATCTAATGCGTTTTGCGTTACGTTTAAATGTGTTTAATTACCCACTTAAAATTGTAATACTAATTAATTGCCGATTAATTGCTTGAATAATAGTTTAAAAAACTGCAGCAATTTTCTATACAGCCATGTCCCAAATTATTAGATATTTTTAGACATAAATTTTATAATTCTTAATATGTAAGTTAAAACAAAATTTATATATATTAACAATTTTATTTATTAATAAATTATCAATATTCAATATTTTATTACGCTTCCCTTTTGTTTTATAATTTCTGAAATTCTTTTTGATAAATTCTACTAGTTTTCTGCAAGTGGATTTGTTCCCATTCCTTTATACTTACAATTTGTAAATCTGATTTTGAAATGCATTTTTGATTAAGGACTTTTTTTCTTAAGTTGACCCATAAATATTCCATCGAATCAATATTGAGACTTTATAAAGAGGCCAATCTATATATAATGTATTAACGTTGACCCTATTTTTTCTTAACTATGTCATACTAGCATAGTATTTATTAAAAATAATTGCACAATAAATTTCAAAAAAGTATACACAAATGGATCTCAACTAATTCCAAGAAATTAAAAAAAAAGCAATTTATTATTATTTTTTTTTAGAAAAATGCTAATTGATAGAGTTTAATAATTTTGAACACGATAATTATGACATAATTAGCATTCTTTTAAATATCTTTTTATCTTGCAAATCTACCTTGACATTTTTTTAATTCTTAGCATAAAAAGGTCCTTTTTAAGGTTACTTAAATATTAAAAGCTATACTGTTCATAATCAGGATGGATAATGCATCGTTAAACATAATTTAATACCTATTCTTTTTACGCTTTGTATCTCATTTTTTCTCTTACTCTACTTTTCTCATTTAAATCGCATTATTTAATCATTCGCGGTCTTTGCTAATACCGACAAATGCGCGAAAGCCCTCGCGTCTTTACGACTTGAATCATGCAAAAGCGTCAGTGCCATGGACCAGCAGCGAGCACGTCGTAGCAACGTCGGGAGAAACGATTTAGTGCCGGCCTTGGCGCAAAGCGAGCTTAACGCCGTGGTGGATCTCAATAAAATCGCGGAGCAGTAAATAACTTAACGACGGTCCGCAGCCGGACTGCTCCCACGAGGACACAACGGGGAGTTTCCGGGCCAACTTTCTGGCAAGTTCGACGTGTCGTTGTAACTACGTATACCACCCGGGTAGTAGATATTACGAACCGCATGGATGTAGGAGCGACAAGCGAACTCCGCAACATCCGCGAGTGCAGCTGGCTCTCGATATTTCTCCCGCGTCGTTTGCGATGCGGCTGAGCATCACGGCAGTTTTTTATGGCTGGATTTATGGAAGATGGTATGTTACTACCCGCGGTTTATCTCCGTTTAACTTGGCTGATACAACCATCACGAAACGTTATACCCGCATATACTCGCAATACGCACAACAGTCCTCCCATGTATTATTACGGATTAATGGTCCATTTCTGTCCACTCACTCAAGAAGGCGAATATTCTAAATGGTTGTCGGATCCATAAACGCATTTCCTCGCTTGCTTCGTCCACAGTCAGTTATGAATAGTAGAAGAAATTATATTAAAGCAACGAGCGTAAAATGTACGCGAGCAATAAGTAAGATAAAGTCCTGCTCTAAGTAAATGATTCAAATCTATATTTTATTTTTTATAGAATATATTTGAAAATATTTATAATAAATAACTTATAATAAATAACTTAATAAATAACTATTTGAGTAAAAAACCAATTTGGAAATGTAAAGAAATATTCAAAAGTAGCCATAAATTTTTCCACATTTTATGATAGAACAGTAAAAGAAACTTAGGCTGGACGAAAAAATATCCAGATTATAGGTGATATAGGAGTAAAAATATTATTGCAGTAGACGGAAGATTAAATAATTTCCAAAGTAATCATATTAATTTAATTGGCTGTTGGGAATACGAGAATACTTACTGCCATTGTACTCTACAAAGAGGTATACCGATAGACGGCTTATGAATATGATATATTCTTTCGGAAAGAATGCGTTAAGCACAGAGTAAAAGCATAAAGCAGACAGAGAGAAATGAAGCCTGAGGAAAAAAGTTGTGCCGTCGCAAATTCCACGAGGCGGACGGGTAGCATGGCAAAATAGCGGTATGGGGTGCAGTAGTGGGGTAAGAAATCCGTTGTACGTGTTAATGATTCTTTTTACGCGGACAAACGATCGTGGGCGATAAATGCTGGGAAGGGTGGACGGAACCGCCCCGGGTATAGCGGGTGGCAGGCGGAAATGGGGGATGTCCGTGAATAATGATCTCTCCACTGAGCTAAGTGCCATTGCGAGACACTTTTTAATCCTTATCACCGGTTTTCTCGACTGTACGTGTTTGGCACATGATTAGGTACAGATGGAGGATGGGAGAGTAAATGTGTTTTGACCTCTCGTTTTTCCTTGTCTTTTATTGTGACACGACGGTATGCGATTTCATATAATACAATTCTTCGTATTTCTTGAATCAGGAAATTCAAAGTTACATGTAAGAGAGGTTTACTTATGAATCTCTTTTTGCTTATAATTTCGTTAATTCTGAGGCTCGTAGTTGTCAATTTTAGTTTAAGAGATAACAAAAATTCATCATCAAATAAGGAAAAATATAATAATACATAATGTTTATAAAATTAATTATATATATAGGTATAATATATATTGAATATTTAAATATGGAAGCAATAACAGATTATTTATAGACGTTATAATTATATTAATTTTTTTTAGCTTCAATTGTATCTTTGTTTGCGTATGTAAATGTAGATAAAGATTTAGTAATGTAGGCATATATGAAAATCACATCGTAGAAAGTCGACGTGAATAAAAAAAATCGCAAATTACAATTTCACTTTATGCAATTTGCATTTTGCTGTACACACTGGAAAATATTGAAAAATTGGAATTTTTCATGAAACATCTAGATATCTGCGAATGAATACGAAGCTTACATTGTGTATATCATCCAATAATTAAAAGCAAAACTTTTAATTAATATTTTTAACAACTTTACGAAGCAAATGCATATAAATGCTCGTCACACCTCGCGTTTATGACAGATATGTTTTTGCTGAACAGAGTATTTTTAATTAAATTAATTTTTCTAATCCATATTTTGTCCCGCGATTATTTTTGTTTGATTTTTGAAGTTTGGGATTTGTCGAAATAAAACAGTTTAATGTCTAATCAATTTTACAGGCGATGACAGTTTTGGATTTCTTTCCTTGATGGCATTAACGATTTAAATGATATTTCCTATCCGTTCGTAACTTTATTCTTCACGCTTTCAAAGATTTCTTTTTTTCGGCAGCTTTAAGTTCTTTTCTCTTGCGCATATAAACGTAATATTATTTATACCTATTCTTTTTCAGCTAAAAATATATAAAAATCATTAAGATATTGAGAAACAAAATTTTGTAAATCATTGTTATTTGCGTCTATATACAACATAGAGGAATGTATAATAAATATAATAGTAACACAACACATTAAACCAATCAAATGATAGGTTTGCTCTTGGAACTGTGAATACTTCATGAAGTCTGTATATGAAAAGTGCTTTCTACTGAGAACACAGAAGAATATTTTTAGAACACACTTCTTTGTTCGAGTGAGAGTCATCGAGTGATATTTTACTTTTTGTGACTTCCTTCTCTTGACATTTCCGCCAGAATTTCTCAGCGTGTGCATTTGTCGCGATTGTTCTCTCAGCTCGAAGAGCACGTATGTTTCTGAAATGTTTTGATCTCAGGATCGTGTCTATTTGCCGCCTGACAAACTCAGTTACTATATCAGAAACTTTATTTGCGAAGACACGTGTGTGAAAAAAAAAGGTTGATTGTTCAGATCCATTTTGTAAGAATTCTTTAGCCTTTACAGAACGAAAAAGCCACTATATAGTGACGCTGAAATAGTCATATTTTAAGACAAAGAATACAGTGAAATATATACACACAGAATATAATAAATTATAAAAAATTTGATTAAAAAAAAACTCTGTGTTTTAAAAATAAACCTCCTCTTTTTAAATGTTAATTTTGGTTTTCATCATAATTAAAAATTCTCTAAATTAATAAAATTATTGAAATTCTGTACACCTGTTGTTAATATGTCGTTATCTTATTTTAACTACAAAATCATTTTTTTAAAAATAATTTTAACTACAAAGTAATTTTATCTTTCCAAAATTACAGACATTAACCAACGTCCATGAGTAAATTTGATTTTATTAACTTGTTTTGGAAGAGAACGCAGTTCCTGCTGATTTCTATTGGTAGCAAAATATACGATCACGATCCTGACCTGATCGTAAAATAAATTCCTCTCAATGCATTCGCTAGTGTACGTGCTTTGCATTTCCGTGTAAATTCGACATACGTCTCCTATGAGATTTCCGGTTTACTTTGCCTTTGTCGATATACCGAAAAATTTGCTTTATTTTTTAAAAGTTTCCTTTATGAGAGTAAACCTCGAACATCTGCTGACATATTGAAATCGCGTAGCCATTTAGATACATTCCTTCTCTTTCCGCACAACGAGCAAAGAAGAAACATCTTTTATATATACCCAGAAAAAAGATTGCTTCGATTTAAAGAAAGTTTCTTTGCTATACGGTTAAAGAAAAAATTTCTTTAATTTGTGAAAAAATTTCTTTGATTTAAACATTTTTTTAAATCAAATAAAATTTATTTTGTTAAAATAAATTATGATTTAAACGTCATATCTTGGATTTAAACATAATTTTTTTAAATCAAATAAATTTTATTTAATTTTAAAAAATAATGTTTAAATCAAAGAAATTTTTTCACAAATCAAATCACATAAAGAAAACGTAAACGAATCTGCTAATCATAGTAGAGAACATAAGGCAATAATGTAAGCAGTAGCAAATTCAAAATGTTGGTTTGCTTACTGCTTACGTCTTATTGCTTGAGCTTTTTTGTATGCCATTGACTTTAAGATTATTTATTGACTGATACCTATCTATGTATATATAAAAATAAAGTGCGTAACATGGTTAGTACAAGAAATACAGTCGTCGGTTCGAAAATCGCAAGGTGTGTGCGAGAAGTTTATGTTTTAGACAAGCTTTCAGAATTCCATAGGAAATTTTTCCCGCCATCGATGATTCCATTAAGCATGATAGCCTGTTTTATTGTGGCTTTCCGATTCTCAATTCGAGTTTCATGTCTGTGTATGTTCTTGTTTTTATTCACAAAGCCGATGCTTCCTCATGGATGAGCTCCTTATCGAAACGATGTGTATGCAGAAGCGAGATGTAGATGCAACCAAGGAATCGAGCTGCTTTTATGTGGAGGAGAAGAAACCTGTATGTATACCAGGGAAAGAGAGAAGGAATAAAGTAGGAAGCATCGAAGTTTTGTTCCATTTCAGAGCAGCGTTCCCAGGTGGCTTTGATATCGTAAACGCCTTCGTGTATATCGTTTCCCCCAGGCTCTTTTGTGCACGTTACTGCACGTTATCTGCTTGACATCCTGGGACATAGATCTTGCTGGACAGCTTTCCATGTCGGTCGGTGCATTAAATTCGCGGCGACTGTCAGATCGATCAATGAGCCTGCATCAGACTGTCAATACCAATTTTCCCTCTAACGAGCGTATCAATGAAACTGCTTTCTACGCTTCCGTTTCTTAACCCGAGCATTATAAGAACGAGGCTGACGTAGACAAAAATAGGTCGAAGAGGAAGGAACTCCTCGCTATCATCGATATTAATATTCCATTGTTTTAACGTGAAAGACTCGCATGTAGCGTTGCGAGCTCGAATTATGTTTTCCTTCTTCGCACGCGCAAAACCATTTGCAAATGCTCTTACTTTATCCCATGTATAGAGTGAAGTGCTCAAGCATGTTTGAAAAAAAAACCGATGCTACGATTTCTCGGTGGTATTTGTTTCGTGATTTCTTACTAGATAGTATATGCATTGATCTTTCTCTGTATCGATCTTTCTGACCCTGCTGTTCTTTTTCTTTTGTGTACAAAATACATATACGACAAACGCGCGCGTCAATCTTGATAGATAAATCTCTGCGAACAAGTCGAAACGATGTCCGTTTCATCATCCTCGATAACCTGCATGGTTTTCTTCGAACATTCTGATCTTGGAAAACGGTTCTCAAATATTTTGTACAGTTTTCTTTCTGTTTTATTTTGTTATTTCTATTCCTTATTCTACTATAGATATATAGATGTCTCATAGCCTTACATATAACATAATTATTAATAATAATTTATTTACCAAACCTTTTTCATGTAGCTTGGCACTGATTCATATTAAAACTTTTAGGACCTTTAAATTATCCTAAAATATACAAAGTTTCACTACGAATTTGCTATGCATTCTTTATGTAAAATATTACAATGTGTAATAACGGAGTCGAAGAGTGCTTTCAATATTTATGCGTTTTGCGTCTGTGAAAATGTTTCGCCTTACTATGCAATTTTCTACTCTACCTGTCACTGAAGCTATAATCGTAAAGCTAAAAATATTTTCAGAGAAATGTTCAAGAGAAGTTAGTGATATACTTATTATTATTATTGATTAAATATTGATAGATGCATGTATAATATAAGAAAATCATAACATCATTTTACGTGTGCATATTTTGGGTCTATATAAGCAAATTTGCAACTTTTTAACTTATTTGTAATAAATTTGACAAGCAAATATGATATTTTTATTATGAGGCTTGTATTAATACTAGTTGCACCTCAATAAAATTAATTTACTCCTATTTTCAGAAATGGAAAATAACATTTGTAATTTTATCTATTTCTTTGTTTCTGCTCTTTTCAGAATTACGAGATAAATCGCACAGCGTTTAAAATATTATAATATTCATTCATCAATAATATTAATGCTACAGTGAATTAACTAAAATATACACTATATGTTAAATGCAATCCTTTAAATCTTATTTTTAGTTCTATATATGTATTCTAGATAAGTTTAATTACTTTTGCTTTACCATTAAGGTAAAAATATTCTTTCAAATCATAACAATTATTTTGTTAAAATTGCAAGCGAGAGAAATTAGATCTGGGTGTGGAATATCAGTAATGTTAAGTAATGTAGTGCGTGCTCGAGTAAGTTATAGCGTGCTCCTAGTGTGCGTCTGTGTCTGGTATATTTAAAATCGAAAATAAATGTTTGTAAATTTTAATTTTGAGAACATGTCACTGTAATTTATTTAATATAAAAAATAAATCAAAAATTAAAATTTACTTAATTATCGAGAATTGAAATTAATTTGGTAGTCGAAAGATAAACTAATTTAATTTATTTTTATATACATTTATTATTAATTACATTTTATATATTAAGCTCGTCTTCTACATTACGTGTATTCTATATATATTAAAATTATACATAATACTTATAATATCACATCATGTAAATCTTCCTAATCAGATTTACATTTAGAATCTATTTTCTTCTGTATTTCAGCTAAATTGAACTTGAGGACAAAAAAATTTGTCATATTTAGATTTATACCATCAGGGTAAGTAATGTACGTCATAGATGATGACACTATCAGTTCATTATGATGCTGTAGAGCTTTCATTCCAGTTACAAGTTGCAACTTTTGGTCATCTTGCGCAAAGACCACCTTAAAATCATTTCATTTTACAACGGTAAAGATGGAACTATTATTATTAATACACAAATTGTCGTTAATTGGATAGCATTGAAATAAATTGTTATAAACGATATAGAAAATAATTCCATTCGAATATCTCACCATATCCTCAGGATAAAATTTTTTGCAAGCGTTTGTGCCTTGAATGGAATTTTGTAGATATTTGCTTGAAAAGAGTGAACACTTTGCGGACGCTAATGGCCCTGTCAGAGTTGGTAATTCACCCACAAGTTTAGTTTGATTGTTTGCCGTTTCTTTATCTGGACATTTTAGTAGCGTCTTTATTTTTATCTTATATACTTTTTTATCCGTTAAAGGATTATAGAAAAGGTCTAAAATATTAACGAAACAAATATAAAAATTTACAGAAAAGTCTTCTATGCTTTACATATGTATGCAACGTTAATATATAAATATTAACAGAAAGAAAAAATTGTGAATGCAAATAGTACGAGTATATAAGTATTAGTTTAAGGTTACGCTTATAAAACTTTTATAATAAGTGCTATGTGTAATAAATTCAGACATAATTGAAACAATATTTTTTGTATAGTAAATAAAAAATTAATACTTGCCGTCGTGAATGGTTGTCGTACCGTATATACTGCCCGTAAAAGATACAGTTTGGTTTGCTATAGTGATATTAATAGAGTCAGTCGCTCTCATGAAATCAGATTCGACTCTGCATAAACTATTTTTAGACGAATCATAAACCACTAAACCGGAACCTATCATGTCGGATATAAACACCTGTGTGTATTTATATTTATGTTGAATAACTTAAATTCTTAGAATACGAAATGTATTACTAAACGTATTTGAACTAAATAGTATTTAAACAAATACAGTATGGCGAGTTGATGTATTATTGTAACCAAAATGAAACAAATTATCAAAAGAAGATATACTAACAATCATTTTATCCAGTAACCGATTACATTTACATTTATCGGGAAGATAAACAAAAGGCGTTGTTAAAAGTCCAGAACCAGTTTCGTTATTAGCGACGTCAGGTGGAATATTAATAGTCTTAACTAGCGTATCATTTTCTAAATTAAAGATCAATAGTTTTGGATCACAGCTTTCGTTGTTAGGTCCGTAGCCAATATCCAGGATGAAGATGTGATTGCATTTAATCTGAGGTGAAAGTAAAAATTCTATTTCAAATAGTCACCAAACTGATAATATTATTGTGTATGGAAATAGATGTGCATAAAGTATAATATTACGTTGGCTATTTTAATAAGAATGTCTATAAATGTAAGGTATAATAATTATTTGGATGAAAGATCTTATGTGAATCGTATAAACATTTACTCAGTACTTACGTAAATCGTATGAACATTTACAATATTATCACACGTGTCACTATTATTATACCAAGACCAATCTGGATAAGGATGTAAAAGTGGACCCCCTGATTCTATTATATCACTGACTGTCACTACACTAGCTGGCACAGCAAAATTGAATACTTTTGGTACAGTAGCGAATATTCTACCGTCTGCAAAAGTTTGGTTTGTTAATGGAACTTGTCTTCTATTAAGAAAGATATGCTTATATCGCGAATTTCAATGTAAATTAGCAATGCTATCAGTTATATTAGCAATGTCGAAATATGTATGATAAAATATATGTATATTGAACATATAATTAATGTATATATAAGTATATATATGTATAATTCATAATAATTTACTATTAACCTACCATCTGCTTTGTCTATATCGTTTAAAAAGCACGTGTTAACGTTATAATTGCCAGAATTTATTGCGTCTTCCTTATGCTCCGGATTATTCCAAACATAATCTAGATATTCCCATCTGTACACGGTTTCCATTTTGACACCAAAGCTGATAGTTGCTATCGACAGTATTAATATAACGAACGGAAGATGTCCCATTTTTGTTTATATTGTTACACTCAATAAAATAATGAAAATAAATAGTATTGGTAGAAATGTATTTTATACACGGCTCAGTGGTGATCGCTTGCAGAACATTACATTGTTTATAGTTTTCCTTGACCAAATATATATATATATGGTTTTTAAAAGCCTTCATTACACAATCTATAATCTATAACAATAATGCAGGCTTATTAAATATTTCGAAATAATGCAACTTAGTTGTTCTCGATATAGAACCGCATTTTAACGATGTCGCTTATTATAATTGTACTTTTGTATCCAATATGTATATGCAGTATATTATCTTATCATTTCATTCCTATTTTTAGGAATAGTAAATAGCGTATAATCTTATCCATCTTCTGTTTTTTGTTTTTGCAATTGCAAAAACGTGTCACACAGTGTTTACATAAAATATTATAGTATTCAATAATTAATCAATAATATTAATATTACAATAAATTAATTATAATATATACGCTGAATGTTAAATGCGATCTCTTAAATCTCTTTTAGTTCTGACCATGTTTTCTACCTAGATAAAAATTTTGCTTTACCGTTAAGATAAAAATATTATTATTATTATTTAACCTTTATATAAAAAGCACCCGTGGAAGCCTCAAGAATATTATTATTATTATATCCTGTCAGACTATAACGATCATTTTGTCAAAATTGCAAGCGAGAGAAATTAGATCTGAGTGTGGGATGCCAGTAATGTTAAATAATGTAATGTGTGTGCTCGATTTATTTTCTTATATTATAACCGTTGCTAAGATGTTATCGCCGCGGAGATTTTATCGTCGAATTTGAAGCGACCCAATGTCATTACTGTCATCCTTACAGGCATAGGAACGATGGTGAAATTTACGAGATACTGTCAACCAAGGAAACGGTGTCTCAAGGTGAGAATCAATTAACGCTCGCCACAGAAAATGATGACGAAGAGATGAAAGAGCGAAGGGTGAAAGCTCCTAAGGAACGCCGACCATTATAGAGAATCTGAAATCTCGCGGCTGCTTTATAAACGTTGATGGACCACAGTTGCATGGTCGCATCTCCTCAACGGAAACTAAGCAAACGTTACATCTGATGCCGATATATGTCGGCCACTTCCGTCTGTCTTAGTCGTATAAATTCTGATTAGGACCTCACACGTTGTATGCGGCGGTGATTTGCAAATCAGACAGGATAGTCTTGCGGTGTTCGTCAAACACCTCTCTCTCTCTTGTTCGTTCGTAACCTCGTTCATCATATCTGCCTATCAACTGCCTTATCATCTTTAACCCACCAATCTACTACGAGCATTATATTGATCTTGTAAATTACACAAAATACGTGCGATGAATAACATATACAAACATTGATATTTTATTTAACATTCAAAGATTCAACAAAAGTTTCCTAAAGCGTAGTTTCCTAAATTTTTTTGTTTATCGATTCCCTACACACTCCCAAAGTTCGGGACATCTTCTATATATGGTTTTTAAAAGCCCTCATTATACAATCTATAATAATAATGGCAGGCTTATTAAATATTTCAAAGTAGGTAATGTAACTTTGGTGTTTTTCGATATAGAATCGTCATGCATTTTAACAATCATTATGTCGCTTATTATTATACTTTTGCATCTAATGCGCATGTAGTATGTTATTTAGGAATAGATAATAGTGTATTGTACACGCAGAGAATTTTGTTTTAAAATTTTGTTTGAAAATATGGTAGTTGTGGTACAATACAATATATATATTAAAAAAATGTTTACCATACACTTCAGTAAAATTAATTAAACTTATTTTATACTTTATTGTAGTTTTATTAATGAATGAGAGATTTACATTAAAATTCTTGGAAATACAATGTTGTCCCACGATTATCATATTTTCTGGATAAGCTTTAAGAAAAAATTCTCTCCGTGTATGTTCTTATTTATCTTTTGTTTCTTTTTACAATTGCAAGACGTATCATACAGCGTTTACGTAAATATTACTATGGTATTCAATAATTGATCAATATAATATTAATACTACAATAAATTAACTAATACGCTTTATACCTGTATGTTAAATGCAATCTCTTAAATTTCTATAAATTGTGTATATATATATATATTTCCTAAAAATAAAGTTATTTTTGCTTTAACAATAATATAAATGTTATCATCTTCTATTATCTTTTTTAATCCTAACGTTATTTTGTCAAAAACTGCAAAAAATTAGACCATAGGAGTTGAATGTCGATAATGTCACGCGGGCTCGATTTTATTTTCTTATATTATATTCCTTGTTAAGATGCAAGGATTTTATTATCAAATTCAAAGCGCCTTAACGTCATTAATGTCAATCCTTGCAAGTGCAGAAATGACGGTGAAATTTACGAGACATCGTCAAACTATAAGATACAAGTGTCTTAGTGTGAGAATCAATTAACGCTCGCCACATAAAACGACGAAGACACGAGAGATGGAAGAGCAGAGGGCGAGAGATCTGAGTTTCTGAGGACACGACGACTTGTCCAGAGTATCATGAAGATCTGAAACCTTGGGGCTGGTCTGTAAACATCGACGAACCGCTGTCGTGTCCCCTCCGGAAACTAAGCAAACGCATTACATCCGATGCATATGCATCGGCCACTTCCGCTTGGGTTGGTCGCATAAATTCTGATTAGGACCCCACGCGTTGTATGCGGGGACGGTTTGCAAATCAGTCGTAGGATAGTCTTGCGATGTTCGTCAAACATCTCTTCCTCTTGTTCATTAGTACCTCGTTCATTATACCTGCCTATCTGCAGCTACCCCTTATCGAACCCTTATTGTCTTTAACTCGTCAATGTACTAGCGTTAAATTAACCTTGTATGGTATACAAATACTGTATATGAAACATGTGTAGATAAGTAGCATGCGCAAACATTGACATTTTATCGGAAATTTAAGACATAAGAGGCTTCTAAAAGCTAAATTCATAAAGGCTTTCTTTTTTAATTACAAATGATTCAAAATTAAAGTTTAAGCAGCGAATTGGCTGCTACAGAGAAGTGCAAATAATTTTCTTCTTCACGTAATCTTAATGGACCTTGCTTGAGTATTAATGCAATGTTTAATTACTTATTAATAAGTATTATTTATAAATTTAAAATTGAAAATAAATTAAAGTATAATCAAAGAATAATATTTGGACAAGTTTCTTAGTAAAACATCGATTTTTAATTTGTTAAAATCTATAAATAAATAAAATATTTTAGAATAAAACGCAACTCTGAATACAAATTGCTATACATATCTAACTTTAAACATATCGATTTAAAGTCTAACAGTTTTATTTCAATTTTAATAGTTATTTTGATAATAATTATAATATTTCCTCACCTCTTAATATATTATTGCTGATTAAAATATTAGTCAAATATTTGATTCATTAATTATATAATTATTTGCCTATATTTAAATTAGCTAAATAATTGTTGAATATTAAAAGATTGTGAGAAAGTGATCGACATAGGGAATATAAAAATGTATAATGTGTGTTTTATTACACGTATATTATTACTGTAACTAATTTTATTTATATCACTTGACACAATGTATAATAATAAATAAATACATCAAAAACTTTATCTTTTTTCTTTAATATTGGAAAAGGGAGAGAAAATAGGATTAAGATCTCTAGAAACTTAGAAAGTTTATTTTATAAATTTTATGTCGTTCAGTTAAATCGGTGGGAAGTAATCTGCTGCTAATGCGATAACACGTGTAATAACAAAAAGAGTGGCGGAAGATGAGCGATAATTAAATTATGCTCACCCCAAATAGCTCGGTAAACATTAGCAATAACGCACACGGTCGGTGGATGTGGTGGCGTATTAATTATCCGTAAGTGGGCTTACTCTGATCACGCAACTGACCGATTTAAAGTAAATTAAACACACTCGGACGTACGTTATTGTCCTCTCTGCAAAGTAGCGCGACCGCGATGCGGTTTACTTTTGGCCAGTTCTTGTAATTTGTTGAAAGTTATATTCGGGCATGCGAAACTCTTTCACCCCTCCCCCCCTCTCTCTCTCTCTTTCTCTCTCTCTCCTGCCATCGTCTATCCGCTGCACGTTTAATCGCGTGCCGAACAGGAGAACGCTTTTATCGGCGCTGTACACAATTAGATTAATAAAACTTTGTAAATGGTGTTCGCCCAGTCGGGCGCACGTTATTTCACGCCGCTTGTTTTGCACGGGACCGCGATTCTACAAGGTTTGAGAATAGCATTGTACGTACCCAACGCGATTAAATGCTCGACCCGCGTCCTCGATTATCGTGTCGCGATCATTATGACTGGTTTGTTTTTTTCTTTTTCAGCTACGGCGAGGGTACGTTGTCGGAATGTGCATTTACAAATTTTACGATCGATTGATTTCGATGAGTTCCATACATACTAGAGTAAGCTATATGCTAACAATGGGGCGGGTTACCGATTTTGTGCGAAAGTAACAGTCATGCGTGATGGGTCAGTCTCGGTTGTTACTTGACTGAGCTACTTGGAGCCAATTGAACTACTTAGCGAGAATTTAGCCGAACTAAATTTTCGTTATTAGCTGTCGGTAGCTGATTGATTCAGTAAATCCAGAGCTCCTATAAGAGTTCTCTGATTGATTTTTTCGCACATACCGCAACGGGATAATTACGAAAAGCTCCAGTTCAAACTCTCAGTTTGGAGACTGATTATTTTCAAATCTCTCGCACAAGACACAATGTAGTTGAATAACATAGAAAGTACTTAATTTGCGAAAAGTTGTAACGTGAAAATTCATACCTCTTGTAAAGTATATTTTAATTTTAAAGTTTAAACGTACATTGTAATTTTGTAATTAAAATTTCATAACATAACGTTTATAAAATTTTTGGTTAATATTAAAAAATCCTATGTACAGCAGATTATATATAAAGCAATATAAAGAAAACAAATTTTTTCTTTAACTTTCAAGTGATTTACGATGTTCATATTATTAAAATTATAAATTTGTGCTTTCGCATACACGATTTTTAATATCGTAAATGTTCTTTTGAGGTTCATGAAAATTTTTGTACTATAAAGAGAAGTAAACTTACTGAAAGAAATGGCTAGATTTTTAATGTGCGTCGTATTCCAGAAGTCACATAATTACTGTGACGTTTGCAATAAAACTTCAAAATATTTGTAAAGCGTCCCTTTTTTGTCTGACGTTCGTTGAACTATAATTGCTCCCAAAGTCTGCAAATAGTCAGAAAACGCAAGAAGGTTTATGACCTTAATGATGCACTTTCATCATATGCACTTTTTGCCGTTTGACCATGCTGGCGAGTAATTTTTACAGCGTCATAATTGTTTTTCTGGTGCACGTCGCAACTGAATAACAACAAAGAGGCATCTGTACGCTATGCACGTTGCTCGCAAACGTGTGGAGAAATTTAGAGAGATATATAACAATACAAATTTTATTCTCTCAGCATCAAAGGTATCCGATATTTTTTGTTATAGGTACGTTAAAATCCAGCTCTTTTTATTCCAGCCTTTCTTTAGCCATCTCTTGGCTGTGGCCATTGTATTGTACATTCGCCGCGTCGCGTGCCCGTCGTTTTGAACGACAAAATTTATGGTATTGACACTATCCGTTCGTATTAATAGATGCAACGCCAGCGAACAGGGCGCACGTACGAACGGGATGCATCGCGCAGAATGCACACGTGCGCCCTTGCTGCTCCTGCGGCCTCAGCAGTGTTTGGACACGATTTAGGGTCAGGTGCATCGCCACCGTACCCAGGGGATACGCAAATGAATCCGGGACGCGCGGAAATACGCTGGGGATTATATCAAACGGGAATTATATTCCAACGAATCATAAAACATTACCGAAACGAATCACCGCCGCGATACTATTTCATTCCCGGTAGCCATAAGCTGCAGTACAAAATATGCACTATAAATGATGGAATACCTTGAATATAAAACAATAATCTTGATGTTTAAAGATCGAGATAAGCTGTCGAGAGTAAAAATTTAGAGAATAAAGGGGCAAGTTCTATTGTTATATATATATATATATATTTATATTTTTTCTTAAAAATGTCTTAAAGATATGTCCGTCCAGGCATTTTTTAATATTCGAGCAAAAATTATCCCAACCGGGCCAAAGTTATCCTATTTCTTATTTTACGATAATTAACATTTGCGATAGAATGTGTCTATACCGTAACAACAATCTTCTTTGAAAACAGATTTCTTAACGCGAATAAAATTTAGAAAAGGTACTTACATGAAAATTACAACGGTTTAGGGAAAAATGGAAAATTTAGTCTTTGTACTTTGGTGAAAAGGATGGCTTTTGTTCCTCTAATTGAAAATTTCCCGAGAGAACTTCATACCTTCTTTAGAATGTCCGATTCAATTAAATTCGCGTTAGCATTACTTTCTGCGACTTTTTTACTGGAGCAGAAAAATTCGAAAGTGATTAATAACAATGTTATACTAATTTGCAAAATTGCGAATACCTGTCAAAGTAAAAATTATGAAATTCACGTATAAAGTATGAGTTCTAATATTAAATCTCGCTACAGGTTTCGAATATGTGACTGTTTTACAACTATCTTCTTTTTTATCTATAATGTAATTATAGAGAGAGAGAGAGAGAGAAATGACGCTAGTAATTAAAAAACATTCGTTGAAATCGTATTCGTGAATACGCGCAATATTTTTCGTTAATGTGAAAATCTCACTAATCCACATTCCATACATATTTTTCTTGAATATGAAATTCTCGTTGTCACACACACACGACGGTGTGAAAGGGGCGAGGGAGTTAAATTATCCCGTATCCGGCTAGTACTACAAGAAGTCCGAGTAGATCCGAATTTCGAACCGCAACGTTCGCCTGCTACGAACTCGATGCATCTGCTGCAGCGGTGAACGATTATCCTCTAACCGAGCAGTTCGTGCGGCGAACCGTTTTCGGGATTTCGATCCTGTCAACGGAATTTCGGAGGCGGATTAGGTGTATTTGCGCGCGTTCACGTAGACTGCTACTTTGTTGCAAGAGCAACGGATGTCAGCGCGATGTCCGAATATCTCGTTCTGACGGAGGACCGCCGGGGAATGTCGATCCCGGAGACGCGACGACGGTGAACGAAACGTATTTCCTGACGTGGCGAAATTGCACGGCGGGCCCCACCTGCAGCATATCGACATCGGTTTTATGACGGCAAGTCTGGAGAACGGGACCTTTTTGCGAGCTCGTTCGCTTTTATGAAATTGGCAATTGTTACGACATGTATTCTACGTACAATTGGTACCGACCCGGTTGAGGCATCGGCTGCCAGTTCCGAAGGAATAAGCGTGCTCGAAGAAACTGTCGAGAACTATGAATATAACGACAAGTCCATACGTGCGAGGTGGAAACAAGTGAGAACAAGATGTACAAATTGTTTGAGAACGACAACAAAAAGAAAGTAAATTGATGAAAATGGGGACGTGTAGCCCGCTGAAAAGAAGAACGGAGGTAGGAAAAAACTAAAATCGAGAAAGATGAAGGAATACAGGATGTTTTTTAAGCTATCTTTCCAAAATTCTACACTGTAAAAAATAAAATGTTAATTTTAACTTAAAGACGTATAGTAGACTTTCTGAGACATGCAAAAATGTTAAAATTAACATTTTTGTATTAATTTTAACATTTTGTATGTCTCAGAAAATCTACTATACGTCTTTAAGTTAAAATTAACATTTTATTATTTACAGTGTATAATTACATGGAATCAATTTTTTCATAGTACTGTTGTAACGTCAAACATTTTGATAATTAAGAATTGAAATAAATTTCTATTAAAACAAACTAATAGTTAACCCTTGAACACCACACTGGGTTATGGTAACCCAGTCCGTTTGAAAAAAAGCGCGGCGTTTATGAACGGTCAGAAGTGTCGAATGGGAGTAATGGGGGGGAAAAAAACTTTCTTTGCATTGATGCATTAGATCCCAGGATAAAAGCAAAAGAAGACTCCAGGGTTACCGTAATCCATGTGTGGTGAAATCAGATGGCGAAAATAATGTGGTGTTCACAAGGATTAAAATGAATTAAAAATTCCTTCCCTTGATTTACTTCTTTTAATCTGTGAAAAATGTTAAGCTACAGTGTGGAATAATTTTATACTCTTGGTAGTTTTCACTGTTAAAAGCATTACATATAGATACATATTCACACCTCACTTTTATCGATAAGAGTTTATCACATTTATATAGTATATAGTTTACGTTATTACAGAATTTCAGAAATAAATGTGTGTATTTATCGATAAAAATAAGTTGTGAATATACAAACTATAAACTTTATTTTCGTTTATTCGTCGTGCATTTGCTGTTTCTGGAACACCTTGTATATACAGAAAACCGAGGCAGGAAGCAGATAGAAATGGACAAGGACAAGGGAAGAGAGCAGAGTGATAAGGATGAAGACACGTAGTCTATAAAAAGCAATGGGTGAGGAAATGAGAGAGGATGTAAAAATGGACAGACTTCCTTCCAGAGAAAGGAAGTCTTCTTCCAGGAAGAAAGGAGGAGAGAAGGTAGGAAACAGGCAGGAAAGAGAAATTTTCGGGATCGAGGGAGGAGAAAGAGATGCAAGAGTCTCCACGGGTAGCTGTAGTTACGGCACGGACGATACGCGAACCGAATATAAATCTGATGTCAAAAATATGCCCGAACCAAACATCGCTAGTAAAAAAAAAGTCTACCGTTCAGCTCTTCGCGATGCCGGATTTTTATTTCATATTTTTATAGTCTCACCCTCGTCAAAGTGACTTGACTTTGTTTTTCCTTGGCAAGCTACTCTGTCGAAGCCTCGATCTGCATGGTCAACAAGTACATCGGGATATCGATGCATATGCAAACATACGGCGAAGCGTGGATTTTATGAATACTTTGAGCAATGTTATAGATTCGTACTACGTCAACCTGAAAGAATTCTGACCTATTCATCCGGTAAAATCACGTTACACGGATTTTTGCACTGAAGAGAATGTCTTTACAAACCAAAAGAGATGGTAAAATCGAATAATAAAACGGAATGCGAAATTAACATTCTGTGTGAATGAAATAAAATCAATTAAAATCTGTATTTGACAGATGCTGGATGGAACGTTGTTTCAAATTAACGTTCAGTGAATTTAAAAAAAATAAAATTAGAGATCATACAGCTTCGGTTTTATTTCTACTTGTTATTAGATATATAAAAATAATAAAACAGTTTTTTTTATGTAATGACTTGTATCTTGTGATTTATAAGAGCTAATCAATGATAATTTGCAAGACATCATCAAAAATTGTTTCCAGATAGGTACTATATGTAATTAATTTATTATAGCGTTTTGTAAGTCATGGGAATTTCATTTAAAAAACTATAGTGGTCAAGATAAACCGGTGGCGAGTTAAAAAACGAAGTGTTGCCTGCATACAGAAAATAATCAATAAAAATAGAGGTACGGTGAGACAGTATTATATATTGATGAATAAAGATGAATCTTCCGTTATTCGTGAATACATAGATATAAGACTTTCATAATTTTGAGGAATAGCTGCATATAGATTTTATTTTTGTATGTTTTGATATTGCGATATATTTGTAAATAAGCAAGAGAGATGCTTCGACAAAATTTACATGCTGAATACGTGTCATATGCAGAGTTATTACAATTTTTCCCTCTCGACATTATGTTTTCGATATTATTTGCCAGTAATGACGGAAAACAAATGGAAGTGACGGTAGACCACATTATTATATGGTTATGTATGACAAATACATTTATTAGCAAGTTTGTCATCCAACTAACATTTGTATATTAAGTATATATTTGTTTATGCGTTTCATATAAATTTATGTCACACATTTTGTGTATATGTTATTTATTGAACACATTTCTTCTGTTCCCTTAATTTATATAAATAATTATTTGTTTATAATTATCTTTTATAAAAAAACAAAAAAAACAATTAGAAAAAGCTAAATATCAGTATATCTATTAATGATAACACTGGTCAACAAAATTTCATTTTTCTTATTGTTAAAATTTCGTTTTTGTTTTTAAATATATTAAATTGATCCGAAAAGATTTCACATAGCATTTTTTGTCCTGATTTCAAATTTATGAGAGCAGAATTTTTAAGTAATATGCATTTAAGAATTCTTCTACTTATTTTTCTGCTTATTATAAATAAATAATTCATAGGGAATTTAACATGATTTTCTATTCATTATATAGAAAACAAAAAAAAATCAATTATTTTAATTAAGAAATATTCCATAAAACAAACTGCTGTTAGCAAAATGTAAGTTTTCAAAAAGAGATATGTCGGTTACAAAAAATTTGAGTCCGTAAAATAAATTCTAATCAATATTAAGATTTTTATTCGGACCGACAAGAATTAAACACTAAGTATAAGCATATTCAGATCTATGACGGTCAAAGCTAGATCTTTTTTGCCTAAATAATTCCCAGTGAATTATCTATATCCTATATATATGTACATGCATATATATCATATTTTTGTAGTTATTCAAACTGCGCGCTGAAATTTTTCCGGACTTTATCTAACGCAATTAAACTACTGCAATAATATCACAAGTTAAATTAAATTGACAATGTGCTGAAAGCCTTAAATCAATTTATTGCGAAAAATATTACCTCGCAGTTTGAATGACTATAAAAATATGATATATATGCATGTACATATATATAGGATATAGATAATTCACTGGGAATTATTTAGGCAAAAAAGATCTAGCTTTGACCGTCATAAGCCTGAATATGCTTATACTTAGTGATAAATTCTAATTATTTAGGCAAAAAAGATCTAGCTTTGACCGTCATAGGCCTGAATATGCTTATACTTAGTGATAAATTATAATCTCATTTTTTTAGATACTATATAAAAAATACATAAGAATCAGCCAAAATTATCCATTTAACAAAATCATTGCCGATTTACCTATTACATGTGTAATACATAATGTAATAATAGATCTAATAGGAATTCTAATTTCGTATAATAATTGTATATTATAGTATTGAGTTTTTTTTAGAATTTTCTTTGTCCAAGATTTCGCGCGCGCGAATTTATCTTTCTTTTTTGCTCACATGAATTCTTTCTGTTTCCTCACATCGAAAAATACTTACGGTGCTTTCACGGAGCGCTTTGCACGAAACGTCGTATAACCCCAAAGGAAATACGGTCTGAAATATATAACTGGATTAGTTTTTCTCAGCCTAGTACGAAAATCACTTCGCTACTGGCTGACCATACTGCAGACTCTTTCTAGTGAAAGATCCTCGATTTTCTTTTTTCGCACATCCCGCGTAAGTACGTAATATGCAGCATCCATATTCTCTCTTTCTTTTTCCAGTTCCTAGTTTCTTTCTTTTTTGTACTGATACTCGAAAATTCGTATGTGCGCAGAAAATTGCAATAATAATTTCAAAAGAAACAGAAATAATCTTTACGCGCTATAAATAATCGACAGATGGTTATAGCGAAATGGACGAGCAACCGAGGCCATGCGATCATTCTGGCTTTATGGGAAGCGACGATGGGATAAACTCTCAAGGGATCAAGGGATAAGAACAATTTCCGCGAGGTTTCATGAAACGGAAGAGTGACGCCAGCACCTTGATCCTCACTCTCCGTGACAAGACCGCCGGACCACCTAACTCCTTTCTTTTTCTTTCTTCTTCTTGATCTTAAACGTGCGGAGAAAAAGAAAGCTAAACTCGGAAATCACATCTAAATCTATACCAAAGGCGATTTTTCAACACATTTTTGCCCGATTTTAAATAAGCTGTCCGTAAATCCGTTAATACAAATATTATGAATTGCAAATATGATAACAAATATTGAAGCAATATTTAATTTGAGAATTAATGTTATCGTGTAAAAATATCATATTTGTAATATTAATAAGCAGAGCCACTCATACAAATTTTATTTAAAATACAATGACAGTTTACTTTGTATTTCTTTTTAAACTTTTTTTTAAAGACATTGTCAAATATAATTAAATTCTGAATTCTTAAAAATTTTAATAATTATTAAAATAACCGTTGAATGTATAAATTTGTATGTTATAAATTACTTTTTTTCTATAAAATTTGTTCATTAAACTAATATACATATAACGAAATTATAATATCAGCAGAACACATTTTTCCTATTATATAAACAGCGTTTGATTATTCTTCTATTTATTTATTTTTTAATTTGATGTGCATAATATGTATGATATTTTTGTAACAAGAAAATAATATTAATATTCGTATTTTGTAGCTTTATATCAACAACATTTTTGAAAGAAATATTATGTATTTAATATGAAAACCTGGAATGGTAATGTATGTCAAAATTAGCAGATTCATATTTGTTCTGCTCGGACAATTTTATTTCGAAAGTAGTGCATTATATCGGCTGCACATATTCGTATGATATCAGAGAATGTATTATAATGCAAATGTAGGCAACGTACATACTGAATAACTTTCGTGTTTTAGATGCAGTCCATTTCTCCAGTTAATTCTACACATAGATTTTACACTTTCATCGGTGTGAAACCAACTAGTGCCTAATCAGGAGATTCCAGTTACGTGCTATTAGTCTCAAAGACTTCATTAAAGTACAGTTTTGACAATATTTACAAATAATTTATTTATGGCAATATTTACGAATAACTTTAAAATAATTATTCTATATAATAAAATAATAAGTATATAATTATAAGTAATAATATTTATGTAGAAGAGTATTATACATTATGCAAATTTTAAAAATATAAAGAGCAATTTCTAATTGTGTTTTCTAATATTATATGTTATTTTTCAATATGAAAGATCTTAATAGAAAAGAAAGATCGCACAATAGATTCAAGGTACCGTAAATCCAACCAAGATATCCTGCACATGACTGCAATATAAGCGTACTTACGTTAAATCATTTATACAGACTTAAGAACGGTTCATCTATCATGAAATAAAAACTCGGTCCGGCAATTTTAACGAAATAAACCGCAAAATAGTGTGATTTAGCGCGTTTTATAGGTATCATCGGACCCTTATTCTCGACGTGAAGAGGAGCAATTAGAGGTAGACGTAAACAGCCGGTGATAAATTACACGAAGGGCGAGTGGTCCACTAGTCCTTCGTGACATAGTGGGTCAACAGGAACTACCAAAAGGGTCTTTGTCCTATGCAGCGTGGTGTTTATAGACGCGCGTATATGGGCGAATAGTTCTCATATACCTACACTACGCGGCAAGCGAAATAATAGCAAGTTCATCAACTCTGAACTTCATCGAGAATCCATAAATTTGGATACATTGTCTCCTCGCATGTCTTCACGAGAATTCTTAATTTTTTTTTAAATTTTTAATATTTTTTAAATATTCAATAGTGTTTAGTATTTATTTATTATTTTTATTGTTATAAATTATATAATATGATTTATAAATGAGCTAACTGCTAAAGTATAATATGATTTATAAATTAGACTATCGAGTAAATTTAACAAAGCTGAATTACACAAACACGTATAATTAATAAAATTAATAAAAAATAAAAAATTAATATAGAATTAAACGATTATTAAATTATATAATCTGACTTAATAAATTGAAGTATATTATTTATATATTACGCAAACTAACCATTTTGTAACTGTTTATTACCTTATTCACTAAAATAGTTTCAGACATAAATAACTTTTTATTAATATTTCAATTTAGATTTATTTCGTTGCGAGATTACAGATGATACAAAAAGATAATGATCAGATATTAATTAATAATGATTGCGATAAGAAACGTGCAGTAAAACTACTCGACTATCAAAAACTTCGTTAAAAATAATTAGCAGAATATATAAAAATAGATTAATTTGTATGTATGTGCGTCAGAGTCATCGAAATTTCTTTTTAATGGGAACGTGTTCTATAATGTCATTACTTCTTGGTGATATTGCATTTACAATCAATGTTGTTTTCACTCTTTGTATCTAGATTTGGTTCAGAAACATTCGTTTGCGAGCCAAACGACCGGTGGTTTCCACCAATGTGACCTGACAATAAACATTGGACTTACTCGATAGATGCTCTTATCCCGGTGGACGCGAATATCTGCCAGAAACAATAGTATCTGTGGCTATTGACTCGAATTTCTTTCAATCTTCATTCTGCTGCAAGCTTTTTTTAATCAGAGACTCGTTTTCTACCGCTCCATTTATTAGTTTATTCCAAATTAAAAATGCTCACAGTCCTCTAAAATTTAGTCTGCCTGTCCGTCAAACAAATAAGAATTGTGGAGAAATATGAATATAATATGTAAGAGTAAATATATTTATTTTTTGTTTTTATAGTTGTTATTTTACACTTTAAACGTTTATATTTTGTACGAAGTAATATGAAAATTGTATAGTTTTATCGAGAAAGATAATGGATAAAACTATTTTTGGATATAATTACCTTGGATAATTGTATCAATAATTAAAAATTAAATTTTTTAATATTAAGTTGCCGAATTTTTGAATATATCTTGAACGAATATCAGAAGCTATATGTATAGATATAAAACAGCACGACACTTGGAAAAAAAGTATTATGCTTATACTTTATCGCAATTCCAGTGACATTTCTCATCTATTTACTAGAAGAGATCTATATTCTACAATTAAAAAAATTTTTAAACTGAGTTCCGATTGCAATTTTTTAAATTCTTTTAGTTTAAAAAATGCGAAACTCTGTTTTTTTATTTTTATAAGGAACTGTATAACTATAGAACTCTTTAGAAAAATGCTACTAAAACTATCATTATTTCTTTCATATTAATAGAATGTTACGCTAACTTTATGGATATTAAAAATAGGATCTGTAAAGTTAAACTGTTAAGTTAGTATAATAACATTCTATTAATATAAAAAAAATAATGATAATTCTAGCAGCATTCTCTCTTTTCATAATTCTGAGTTCCTTATAAAGATAAAAAAAAATTCCGCGTTTTTTTTGCTAAAAAATAAAAATTGAAAACATGGCATGTTAATTTCACGAATTGAGTATATTTTCTTTTTAAAGTATAAGAAAAACATAAAAATTTTAACTTTTGGCTAGAGAGTTAGTACTACTCGGGTTCTATTAAATATGTATAATAAAAGTTCGCGGCATGGGCAGAACGGCTGCACATTCGGACAACGTAAATGGCTTAACTTAGCGAATTTATTCTGAAAGAATAATCTGCACGGCGCAGGACCAAATCGCGGTTAAACGGTTAATATCGGATCTAGTATCAGTTGCAGCTGTTTGGAAAAGCCGAATGAAACACGCGTGAAACACGATACCGATCGCTTGAACTCCAAAATTGGTTCGATATATCGTGATACTCGCTCGTTGCGTTTCTCTGTTTCTTTGACTTTGGAAACCTAACGACGCGAATAACACTGAAAAATCCATGGTCTGTGATGTCTTTGTCGCGCACACAAAGAGCTGTTTTCTAAAAAATAAAGGACCTCTGAAAGTTGAAAGAATTCTCTCGCGTTACCGTCTCTTGGTACGAACGCAATCAGACGAGGAGCTAACTTTTACAGAAAACGGAATACAAAAAAGTCACTGTGTGACTTCAAAAGAATTTAATATAAATCTACATTTCCAAATTTGTTTACTTTCTCTCTCTCTCTCTCTCTCTCTGATGAAGATTAATTATAATAATTAAAAGGATGGATTTAAGGTATTAAAGAATTATCTCAATTTTCAGCAGAAAGCGTTAAGCGTTAGCGCACATCAAAATCGACCATTAACGAACATCTTGTACATTGAAAAGTTAAAACGATGTTACTTGTGACGAATTTATTGCGGATAAACAGCGAATTAAATTATTAAACTTCCTCAACTCGTTAATAAGGATACTGAGAATACTGAGAATACATTTACTTTCAGTTAGTGAGTAAATTTATCTTTTACTTCTCCTTTTGGGTACGGATTGTGGTACATGAGTACTATGCCAAGGAAACGAAAGCAAGTAAACAACTTTGACTGCTAATGCTCAGAAGACGAGAAGCACTCACAGATAAGAAGGTAAACAAAGATACGGTTTGCGGATCCGAACAGAGTCCAAGATGCACCCTTGTAAACAGCATCTTGATCCTTGTAACCGCAACATAGTAGCTGCGTTAGGTTTACACGAAGCTAATAGAGACAGGCAAGTCAAGCGGATCTAGTGATATGCTAGACTTACTTATTTGAAATTAATGATATACCAAATATATAAATAGGAAAGTTCAAAGTAAGCCAAATCGTCAAGAAAATACAAATTAATATTTGAGAATAAATATAAGTTAATATGCTTAAAATATGAATAAAATTCAATTAATATACAAGAAGAGCTATTAGAGAATATTTATAATATTTTTATTGGCAAATATTTATATATATATATATTATATATTTATATAAGTATTTGTCAATAAAAAATGTTATTTTACTTTTTATATGTTGTATAAATATACTCAAAACTTTAAATTTGTACGTTCATTTAGTTCATCATTAAAACTGTCAAAAATTTCAAGCAATCTGATACTTAAACCTCATTAAATTGATAATCAACTTAATTTAGGATATTTATTTCAGATTTAGTTTATGATTGCATTTCAAGTTCGATAGTATTCGGTGCACAGTTTATATAACTAGAAAATGTATTTAAAATTTACATATAAAGTATTAGATATCACAATGCAGCCGCGACTGTAAATTTAAACCTTCTTTATTTAATTTATTTATAGTTGTACACGTCTTTCTGTGTTCACTGTACTATAATATATTGTCTGGGTAGCGATCATGTAACTTTTTCTCTAAGGTAGAAACGTGAAAAATTTCTCTATTACCTTCAATAATAAAAATTTTCACTTTTCACGTTTCCGCCTAAAAAAAAAATTACATAATCTCTACCCTATAAAATATTTAAATTAATTTTATTTTAGACAGATTAATTTATTTTACAGATTGTTAATGTTTTTTATTTATAAGACGCTATTTAATTGTTCACTTAGCACGGTCACAATTCCAGGGTTGCCACAAACTTGGAAAACCCGGAAAACCGAGAAAAGTCAAGAAAATTGAAATTGTCATGGAAAACCGGGAAAAGTCAGGGAATAATATAAAAGAGACTGGAATTTTGAACTTTGCACTTACAAAAAAAACATTGCACAATTCCCTTAAACTGCTCCTGTTAAAAATAATTTTCATAATTTTTTAAATATTATATCTTACATTTATAGTCAAATACCTACATTCAAAACTCGTGCACTTCAAACGATTGTAAAAAAATAATTAAAATTAATATTTTATTCAGTAATTTTATTTGATCGTTCTTTTTCCTCACAGCTGTATTCTTTTTTTCAATACTAATTAATTTTTTGTTGGCTTGAATTCGTTCCAAAAATTTTATTATGCTACTAAGCTTCTTTTGCGTTTTTAATAATATAAGCTAGCTTTCTTACAATCCTTGATTCTAAGTGTCAAAAAAAATTTTTTATTATGTTAAAAATTTTACATTATATTTTATATTGGTCTCATGGAAATTTCTCATTTTTATCTGGAAAACCCGAAAAAGTCAGAGAATTTTTGAATTCATTTTCTGTAGCAACCCTGAATTCGATTTGTGAAAAACGTGCTTTCGATTACTTATATATGAACCTAAAATAAGCGAGACATTCACTACACGATTCGCTGCTGTTTACATACAAGTTCCGCGTTAAAAATTAAAGTTCATTCGTTTCTACTAAACAACGCCGTGAAGTTTAGTTTTATAATATTAAAAATCTAGTTTGATCGCTACCTAAGCTCGGAGCAAGTTGTAAATTTTTAACTGTTAACGCAAGAGCTGAAGAAAAAGGAGGGTCTGTTGTTCTGCGCTGCAATGAATTCTGTAAAGCTTGGCAGTCTCGTGGGCCTTGAATGTTTCAAGAGCGGTGGATACAGATCGGGCCCGTGGTTGCTAGCGTGACACTAGCAATCTATCCGGCTGGAAAGACGCGAGGCATCGCGCGGATTTAACGGATAACGATTACAGCCGCCGCGCCTTTTCCGTCTTTCTGCGGATTTACGAGCGGCTCGGTGGTATAAGGCGGATTTCGGTATATCGGATATTTTTATCGATGCTCACGACGAAGAAAAGAGCAAGAGGTTGCTCCCGATAGTGCGCAATAGGTTTGGAGATTGGGTCGAGCGTGAGCTGAATCTCTTTTTGAACGTGGATGAGCGACACGATGAAATTTGCACGCGCACGATCGTGAGAATTCATGAATTCGCGCGCGCTTTTAACGCATTCGCGACCGATTTGAATGCCCAAACGGATTTAGGCCGCCACGTGTTTCCAATCGTCAAAATTGCAGGTGCCTAATTCAGAACATTTTTGAAAATCACGGACCGATTGTTATATCACGATACACGTCAATTGAATAAATCAAGTGCAGATTTTTGCAAAAGTCTATCAATTATATATCGTCACGTGTGTCTCGCTTTTCATTTTTATACGTAAATTTATATATGTTTAATCAATTTTTGGTAAAGTTTTGTAAACAATTAATTCTTTCAAATCAAATTATTGAAAAACAATCAATCCATGTAATTCACAAAATTTACAGATTTTCATCCAATATTCTTGCAATATTCGTTTCAAAATTTATTCGAAATGAATGTTAAGATCCTAGAGACATTCAATAATGTTTAAATTATTCATATAGAAAAAGTTTGCGTAAATTCTCATTGATAATACACACCTAGAGAAAAGTTTCTTCGATTTAAAGAAATGTTTCTTTGCTATACGGGTAAAGAAAAAATTTCTTTGATTTGTGAACATCATTTCTTGAATTTGAACATAATTTCCTTAAATCAAATAAATTTTATTTGATTTAAAAAAATAATGTTTAAATCAAAGAAATGACGTTCACAAATCAAAGAAATTTTTTCTTTATCCGTATAGCAAAGAAACAATTCTTTAAATCGAAGAAACCTTTTTCTGAATGCAAAGAAGAAATCACCCCAATTTATGATAAACATATCTGTATTAAACTAAACAAAAAAAAATTTGAAAAATCTTTTGGACATCTTATTCGTTTGATATTTTACTGCTTATATAAATCGTTCTATTTTTTACTTCCATATTTTTATTACCACGCTTTAATGCTTTGACAGGTCCCAGGTGAATTTCGTTATCCTCGAAAAAAAAATGTCATACTAACATTGCTGTCGATTCGTGTAAACTTTTACGAGCCACGCAGCTTACATTTTTTCCAATCAAGGATGATGTCTTCCCAATATTAAAAAAATGCTTGCTAACAAAGTCTACCGAATTTTATAACATTTTTCGGAAAATTCAGATGATTATCAAAAAGTTTTGTACAAAATAATATTACAGAATAGGTATTATTTCCGCAAAAGTTTATTGTAATAATGTAATGTATTATGTATGTATGTGTTTTCTCTGTATTATTTTACATATAAATTCGTTTCATTATAATTATTAGACTTTATTACAGTTGATAATGTTATAAACGCATTCTGAGATCTTGTTACTGAGTTGGAAGCGTATGCATGTATATTTATATATCGAAATATACGCGGAATTTTGTTCTCTCAATTCAACGTAACTTTATTTATTATACCATTGAGATTTCGCATGAAATAGCAACGGTTAGCAGTAAATCCTATAGGAAATGTCGATTATGATCTCAGGAGGCAAATCATGAAATTATTATCGCAATTATGTGATGAAATATTCAATGGGATTTTTTGGATAGATGTAGATATGTTTTATAATTTAGCAACACAATTTACATTTTATGAAACTTAAAATATTTCGAATTTTGCATTATTCCTATTATAAATTATATGATTACAAAGATAGACAGCCATGTCAAAAATTATTAGAAATTAGACTTTATCAATTAGCATTTTTCTAAAAAAATAAAGAATTACTTTTTCTTTTGATATTTTTTTGGAATTAATGAAGTTGAGATCCATGCGTGCATTTTCTTGAAATTTATTGCGTTTATACCATGCTAGTATAATATGATTTAAAAAAATATGATCAGGGTCATATAGATAAGCCTCTCCATAAAGTCTTGACAGCCGATTAAATACTTATGAATTTACTTAAAGATCTGTAATAAAAAATGTGCCTTGATACAAAACTTATAAATTATAGAAAAATAAATATAAATAACGGAATTTACGTGCGAAAAACTACTAAAGAATAAACCAAAAAGAATTGTAAAAGATATAAACAAGGGAAGCGTAACAAATTTAAATATTGATAATTTATTAACAAATAAAGCTGTTAACAAACTTTGATGTATTCATTTTTATCTACATACTGAAAATAATGAAATTTATAAGAATGCCTAATAATTATCGACATGGCTAATATATATATGTACATATTATATAATTTTTTTTATTTATGCAGATATTTAATATAGTTACATTTAGCAAAAATTTAACTTAATATAAGCACTTTTTTATTGATGTTTGTCATACATTCCTATCTTTCCATTTCTTGCAACATTGTACCTTGTAATAAAATAAAATCTTAAATTAAGTCTGTATATCTTTTTAAGAAAGAAATTATAAGATATAAAATAAGATTTATTATCGTTCATACGAAATTCAATTTATCAAATTAATATAAAATATGAAAATATCTCCCACTATCTTCTTAATTGTTGTTAGATTTTTATAATAAATGAGTATAAATTCCAAATTTGCAAGAGAATTTACTAGAATCTTCTATATGTATACACTCAGAAAAAAGTTTTGTTGATATGTGACCAACAAAAAATTTTTCGTTGTCCTAACCAAAATTTGGTTATGCTAATCAAATTTTTGTTAGGATAACATAAAAGTTTTTGTAGTCACATATTCTAACAAAAACTTTATGTTATCCTAACAAAAATTTAATTAGCATAACCAAATTTTGGTTAGGACAACGAAAAACTTTATGTTGGTCACATATCAACAAAACTTTTTTCTCAGTGTACAATAAAAATTATATGTAGTTTATTTAAATAAAAGTATTATCTACAATTATAAGAAAAAGAAAAAAGAAAATCAGAATAGCAGTCGAGTAACAGAAACGGGATCGTTCCAGTCTGATAAGTGGCGAGTTCGCGAGCCTAACATTCGAAAGTCGAGAGATTTAGAATGGGTCGTTCTCTTTGTCGACTCCCACGTTCTCCATCCCTGATCCCCTCTGGTCCTTCGTCCACAGGATAAGGTGGGATCTCTTATTTTCTCGAGACGTAAATCACGCGACAGACGTTCTAGTTTGTACGAGAGGACTAACGCGAGAAGGGGAGAGAAAAAGGGTTGCAGGAGGAGATAGAGCGCGACCGAGACTGGAGTAATCGCTGGAAAGGTGGCGCAAAGAGTTGCGCGAGACAGGGATAGGAGGACCAGGACGATTTGCATATCGCACGAAAGGAATAATCGATGCCACTTAACGTTCCTTTCTCTCTCTCTCTCTCTCCTTCTCCCCCCTCTCCCTCTCTTTCTCTTTAGTTACGACGGACTAATCCCACTATCCCAGAGATCGCTTTTGAAGCATTTCAGCAGGCAGCGATAAACCAGGAACGAGACGGGAACGCCATGTTGTTTAAATGATAAGCAGCCAAGTGCAAATAGGTACAATATAACGATTGCGAGAATTCGATTGGAAAACGAAAGGGATATTCACTGAGCAATAAAATTACGATCATTTATACTTCTACATAAATATTTTATGTATTATATATTTAATTCTTGCGAAAATATATTATTACACTCCTTCGTTCATGAGTGGAAATAACAGCTGTTCTCTTTATAGATTAGCGAACCATCTAAATTATATATAAAATAAATCTCATATATTACATAACTGATTTTACAAGTTACTCATTGTCAGTTAACAAAATCATCATAAAATCAAATTTGAAACTAAAATATCTATAACGTTACATTCAAGCCAAAATAGAAAAGTTAGAATTACGGCGATGAAAGAATCGGGAAATATATACATATCAAGAGCGACTTGTAAAGAAATCAAATCGGAGTGAAGTTGCAAAATCGAGAAGAGAATCAGGGAGAAGCCAAAAACTACATACATACTGCAGACTACTCGATATGACGGTGGCGCATTGGTGCCTCTGGCACGTTTACGCGATATTTCGCCGAAAATTAAATTCATAAGACGAGACGCCAATCGCGTATTCATTGGGCACATCGCCAGTCGGGAGAGACGTTTGTATTTCTCGATCTGCCTCTCAATAATCGCATCTGGCACGATAATCGAGAGCGAAGTTTGTATTCTGTAGGTATGATACGATACCTTCAAGAATTCGTAAGTGCTTTGGATATACAGGCCATATTAGATTATAATTAACTTTTATGCTATATTTTGTCAAATATTTCAGCTCTCTCTTATTCGGATATCTCTGGAAATTATTCACTAAAAGAGATAGAATGATAGCAACTCGAGCGAAAATTTTCAGAAAATGTTAAACGAGATATATGCTAAGCTTTGCAAATAATTAAAATTTTTAAATGAATAGATGTTTAAATTATGGATTAATGTTACATCTCTAAAATCTTTAGAAGAAATTTAATAAACCGTTTTAAGCGACTAACACAAAAGCTTTGACCAGTTTATATTCGCCATCCCGATAAATTTTCAATATATTTTATTATAATTATTTTACGAGAATACTGTATCATTATATTTATGTATTAATAATATGCAAAAGAGATGCTTTGGTAGAAAATTAATAAAAGGATTATTCACGCATAAAAAAAAATATATATGTACGGAAAGGTATACACAGAGATAGTAAAACACTGTCGATCTGGTTTATCTTGTTCCCGTTAAAAACAATCTCGATCTAAAAAATAGTAGTTTCATTGAAAAACTGATGAAACTTATCCATAAGGTTTTTGCTTTTGCAACTTGTCTCGCAACTTATCCGGTCGGAGAAATTAATGATGCCACCATTACATTAGCGCACGGTCGCAAAATAATAGCGCAAAACTCTCTCTCTTTTTTCATACAACGTATATGCATCATCATCATATATTTCGTATCCTGACAAGCTGAACATTATAACTATCTTTGTTACATTTTAAAAAACTGCAAAATTTAGCATATCAGAATACGAATTTCTGCATATTCATAATCTTTTTCGCATTGTTTTATGATAAAATATTCAAAGTACTCAACATTTTCATTTTAATGGCTATCATAATATTTTGCCATTAATTACAGTGCTTATAAATGCAGGTAGTTTAATTATTGATCGTTAACAAAGCGAAAGGAAACATTTAAAATTATAATTATATATCTTATGAGTTCGTATAACATTAAGCAAGGTGTTACGCGAATCAATACTTATCGTCGTATCAATAAAGGATGAGATTTATGGAAACTGACCAGAATTATTTTCGTCAAATAAGCTTTGCATGTTTTGCATTGATATCGTTACGTATGCTTGTTCGTTATTGCTAATTGCGTCAGGCTATTGATTAAACACGCCGTTGAAATATTTAATTATACATATGATCACATTCGTATTAATTACTAATAAGCTATCGACGCAGGAATTTATTTTTGACGATTACTACATTCCTGTAATTGCATTACATATTGGAATAGTACGCTCTTAGCGTACAAACAGAATCATATATTTCGCCCCTTTTTTAATTATTTTATATTTTTATCTGAGGAATAATCACGTCCTCTGATTGGGATTTTATGTGTAATCAAGTATCCAAGGAATAATATAATAATTATCGTCGCGAATTCTTCGAATTTTCATTTAATGGTAATTCAGATTATCTCAGAAAGAGAAATATTATCGGGATATTGTAAGAGATCTACTTTTGCTCGCCAAAATTCGAAGAAACTTTCGTAAAACTTGAAGTTCTTCAACTTTTCATACCTTTTCAATCTATTTGAATAGTGATAGTTTGATGAAGATTCGCGCGTGTGAAAGGAGATACAATTGAAATGTACGCAAGTACGTTTTATGTATTTTGATGTGTAATTAAAAAAAGACGGCTAGAAAAAGTATAACCACAGTAATTTGTACCACGAATATTATAATGAATGTGATACGGCTAAAAAAATAAAAATATCGAACAGTAACATATTTCATGACAGAAGCTTTTGTGAAGTTATCGCATTTGTTGCAATGAGATTTCCACAATGCATCGAGATAAAATAATAAAAAAAAGGGAAGAAATAATAAATAAATGTTATGTTGCGATAACAGTTCCGAGGGTTTTGCTTCTTCAGCGCACAAGTTTTGGGAATACTCAAATAGTTATAACACAAAATAAGGTTAATTCTCGAAATAAAAGCTTAAAAAATCCTTAGCCAGACGTATATGAATATTACGATAACGTAAAATTCAACAACCGTGAAAGTGGTTCGGGAGATAGCGTCTGCCTTCAGATTTAAAGTGTTATAATGTAAAAAGCTAATATCATTAGAGCTGCCTGTGATGTCCGTATAGAAAAGAAATGATATTTTCGATATTTCAGGCATTTTATAAGTAAATATATGTAAGGCTATATAAAGCATATAATATTGGTAATAAGGGCTATAATTTAATTGATAAAAATAATCCGGCGATAAAGGCTATACTGAAACCATGTTTTCCTTTTCAGACAGAATCTGGAGCAATATATATAGAAAGAACAGTTTCGCTAAAGTAAATTTAGTTACTATAGATACAGATCTGAACATATTTTGTTGAAGCATCAAAATAATCATGTATAATGTTTGATGAGTAATTCTGCAAAAAGTTTTAACGTTTTACTAACTACTTTGAACATCCTGCATAATTATTTTGATAGTACAAGAAAATTATTTTCAAATATGTATCCAGTGAAATTTTTTATATTTTCGCAAAAAACCGTCCTTTCCATTTAATATCTGTAATCAACTTTTCCTTTTTGGATGCGACACAAATACGTAACAAGTGCCACATTTGTAGATGTATAGATATGCAATGCAAGAATCGTCTAGCAGTCGTGTTTAATTAATACAGTAATCTTTTATTAACTCCTATGTTTTTGCGACTCCATGACCTAATTACAGTGATAGGGAGCGACATGCGATGCTTACGTGTCGTTGCAAATTTGAAATTTATCTTGTACAGGACCAGAACTTTTTTTCTTTTAATGAACGCAGTTTTTTTATCGCGCGATGCTAATTTTTAATGATATACGACCTATTTAGCAGAGTATTTCGAATTTATTCTGCTTATGGTAACGTTGCAGAATATAAAATACAAATCTTGATTTACCCTACAATTAGTTTTATCTTTTCAAGATACGTACTCGAGTTTTCTGCCGAATCTTACTTAGTTTTCCTTTCGTAAATTTCTTCTTTAACTACACCAAGGTAATTTCGCCAACGGTATATTAAGATAATCTGAACCGTCCTCGAAAATAGATTAAGTCTAACAGCGTTGTAGACTCTCGGCTTTAAGACCGCTATATGACGCTTCCGTCCAAACTGTGACAACAGCCTCGCTCAGACAATTTAAATTTTACAGCTAGTCTTGACATGCAAGCGGCATTATGCATGCCGGCCGTACACGCCGGGTTTTTCTGTTAAATGTGTCCTCCTCGCGTTCGCGAATTGCAAAATTCAATTCGGACCTACTCCTCGTTGCCCGTTATCTACACGCGAGTACATTTTACGATGAATATTTCACGGCTTCTGCATTTATATTTTATCGCGCTACTCTTAGCAACCTTCGGTAATTACATTTTACAAAGCATTTCAGACACCATCGGATGAAATTTTAGGTTGTCCGCTTGCCTTTTACGTGATCGGAATGCAGACGAGATGTTTGAAATGTTAACAATATAATACATTTGTACAATCCACTATACAAGGCGTTACACGATTATTATTCTCTTCAGAATTTGCTTAGCTTTACTTTAATATGAAAATGCAAAATTTATTTAAGGAGAACTCGTACCTATTTGATGAAAACCGGAATTCCTTTTCTCTTTGCGATCATTAAAGTTGAATAAATTTACAATATATAGTTAAAAGAAGTATAGTGAAATGGTACAATGCATAATAAGTTTTACTTAATACGAACTTTTGAGCTGCAACCTTTAAGTTTATGTCTTTTTTATTAATTTTTTTCAGGAGGAAATTTCATAGGAACACATGGAAAAATCTTTTATTTTCGTTTATTCCGCATTGAGATTCTTATCCTACCGTGTCGCTTTTCTCGAGTAAGTTTGGTTAAATTACAACATTTGGGAAATATGTTGTGTGTGGTGCGGAGGTACGAACAATTTGAGTTTCGGGACACGATTTTATTTCAAGATCGTTAAGCTTATACAGTTGCAGGATATTTATGTTTCTTTTAATTTCTTAAATCAGATTTAATGTCACAGGACTTATAACCAGAGTTTGAAATGACGTTTTATATATATATATATATATATATATATATATATATATATATATACTTAGCAATTACAAATTTTTCGAAAACGCGTTTTCGAAAAAAAATATTCAGATAATTTTTGTAACTTTTATCTGCTATTCAAATTCACTATTTTGATTTACAGAATTAGATATGTATATAAATTCACAATGAAATATTTAAGATTCGCTTTGACCGAATATAGGATTTTTATTGCTGTCTAATTTTATATTATAATTTAAGTACTATTTTGAATTTTTTATTTTTAACCTAAATTCAAATAAATAAGCGTTATAAAAAATTATCCCATAGACCAAGTTTTGTAAAAATCAAACGGGAAATTTACAAAATAAGAGGATGTGACCCCAAATGAGGGGGGGGGGTGACCGTTTCACAAAGGGTTAATAAACAATTATATTCCGTTCGCATATCAAAAGAACGAAGTGGCCCCGTGTACTAAGTAATATTAAATTTATCTTTAGATCAAAGTAAAATCATCATTACGTTGCAGGTAGAGCTCAGTAATCAAGTATGTTTGTATCGCGCGTGCAGTTTATATGCAGATAGCTGCTCGGGCAGACGATGCACGTTCACAGTGAATTTCGCCATTGACACACCGACAAGACGACACGGTTACTCATTACGTATACTTAATTAGAAAACTTCGGTACCGCTACATAGCACAGGAATAAATCATGGCGCTGCATTCCCATCGTGTCTGGTCGAGCCTGCTGCGAGCAACTATAGCACGTGATAATATGCACTACAGTGATAAAAGACTAAAAGTGATAAACGACGCGAGGAGGAGGCATTCCTTATAACCTGTTTACTTTCCCATTTAGTGAATCTTGTATCAGTAAACAGTAGTGTAGTTAAAGATAACTGAAAGTTGTTATATTTAAATATTTTTGGCTGCAACACTTGCTTTAAAAACTTGTGTGTTTAAACCACAATTTATTTCTATTCACATCATACTTGTTTTTATATATATTTAATACTTAATTAATTAATTTGCTAATTAATCTGTTAAATGTGAAATATATTAGGTATTAAGCTTAATTCCTGCCGTTTTTCGTCTTCAAAATTGATTTGTTTCGAAGGGAAATACCTTAATCAAAGTATTATTAATAAAGTATTATTAATTAGTAATAAAGTAGAAAATGAAGGAGATTACTTTGATTAAGGTATTCATTCATCTTCCCTTCGAAACAAATCAATTTTGGAGACGAAAAACAGCAGGAATTAAGTTTAACACCTAATATATAATTTCATGTTATATTTCTCGTTGTGCGTCGTAAACTGCAGTATGTCGAACTTTATAAACGTTACAACGAATAATCGACTGAAATTCTTTTCAGTTTATGAACTTGTCTGTTGATTTATAATTTAATAAATATGATGTATTACTTATTTGATATATTAATATTTAGGGGGTTAGACTGGTGTAAAATTAAAAAAAAAATCGAAAAAACTTTTTCTGCTTTAAAAAGTATAAAAATTTGAAACCTGTAGAATATGGAACAAAAGGTCTTAAGTATAAATTCGAATTAGTTTCTGAGTTACAAAGCTTACAAAATTTGCACTATATAAAGATTATATGTTGTAGAACTTTAAATGCGTTTTCCTTCAAACCTTATTTTTCGAAACGGTGTCGGCGGTTTCTCAAGATGTACTCATCGTATTGACTTGAATTTTGGTTTTTTATTATCCTTATAATATTCTCTAAGCATTAACCGAGGATTTTTACAATATCATTATTATTTTGCAAGATACTAATAAATTAATTAACAATATTTGTGCCAAAAGTTAAATCAAAAGTTAAAAAAATTTTTTTTCAGTCAAATTTTAATAAATTTTGAATAAGCTCGGTCAATGCTTAGGGAATAAAATACACTTCAGTAATATTTTTTTTGTTTTCGTTTCATACGATCCAATATGGCGGAATCATCGACATCAATAACTGATGCGAAAAAAATTGATCTTTCATAACATTTTAATAAATAGTGTTAAGATTATTATTTTTCCTTTCATTTTGCATATTTTATATCTTCAATGTGTACTTGAATAAGATATCAAAACACAAGCCTGCAGCTTTTTTACTTCTTCGGCAATCCACGCTTAAAAATGATCTATTTTTACGACTAATCAGCCCTTAAGAGAAATTATATGTGAATTACATTTTTGAAATAGAATTTCAAAAATTAGAGATATATTATAAAATTAAAGATTGATTTTAAAGATTTTTTAAAAATATTTTTTAATAGAAAGCGTCAAACTTTACTTTGTCGAACGTTCACAGTCGACTATTCTCGCTTTAAAAATTTTTAAGCTTAGATCGTGATTTATTTCAATTTTGCCAATTATATCTAAAAAGCGATCATTACTGAATGCCGAGAAAATTTCTCATTGAGAGAAGCTTCGAGAGAAGTTGATTTATTATTGATGAGATTTACATTTTATTAAAAGATACGAATACTAGATACGGTAACGATTTACGTTGTCACGTTTAGTAGTGACACCGTTAAATTATAAATCAACAGGACGAGTTCATAAGCTGAAAAGAATTTCAGTCGATTATTCGTTGTAACGTCTATAAAGCTCGATATACCGTAGTTTACGATGCACGACGAGAGAAATGGCGTGAAACTCGAAATGAATGTTGTATCTTTTTCACAAACAATATAACTGTGACCCTGTCATTTTTGTACAAAGATCAATTCTGATTAAGAAGACTTTATTAAAGTATTATATAATAATTACAAGATATCTTATATCATAATTTTTTCGCATCTCTTTTGGTCTATAGATTATTGGCTATTTTTTTTTTGATAGCAGAAATAACTTCGCAGATATATAGGCAATTGAAAATAACGAAAGATTTTCCAATAATTAACACATTTGTGTGTGTGGTAGGTATGTGTGTATATAATCTACTGTCTCATATATAGGTCAAGATAATTTTAACTCTTCGCAGTATATATACGTAAAATTAAAGATAGTAAAATTAGAAAGAACAATACGTTCATGATATTTAAATAAAGAGAAAAAAATTTTTTTTTCTGTTCATCTATCGTTCTTTATTTAGTTATAGACACGAACTGTTAAATTTCTCTAAAGCGCAAAAATTAATGAATAATTTCCTTTTCTATTCTCTATACGAAGTGAAATAACATAAAATTAAAGATTTTAAAATTAAAAAGAAGATACGTTCCTAATATTATTTAAAGAGAAGACAAAATGATTTATATCCTTTCTCTTCGCTTTTTTTATTTCTGCCTTTTTTATTATTTATTTATTTGATAATAAGTATAAAATATTAAATTTCTCTGAAATGCAAAAAGAATCGATAAACTAATTTTCTCTTCCATTCTATGCGAAGTATAAAATAAGGAAATTTCGGAGGTATTTGTCCGTTGAATGTCTCGCGAAATCCGGTGCATAAATCACTCCGTTCAATTGTGTCAAATTAATCCTTTCTTGATGCTCTTATATTTCATTGTTCTGCCTCTGGTTTTTGTTACGTGTGATTAGCTCTTCGTTCAAATCAGCCACGAAGGCAATATTTCGCAGCGGCAACGAAACAATTAACGACGTCATCCGGTCGGGCACGAAAAAGATTGTCCGTGAAAAACTGCAGTTGTTTTCTGCGGGCGATCATTTTCTGGGTATCGACCTGGGATGGGAAAGAGGGACGAAAGTGTGCCAGAGTAATTTTCTTGGACGTTGTTTTACACGGCGCATCGTCGGCTGTTAATCTTGCCAATTAACGGTCTTCGGATGACATAAAAACCATGGCGGCGACGAAGTAGAAGCGACGCATAAAAAGGAAGGTAACTCGAAACTTGTAGTAAAACGGAGGAAAATTGGTAGAATTAATGGCGTGTACCCGCGCCCGTCATAATCTTCAAATAATTACGCTCGTAATTTTACGATCTCTTGACATCCTACTTAAACTTCGAAAGAAATGTCCTTGTTCAAAGATTCCTCCAGTGGGTTATTATCGCAATTTTTATATTCTTGAAAAAGAGAAAAAGAAAAAAAGAACGATTCTTTAACAGGACAAGTTGAAAAACTTCATAAAGCTTTAAAAATACAGATACGAGTTACAATGTTGTTTTTGAACGAATATCAGACGATTAATTTTTATAATAGAAATGTTTATATCGTAATATTTATACTATAATATTTTGATATCAAAAGAATATCATATAAATTTTCATGTCGCAAAATAATTTTAAAAAATCTAAGGATTACGAGTAAAAAAAATTCATATAAACGACAACAATGAGGAAGATACAAACCAAAACAAAAAAGAATCAAGATTGGGCTTTTAACAATAAGAGAATTAGGATAAAACGCAAGAAGCGCATCTTTATTCGAGCGGTTTTTCTTGGCGGAAAAAGTCAGATGAAGCAGAATCGATTTGGATTATGGAGATTATTTGAATGAAATACGAGATGATCGTTTTAGTAAATTGCAAAAATATTACTGCAGAACGTGGAGAATCGTTGTTGCGATCGTCGCGGCTGTTTGTCATGATTTATACCTCTTGCGCGATTCCGCGATGCAAGAAATGTCGAATTAAACTTGGCGTAAACGGGGTAGCGAAGGCGCATGCTAATTAAGATATAACATTGACTAATGACTGCTAATCCTAACGCGCATAAATGAAATATAATTCACCCTGCGGCGGGCTATATTACGCCGTAGTCGGTTTATACGCAGCGCACTTACTTTCACAGGAACGTGCCTGGTGATTTAAGTATCCGCCGTTAATAAGGACAGCTACTATACGTCGGAATAAGCGTGTCCGATGCGATTTTTAACTATTATTAATTTCACGGGAGTTCCCTCGAGCCGGATTGCGCTGTTGGATGCATCGACGAAAAATAACTTACCCCTTTTAGACGAATTTGCATTTGAATACAGTTAACGCTTTATAAGATGTATAATATGAATAATTTTATATGAAATCGCTCTTGTGATATGTATACAAAATTTTAAGCTTCTTTTTCGTTATAAATTTTTTAGTTTATGATATAATTTACAAGTGATTTCTTTCAACAAAAATATGGAACACTCTTACAATTTTTAAGTCATAATAAAACGTTATAAGCACAGAAAATTTAGAAGTTATAATTTAAGAGTAAATAAATAAGAAAATTTCATTTTTATTTAATTGTAATTTTTTATTTAATTGTAATTACTTTAACGGCGGAACATTAATATACCAGAGTTATTAAATAATTTTGGTCGAATTAAGCAGTTTGCTTGCATCTATAATAAGTATTCATTACGCTTTCCCATTTGTGTCGCGACGATGTCTGAATAATAATTTTATTCGCTCACCTCTTAATAGATTAGAGAATCGCGATCAGTCGCAAAAAAACATTGATCCACCCAATGTTATGTAAGAGGCATCTATTTGGCCCCGTTTTCCTCGACTTTGACGGAAAACCCGCGGTTTCTACACCGCAAAGTTTATCTTGCCTGCCGTCCCGTTTTCTTTTCGCAAGAAAGAAAAAGAAAGACGAAGAGCGGAAGAACCTCAGAAAGTTCCGGCGGCAGAAGAGAGGACGGTCCAAGAAGTGCTCTCAGCGTGGAAACGAGAAAAATCACGGGAAGCGCGCGAGCGTGCTGCGCGAGCAGTGCGCCGCATCTCAAGGATTTCTCGGGTTAAAGTCACCGAAATCCCGGCCGGGCAAACGAAATTAGGAACACGATGAACTGGTCCTTTGCGAAAACTCAACTCCGAGAAGGAAAGCTGAGACTAGTCTTGTTAGAATCCGATAAAATTTTTCGCGAATACGTTGGACGCTCCGTCGAAATGTTGAAACACGCGACAAGTTATTTTTTTCCTCTTTACTTTTCTCTTTCTCTTTCTTGTAAAATGGATCAATTAATCGAACAATCGTAATCATTTAGAGAAAACTGTATATAATGTATAAAAGATAGATATGCACTAATTTTCTTGCGATTAAAAGGTTTAAAATTCAAGTTGATTGACTTAAAAATCGATAAGGTAATAATACTTTTTTCAAATCGCATTATCAAAAATATAAACATTTCATAAATGATTCTATTATTACATCTGAGTAATATGTGTAAAATTTCAGCACAAATTTCTTATATAATTTTTTGTTTGCTTTGATTCTTATCAAAGCAAAATCATCCTTTGTAGTACTTTTCTGCAAATTTAATACGAAAGGTAGCATCGTGAATTAATAAAATTTTTTATATTTATTAATAAAACTCTAACAAAAATTTTTGTGCGAAAGTTTATCTAAAGCCACTTACTCGTTTAAAAGTTGTTTACCTAAAACTACAGAAAAACATGGTTATTGCGCAATGTGCAGCATAACCGGCCAAATTTGTTGTTTTATTTTTGCAGTTAATTTCAGAACATATTTATAACCAAAATTTTTTGGCTGAAATTAACTGATATTGACTTTTTTGGCTAATCTTTTTGACTGATGTATTTTTAGCTGATATTTTATAATCAGAACATCCTTAATGCTATTGAAAGTTGTGTGTCGCTATATTTTTATATTACGTTTATATAACAAATTTCAGTTAATATTTTATTCAGTTAATATTCTATTTTCTCACAAGAATTTCACTTTACACCATTTATTAAGCTCGTCAAGATTAAAATGTTTCGTTTTTGCTCTTCTAAGTAGAAACAAGAATTTTTCACGACATAACAGTTTTGATATGACAGATAATTTTCTCACAGTGTACAGGTAAAGTCGCTATTTTATGTATGGAAAAATTGCAGGAGTTACGGAAGTATTATTTTGTACGAAGTCATGAAACTCATAAGAAAATGCAAAAAATAAAGAATTAATGAGATATGATTGTATACTGAAATAATAGTAACATTATTATGACATTTAATACATTCACGTATAAAAATTTTTCAACAATTAAAAGAGATTTTCAAAGAAACTATCGTATTTTTTAACACCGGAAGATACATAAATTCAACTGTAATATTAATAATAAAACTGTCTAATAAGGATTTTCAATTGGCTCTGCATTAGTTTTATGCGAACCACACTGAAATAAATAGTTAATATATGAAGACTTTATCAGCGAACGGCGGCTTTGTGAAAATGGTTTTTAATTCAAAGCGATCATATACAAATGGCGTCCATTAACGCGAAATCGGATGGCCTGGTAATCGTGCAACTGTCCGTGCACGGTATATTGCCAGTTCTTTGTACACGACGCGACGCTTTGTCAGTTTTTTCAAATTAAAAATATTCAGTGAATGGTCGCGAAAAAAGGAAAACAATCGGTGTGCTTGTTTTCAACATCAACGAGATAATTCTTTCTCTTCCGCCTTTGCAAAGGCCGTGTCCAGGTTACGAGTCCTGCCATTCTCTATGTCTCTCTTTTCTCCCAGAGCCGAGGGAGATTGCTTCTGGCACCCTGCTCGGAATAACAAATATAAACCGACGATTTGCAACCGCTGACGTAAAAGGAACCGATCCTCCGCGGCTGCCGCGCGTACATATATCCCGAAATGCAATTTATAGATCCCATTATATATATACACTCATCGTAGGGATGCTGGTATATAATCGAGTTTAGAATTACGATAAAAAGAATTTAAGAGGAAAAAGAGGTACAATCTTTATTTAGCAATTATACCTACGAATAAGTAGACAGGTAGCTCCAATAATAATATATTTTCAATAAATAGAAAGAAAGATTATTATCATATAATTTTGAAATTCTTGTCTAATGCCCGTATCAGGTTACAAAGAAAAAAATCTTTTATTGAAATAAAAATTCAGCTAGATACAAATCTGAAAATTAATTTTGTTGGATTATTAAAATAATTATGAATGTTTATTGTTAATTTAGTTTCTAGAACATTAAAACTTTTTACGATATTATACTCATCATGCTTGAATTTCTTATATAATTATTTTTATGGTATAACAAAATTATTTTCAGATCTATGTAAATTTTTAGATAATTCAGCAAAATTGTTCCTTCTATAGACGTTGAGATTGAAATTGAGATTAAATTTGACCAATCAAAACAAAAATCACTAAACTTGATAGTTTTCTTTCTTCTAATTGGTTAAATTCGATTTGAATCCCAATCTTTAGTCTGACACGGGCATTAGAGTAAACAATTTCACGCGCAGCACCGACAGCCAATTGGATTCACATGAAAAGTCAAACGCGTCAACAAGAATCTCGTGCTTGTCTCTTATGAGTCATTCGTTCGTCGTTGTTGTGATGTTATAAATGTACAGAATCAAACGGATTTCAATTTGGTAAGAAGAACAAATTAATATTGATATCGGCATAGTGAAGATTAATAAAACTACTAATTCTGTCAAGTTTACTGAATAGTACCATAGCATCATAGTTGCAATATCGAATTTTTCTTCAATATTTCTTTTTTCGCGAAAATACTGATGTTATTTGTTACAATTTTTAGTACAATAAAATCGCCGACGCGTCAACATTGCGGTTCATTCCATCAAGTTAGAACCCGAACCCTTTTTCTCGAGACTCGCCGACGCTAGCAGTTATCATTTATATAATAACTGTCATGTATTATTTCTAGTTTTGTGACATTTTATTCCTGCGATTTTGTGTTACTTCTTGTATTATAGGTTAACGATTTGGCAAGTATATTTCACGTTTTAATGATTGATAACTTTCTAGGAAATGCTTATTGTACGGTTTCATAATATTAATTAAGAGCTACTTACGTAGCGAAACCTTATAAGATTATTCCGCGTTAAATTATTGGATCATTGATTTGTGTGAAATTCAATCGAAACATAATTTGCCAAATACATTGAACGATATTTAAAGTCCTCTCAGTTGCCGTGACCTTGTTAATTAGCTACAGTACACGTAAACATCATGTGCTCGCTTTCGCACAATCTCATTTCGCTTGTATTATTCAAACATTTTAAATTTTAAGTATTTACATTTTTAATCATTTTCTCCTAATTACTAGACATCTCCATTTTAATAAGAAATTTATTGTAAACGTTGAATTCTTTTTTTCTTTAATTATTCTTTGATTATATTCTGCTATTATTTCTTGTCGTTTCTTATTCTATATAATAAATATTTCTTTGAGTTCACTCTAAAAGTCCTCTTTCCTTTTATCATAATTCGCATTAAGTCTAAGTTATTGAACAAGATAATTCAGCGATATATTTAATGATTATAGGTTGATTTCCGACAGACGATACAACATTGTAACTCTGGCAACGAATAATTTGATAAAAGACAAACGATCTTTTGTTAATTATTTAAAGTCAAGACGTAAAGAAGGCGCGTAAATAAGTTTAACATCGTAATATTTGTATATTATGATGCAAATATTAAGGAGCATGATCTTTTTCACAATTATATTAGGTAAGATAATTAATATCATTGTGTTATATATATATATTATATATGTATATAACAACATAATAATGAATATATAATTAGCAATTAATTTATTATGATTAAAAATTGGTTCTTTAATTAAATTAATTTGTTAAAAATAAACTTTTATGAGATTTGAAAGAATAAAATTAATTGTTTGATAATTCTTGATGAGAGAATAAAATTAATTCTTTGATTACATTCTGATAAAAAGAGATATTTTTATCAATAAAGAAACATTTTATCAATATTTTATGCAATAAATTATCAATTATGTTCTTTAGTTTCTGTGACTGCATATGTGCTAGCAAAGCAAAATGCGAATTACAAAACGTGGAATAAAAACAACGAGTATATAGAATACAATGAAAAGCACAACAATTACACTAAAAGCAACAAATCAAGAGTTTATATAAAAGACACTGTAATAAGACGATCGCATTACGCAAATCCCTTGCATCTATCATTAGATGGAGGCACTTGGCAATTAATCTTTTTGATAATAATAAGCATGTTGATATTCTCATATTTGCCAATTTATCTCAAGTAAATAACGACTTCTCTTCATATTTATGTTTATATGCTATTAATTTTATAATCAATTAGTTTTATATGTAAGAATGATTTATAATATATCAATGACTCCACCAAAAAAAGATTTTAAGACACGGAATATAATATTAAATATTTGTTATTTGAACTTATTACTAAACAATTAAATAATTATTAAAATAAATAAAAAAATAATTATAATAAAATTAATAGTATTAATTTAATTCAGGCTAAACTATTATTAATAATGACAATTATTTATTTATAAATAAATAGAATATATATTAATTATAATAAACGTTGTTTGTTTGAACAGTATAAAGACGAAATTTTGGCCTGTTTTTGCAAACTGGTTTTTTGTTACTTTGGAGGATTATTTCTCTTTTTGTAGACCCTTAATTGCAGCTGTGACTCGCAATTCAAGAAACAATATGTATCAAGAAGTGTATCAAGCATATAATGTGAGTAAAATGTATAGTATGTGCTATATATCATCACCCACAGAAGAATTAGTTAATGATAGATATTTGCATATTATAAATATATGTATAAGTGAAAGTATAAAAAATAAATGTGTATTTATATACAAATGTCTGCATATATCAAACAAAATTATCATTATAAATATATATTTTAGAATAATAATTTTTTTTAAATATAGAGATGATATTTTGTTGTGTGTATATTATTAATTATGTTCAATTTATTTTTAAAATATAAATTAATATTATTAATAAAATTTTTTAGCTGCCAGTGGGATTCGTTTAAATAAAGCATTTTACATTAATGCCATTGTAAACTAATACAAAGTGTCACGCATGATACCTATTACTAAACATATTAACTTTGTCAACTTCGTGCAATATCAAAAATTTTAATGTGATACAAGTAAAATATAAGTAGATTAAAAATATATATATCAATGACTGATCAAATAATCTTAGTAATCAATATTTTTAGTATTTTTAATTTATATATTTTTGATTTAAATCTTATTTATTTCCAGCTGAATTAAAACAAAATAAAAATTAATTCTTTTAACTTGTTTCTAACTTACTCCTATTATAACTTATTTGAATATAAATTATTTATACTACTATTTACTTAAATCATTATAATATAAAAATTATATTATGATGATTTAAGTAAGTAGCCAAAATAAACTCTATTAAGGATTGTTAATAGATTGAAAAATCGAATTTATGCTTCAAAAATAATGATTCTATGCGTATTGATATATATTTTTAATTGCATTGCATATATTACAATAATATTAACTCTAAATCTAAAATTTGTGTAACTACGCATAATTTTAGTGTTTTAGATTTTTAATATTATAATTTATAGATTGATACATAAATATAGCAGTTTGTGTACATATTACAGATATGTTGAATTTTTTAAATCTGACAAACATTTTTTATAAGTTATATTTTTTTATAAATCATATTTTTTATAAACTATTTTGTACATTAAAATCGACAATTATATACACTCTTGTATTGTTTATGTTCTTAATGTTTATTGTCTTTTTTAAACAAATACAATAAAATAAACGTTATAAATTTTATAAAGAACTAATTTATTTTTCAAAGATAACTTCTTTTCTAGTGTCTTTTCTTAGAAAAAATGTTAAAGAACAATTTTCAAGTTGTAAATGAGTAAAAAAGAAGAATCTTTTAGTAGCTAACTCTCGGAATATTAAACAGATAAGATAAAATCATATCATACATTTAATTTCAAGTGGAATTTGCTAATTTTAACTTGAAATGTAGTCACAAAGAGTGAATACAAAATCTATAACGTATAAAATTAGAAAGTGTGTTTTATAATAAATGAAGGCTTTTCTTGATATTTTTAGTATTACCTAAATCGACTTAAATTAGCTTTTAAAGAAATTCTCATTAAAAAGATCTTTGGTAGTACTGAAACATATTATATAGTTGTAAATCAAGAGGCATGCTTCACATCAAGCGAAGTACGGTAAAGATTAACCGCGTACATTTACGTCTTGCTATTGGTTATCAAATGCAGACATGGTTATTATATACCGCAATAACGACGGAACTAATTTAAATTTTAATTTAAAGCAAAAGATTTTTCAAGTCTAAATTCATTTTGCACAAAATCCTTTTGCTTTAAATACTTTATTTACGCGAAATTATATTATAATATTAAGAATATAGAACAAAGTATTTCCCCTTATATGTAATAAAATAAAATAAATATCTTCCTGCACTTTGGCTGTACAACTTTTTATGTCACATCGTAGTATGAGAGAATTATACTTCACGGTATGTATAATTTTCCATTCCTAAATCGGCACAAGTTTCTTATATTGTTACTTTTGTACAGAACAAAAAATTTAAACAAGAGACAATAAAACATCTCCCTCTTGTTGATATAATAAAGTAACATTTCTTTGTACGATTTCCCTCGCGTACTGATTCTCTCATTTTTACCTTTTCTATTTGAAAAGTTCGATGTAACGCTGAAACCTGTCGATCAGTCGCACATCCGCGCTGCGTCATGGAACGAGATTGCATTGGTCCCAATTGGTCCCGGCTTTGAACGTTATTCCCGATTCGTCCTTTGAGCCGGTTGACGTCTGAAATCGTATCATGCAACGCAGGCAGAATGCGGAGCGCACCCGAAATGTTGCAGAATCGGTTTAACCTCCCTGTCGGGAGGGCGCGACTGCCCTCGAAAAAAAAGAGAGACACGTTGCCGAGTAGCCGGGCGTTCTGATAGTGGCAGTGCTCGTTATTCGCGGTGAAATTACTCGTACCACTCAGCAAGATTGAAGGAAAGATCTTTGATACCGCGATTCCACCACCCTCATCTGAACGCGGTATTTCGCGTCTGTCGCGTGGCTAGACGAGCAAAGCGAATCTTTTTGATGTGCGCCGTGGCGCGTTGCAATCCCAGTCGCATTTGCATGGCACCAGCCGACGAATCAAATTTTCATCGCTGATTTACGAGATCAAAAGTATTTTCCATAATGATATGTGTACGTGCATCGGTATAACATTTCTCACAAGATATCGTACGGAATGTACAAGTGAAATACAGGTAAAATTACATGTTCCTCTTTTATATATTGTATGTGGGTGAAAATAAGTGATCTTAACTCTAGAATGCTATCGATATGTAAATTTTACGTATAAGAGAGTGAGATTGTTGAACGCAACGTTATACTTTCATTGGTTATTAAGAGATTTAATCTGTCATGCTAAAAACTAGGACGAGTGGAGATCATCTAAAAATTCTGTCCGTTATATATTAAATTGAACTTCCTGGTGATCGATATTATAATGGAAAGTATAACAAAACTAATTTCAGTTTTTTACTAAGTAGTTTTGTATTATTTTGTATTGTTATGTATTTAACCCTTAAGTAGGTGCACTGCAACGATTGAAGTGGCTCTGGAGCTTCTCTCCGCCAAGAAGGCTAACCACTAAATCATTCAGTTTATCTTTTACTTATGGTATTGTGATCCTTTTTAAGCGGATTGGAAGTCTATCCAAGGGATTAAGAAGAAGAAAAAATGGCTCTAATATTATGCGCCTACTTAAGTATGGACACATACAATCATACTACATATTATTTTGTCATCAAAAGTGTGGAATGTATGAAAAACTCATTTACATTAATCAAGAGTGGTCTATTTTCTTGATACGTAAAATTTACGATAGAGCAACTTATCACTCAATAGCGATTATATTTCTAGGGTTAGGTATTACCTTGATTTTTTAGGACAAAATTAAAATTATTGACTCATCTAATACTAAATTCTATAATTAATAGATATTATAATTTATCTTCATTTTTTAATAAGTAAAGAGGACAATGAGCCCCAGGCATTTATATCTTGCCAAACTCATTGCCCCTTTTATTATTCATTTAATTTTTTAATTTAAAAAAATTTTAGATATTTATTTTTTATTTTATTTTTGAATATTGAGAATAACAAGAAATTTTTACATTGTATATGTCTTAAAAATGTTACACAGTTTTTAAAGTTTAGTTTACCAAAGAAACAATGCAATACGTTTGTTATTCGACAATCGTATAACATTTCAAGATTTTCTCTCACGTTGAAACACGAAACTGAAATGATAGTACGTTTCGTCAAGCAATACTAGTAAAATTTTACTGGTAAATTCATAAATTCCTTCACACATAGAAAAATCAATTGGAATAGATGTATAACGGAAAATAAATTTTCGACATAAACGCAAAGTGAAATCCGTTGACTGCGGTTTTTTTTAGGATAAGGCTATTTAAAATCGCTGTAGAAGAGTTAAAACGGATGATTTTATAAAGACTAAATGCCGGGTATTATTTCAGATATCTCTGGATATTTTGAAATATAAAGAGCAAACGGGAGATAAGTGCGGCGTCGTTATCATTCCGCTTGTAGCCGCGGTTTGCTCGGAGCGGAATCAGTAACGCTATCACGTACGGGAGCATTCCTGATTCCGGCGGCCACGGCGGTTTCACGTCATATCCAGACGAAAATTGGGAAATGCTCCTAATTTTCGTCGGCGCAGCCGCGTGCAACATTTCATCGCCAACGCTGGACCGATGCTTACAACGGTACATACCATCGCAAGCTGATTGCGCACGTTTCGCATTATCGCGCGATCATTGGGGAATAACGCTTGCCCTGTGCTCGTTGGCAGCTGATAATCGCGTCCCGCGAGACTGGCGAGAGCGAACATAACTGTGAGAAAGAATATCAAGTGATGAGATATAATTGCGACAAATATTTAATTTTACTAAAGAGGTAATTACCTCGTGGTTTAAATTTAATTGTTTGCCCGCAAATTTCTACATCATTCGTATTATTATGAATGCGAATATATGCATATGTGTCAAGTGAACTTTAGGGAATTATTATGGAACGATAAAAAGCAACGTAATGACGATTAATTTTATATGTAGAAAGAGGGAGGGAATTATACAATATTTTGTTTTATAGAGAAATATAATATACACAAGATATTCATGTGACATATCTACTTTTAGTGCAAATTTGTTAGCCACAGAGTGACCAATTATGCTTTAGGAGGAAGTTTTTCAGGCATATAAAACAAATGAATTTACAAAAAATAGAAGAGAAAAGAAAAAAAATAGAAAGAAAAAGATTATGTAGTTATAGAATAGGAAGGAAATATTGAATTATCAATTAGTATAGAGTATGTATAATTTTGCATGTAAGATACATGCACACATTTTGTTATCAAATTTAGTTCAATTACATCATTTGAAAGCCATATTTAAGACCTCCAAGTTATACTAAAGTTATAAATTGGGACCAACATACTTCTCAAAATTACGTGAAGAGTACACAGTTATAAATTATATTACTGTCTGCTATCTGCAAAATTACTGCAGCTTTACAGTAACGCAGTATATACTAATAACTAGTAGCTATGTTATAAGTAGACGAAGAAGTAATTTTGATGGATCCAGAATGCACCGTAAACTATACAAGCCTAGATATATCGTGATATTTCACAACACTAACCTTCCACTATTTCAAAACTGGCTCCTTTCTTTCAGATATAATAATAACCAATAATAATTTCTAATAACTGCTGTATACAATTGTGTACAAGATTTGAACCAAACGAGAAAGACATTTTTCCCCTATAATTTTCTAGACTCGATATATCCTTGACAAAGAAATCAAAGATCTAATAGATTTTAAGAAATGGACAGAGAATAACGTCCTTGCAATCACAATGCTATACAGAGGAAACAAAATATCGTTCTTTACACCAAACGTCCGAATCGATCAGCGCCTCTTGAAAATAAACGTCACAGGGTTATACGGGCGATCTCTCAATCTCGTCAATGGATTCTTTAACGTCACACTTTCAATCGACGTCTCGTGCGCAACGTGTACGGAACGATAGGGTAGAAAGGGGAAGGATAATACAAGCGGATGGAAGACATATACGTATACATATACATATACACACATATACATGCACATGCACAGACAAGTACGAACACACAGCAGGATCGCGCGGGGAACGCAAGGTCGGGGAGGAAGAAAAAGCGGGCCAGGGGTTTTCGCCCGAGGCCGTGATATTACGTAATAAATCATCCGAATCTCTCGCGGTGTCATACAATATGGGCCTGTGCAGGTGAGCGACGTCTATACCAATTTTCATTCCAGGCGACATTCGACGTTCTCGCGCCGTACCCTGGCTCTTTCAGCGTGCACCCCAGTACTCCAGCCGGCTCTCAGCCAATTCTATAACCAGGCTGCGCTTCCGTTACCGACCGGAGATTAATTTCGTTCTACGTTCTTCCCCAGGCTCGTATTTCACGCGGTCGGGCGTCGACGAATCGCGACGCTGCCGCGAAACTCGCTAACAAAATTGAGCCTTCGAACTTTTCATGCCGCGCTCTAAACTGAGATGTGGTTTAGAATAAAAAAACTAAAGTGCGCATATCTTGCCTTTAACAATCGGTCTAATTAATCATGTATATTCACTCAAACATAACAGAAATTCTATTAATATTTTATCTTTAAAATTTTTGGATATTATTAATTTAACATATATTTCAAAAATTCTTTCTACGCATATTAGAATGAACTAAGATTTATTTTTAAAGCATATTCTAGAAATTTTTGTTAATTATTCATCTATTATTTTATAAAAATTTTTATCTTCACTATAGTCTCTTAAAATTAATTATATACTTATTTTAGAATAATAAGAGCAATAATTGAATTTTTATGTGAGAACAATAGCTTATGTTAGTCAGTGCAATTTAGCTTGACCATTTGCGTAACCGATGGTACAATTTAAACGGTACATTGATCAAAATTAAATGCCATGAGATAGCTATTAATGCTACTGTTCTGATATTTAATCCATTTCATGGCGCTCAATTAATAAACATCATTCAAACCGCTCGCAACAACGTTTAGTATAATCATTATACAAATAGTATATAAAGAATTAAAGCTATATCTCGCGAGAAACTGCATCATTTTAAACAAATTAATCGTAACGTTTAACGTTGAAAGCTGATATGTGTATCTACATATATGAAACCGTATGTGACTTACGGATTTATTTCATCCATTTTATAAAAATTTGCAAGTTTTAAAGATAAAATGAATAATATGATATTTTTAATGTTTTTTAATTTTGGTATTGTAGTGAATTATATTCTCACATTTATATAATCATTTTTTACGGCTACCATAAATATTCCCAACCGATGCACGAGAAAGTACATCCAAACGATATGAATCTGGAGACGTCATTAAGCAAAGAACACCGGATTTAAATAAATATTCTATTAAAACATGGGTTATTCTTGTAAGTTGAAGTATAAAATTATCAGATTATAAAATTTCACGTGCCTTTTATTCATTGGTCTATTACCTTTATTGCAAAAAGCGTATTTTTATCTCGATATTGAAACATTTATGCAAGGTAAGTCGTGCACGGTCGATTAAGTTAAATACTTTTACCATAAAAGACTTAATTGAGTTATCATAGTCAAGTTATCGTATAAAAAAAGATATTAACCGTGAATGCTATAAATATCGCATGTACGAAAATAATAAACGTTTAGCTGTTTGAACTGTATTGATAATCATGCATTTGTGCTACGCTAACATGTAGATCAGAAAAGTAATATAAAGAGGGTATCGATCGAGAATGAACAAAAATTAAAGATGGAAAATTTAAATAATAATAAACAGTTTATTCTCTAATGATTTAGAAAGACAAGGACGCTTTGACTTATCTACTTAATTTTCATTAGCAAGGTAAATATTAATCAAGAAAATAATAATAAAAATAAAAATATTAATATTAATATTAAATATAAAGTTAAAATTAAGGATATTTTAACGTTAATTAAAATGGGTAGACAACAAATGAATATAGACGGAGTACAATCTTTTTACAAATGTCCACGTCTTTCTAAATCATTAAAGAATAAATTATTTATTATTATTTAAATTTATCATCTTTAATTTTTGCTTGTATTTGGCCGTTATCCTTTTTATATTGCTTT
>NW_017297292.1:1272357-1439295 GCF_001594075.2 Trachymyrmex cornetzi | reverse complement strand
TATAATGACTATCTTCTTTTTTTTATTATATTCTCTGTTTCTGATAATATATATATATATATATATATATATATATATATAATCATTACCAGAGATTTTAACTAAAATAATAAAGTGGAGTTCTTCATTATTCAAAAATAATACGATTTTATATGACAAAATCACATTTGTTGTTTTGGAAGGATTAAATATACAAGCTGTAAATTGTGCAAAATTAATAAAGTTAAATGCAAAATTGTAATATCGGATTAAATCATAACAAACTCTAATTAATTATGATTATTACAAATTGAACAGCGGAATAAAAATGATCTAAATGGTAAATTTAAATATTAAGTTGCGACGTATATTGATATAAGATTAATTATTAACGTTTATTAAATTGATGTGTATTGAGGACTATCCCTTTGTAAAGTCATTGCATTTCCTAACGGAAAAGGTAACTAATGTAAAAAATGCAATTTTATTTTGTAGATGTATAAGACAATTACGCGAAACGAGCCGTGTACCTGAATTGCAATACTCGTTACCAATGCTTTAAATTCTGTAAGTCGATGTTACGCTTGTTCGCTCACATTCGTTTCTCAAAAAGACAGCATCCTGCTTTCTCCAGTCTGCTTACTAATAGCTTATTCCGTCACCGCGCGATTGTAACGAGGAGCCTTTGAGGTATTCCGGTCTTCAACGTGATCCAGAAAAGTCGACGAGGATAACTTAGTCCTTTGTCGACGAAAGCATGTCGGGATTGAAAAGCCAGATAGCTTCTTTCGTTTTTCTTAAAGATCGTTTCTGCTTTCGATGCGCGAAAAGCCGCGCTAACAACTCGTATGACACGACTGGGATTCAAGATCATTTATAGCCGTTTATCATGCATAACGTGTTTTTAAAAATCGCAAAAAAAAACATTATTTTCTACTAATTTTTATACGTTGGTTGTAGTAACTGCACGCTTTTTAAACTGTCAATAATAAGTTATATTTATTTTAATACGGGTTTTAGTTAATTTTATGGTATAGCTGTCAATAAATTTGCAAAGAGAAAAAGAAAGGGAGGTTATACTTTAATTATTCTGCCATTACTACTGTACTCAAATTAGTAATTATAATCTAAAGACAACCGATCATCGGTACGATATTTTCATTAGCATATTTAAGCTATCGTTCTGTTCAATTTTAAATATCTTGTTATAAATATTAAATTCAATTCAATTACATAGTCTCATTATACGGTTAACCTGTTTTGATCCAAGGAAAATAATAAAAATGAGAGAAAGGTGGTGCATCATGTCGCTTGAGAGTTTAAACTTAGAATTCTATCTCGACTTTTCTGTCTGAGAAAAATAAAATTTTTCGATAAAACAGAATTTATAAATAAGACCATAGGAGTCAACCTCTAGTTGTTAAAATTTCGAGAATTTATTACATCAAAAATATCATATAACTTCATATAATATCGTACGTTTTTTAAAGAAATTTTTATTTACTAAAAAAAAGAGGATCAGTAAATGAATTTTATTATAAAGAGGTAGAAAGAAAAAGAAAGAGAGAAAATAAAGGAAAACTCAAGTTTAAAGACCTCCATCAGTAGCACATGTTGGTTTTATATGTTTCTTAAATGGTTGTAGAATATTAGATACATTTAGGAAACGTACATAAAACGTATATGAACTAATAAGTGCTACCTATGGGACTCTATTTATCGTTTTATGTCGCGGACAAAATTGATATCCGCAGTTTATTTTTTTCCCTGACCCGAGGATATTAGCGAGATCGATGTGGTTCGATTTATTCATGCTATCGTGAAAAATCATCGTTTTCAACAGTAAAATCGTGTCCAATATATTTTCCGAATTCTCCGTTTATTACCAGCGCAAGCACTCGTTTCCCACGTGGGTAAAAGCAGGTATTGCATGTTTGCCGTGCATACGCGTGAAAACGCACCGAATCTGCGCCGTTAACGCTGTTTACGCGAAAAATTCGCAATGCGTTTGGGTTTCCTCCTTCCGCTTCTGATTTTTTCTCTCTTTTTTTCTATTCAGGATGCGTCACGCTAACAAGCCGATGGCGTGTTATTTAACCGGTGAATTTACACGCACGCAAAATTGTACGGCCGAAGGGGGTTGATGAAAAGGGAGAACGGTGAAAACATCGCGTGGCGCGTTGCGAGCTGAGCCTCCCCCGAAAATTCGACGCCCGGCAAAATCGGCAACCGCGTGCGTTTAATTTCGCGGTGTATCGAATTTTATTCTTTTATTTTTTTTTTTTGTTTTGTCGCACTGCCGCGCGACCGGTGTAAGTTTCATAGTTAATGCTAGGCAGCTTGCGGTGTGTGAAATTTTCCGGTTGCTTCAATTCCCTGCCGGCGTGCTCTCGCGTTTTGAATGTAGTTGTGCATTCACTCGAATCGGTGTGAACAATAAATATGAATAACACTATACGACGATTCTATTTTGCAAGCAATGCTGACGTATCGTTCAAAGCGTTTGCTGTTTACAATTTTTACTATTTACAATTATTCTGTATAATCCTTAACGCGGTTATTTTCATTTTCAAAAATATTTTTGTGCTAAATATTATAAATTTTAATTGCTTTAAAAGGAGCTTCGTCTTTTTATGGCTGTATTTAATGTATTATATTATAGCTTTATTATCAGCGTTTATTCCTTTTTATAAATTATTGATTAATTTTTTCATAATTTTACATATTATAAAATATGACTATTTATTTAAATTAAAATTAAAGAGGTTCAAACAATTTCATATAATATTTTATGTTCTGCTTTAATTAATGAAAATTATTTGCTAGTACTGTAATGACATTTTATGTTATACATGTATGCATTTCTTTGATATCTAGATATGGAAAGATGTTTGATAATGTTTTCATGAGACTCTGTTTGATATCTGCTTATTTGTGTAATGTGTTATTAATGCAAAAGCGTGATTTGATCTCTGATCTGTGCATGTTGCAAAAGAAAATTTAATAACGCGTATAAATTTATATTCAAGATTTATATTACAGACTGTTAACTCGATACGACAGTTTAAATAAATGTTATATTATCCACATTATATAATTTTCATATAAAATATGATATACACAATCCTTTTTGTCCAAACAATTTTGTTATTATATTTGATTCTCACATTACATACCTTTCCAATAAATACAATGAGACACACAATTATAAAGATATAAGAAAAAATCAAAAAGGTTAAAACATAAATCTTATTGATAATCTCAACAAGTAATATTAATGGAAATATATCTTCCCTTTTTGATATTTTATATATAACTTTCCAGAATTAAAGATGTTTCTGAACAAAATTATTCTTCTATACAGACTGACTCGTGTTAACGTTCCATAAATTATCTGTCCCATTTTAGATTGTGGAGAGCCGTACCCGGTTTAGGGTTAACCATTCAATTAAGCTTTCTCCCCGGCGAGAAAGGTGTCACGACCGAAACCTCGAAAACTCACGTAATCAAGCTGGACGACAAGCTTGCATTTACGTGTATACGATCGGTCAACTAACGTATCAACTATGCACGCACTCGTACGCGTTGACCCATTAATTTCGATTGTACTTCCCATTACTTTTCATCAATCTGTCAATAATTTTCTCCAATCAATCACTTTCTGCTCAGATACGGTCCGCGCGATACCGTTTGCACGTATCCTTTCACCCTCTTTACTACGGAACTCGCTCTATCTTTATATTAAATTAATGATTGGCAAGGCAATTTCGTTTGGCAATACGGTTTCGTGTAACAAAGTAATCGCACCGCGTATCGTCCCTCTTCATCTCTCTTTGCTCGCTAAAAACTCCCTTCGTCCGCTTCCGCGAGTACAGGAAATTTCATTTAGCGCCGGAAGTCCGTGCCTCACGCATTCGCGGTTTTCGTTTTGCCGCTACCGAATAAGACGACGAAATTCCATGGGCTCCGCCATTTCCGTCGCAGAATCACACGTGACCTCGCACGTTCGTATCTCTTAATTCCTCTCTTTACAATAGGTGACACATATAGTACTTAAAGTCAGAAGTTGGAAAGTTATTTCTAACTGTAACAAAGTTACAGTTCCTTTTTACCAGTAAACTGTAACTTAATTTAGTTATTTTCTTTCGGTAACTAGTAGTTACTTTTATAGTTATTTTATATCAAACTTATTCGTCAACATATCGGCTGATCAAAATGAAGTACTTGTGAACAATTCCCGGCTAAAAATGATTGGTCTATAGACGCCAATCGACGTAGTTAGCATCAATTCGAAGTTACTTATTAATTATTTATTTTTGAATTTTTTAAAACTAAATCTGTATTTAGCCCTTAGTACACACCTTAGTTTTTATTAGTATATTATGTACATATCCTTACACTGTTAAATCTATAATATCTAATTTAACGTAATGTGAGTCATCACTGCTCCAACTAAATGTATCGTAATTTTTTACTAAAATAATAATTAAATTTGACTTTGTGTCAAATTGACACTGTATAGTATTAAATATATAGCCATCGTTTTAATATAAAATAATAATATCATTGAGTAGGAGCAGTGGCGACTCACATTAAATTAAATTTGACACACACTGTAGATTTAACAGTGTACTACACACGCTGGGTCTTTTGCGATCTGGATTAATTTTCCCTTTTTACAAGAATATAAAAATTATTAAGTGATTCTTATGTATATTGACATCTTTAGAAAATATTTGTGAAATTTTATATTTGTAACAAATTGTATATATAAATTGTTATAATAAACTAAATATAGCTAACAAAATGAGAAAAATGCATTTTTTCATACAAAAATATAAAACTAAGGATGAACAAAATGCTATACATAGATACGTATATTATTATTAAATCTATGCATAATACGTATTTAGGTATGTATATAATATACTAATAAAATTACTATACATCCGTTACTCCAAATAAAAAAGTTAATTCATCGCACTCACCGATTCGATGCGCAACAGTGGAGTTAGACCTGCAACGTCGCTACGATGATTCTGTAACAAATAAATTAAAATCCAAATTAGAACAGGGTAAAGAAATAAACATTATCAAAAAAAATAATTGCTATATATGAACGCGTGCAGTTTTCTGAACAATAATCATGCAGTATTGAAAATAGAATTTTTATAGGCGTCGAATTTTGTATCCATTATTTAATTAGATATAAAATAATTATATATTCTCTATAGCAAGAATAAATTTGTATAAATTTTTAAATAACTCTCCTTTCATCAAATTATTTTTAAATCATTGCCAAATAAAATGATTTAAAAACAAGTAACAAAAGGTTAATTTTACACAAGTAAAAAATAATATTTTTTATTATACCGCATGGTTGCTCCACCGGTGCCTGATGTCTCTCTCAGACCTCCTCCTCCTCTCAGAATATGGATCACATCCTCTCGCACAGGACACTCGCGTAAAACACTCGCGAATAATATACTATAATCGCGCGCGGACTATAACTTGAGTCCGATAACTTGAACGGCACTCCCGAAGCAAACGCGCGACGCGACGAACCGGCTGCGGTTCGTTCATTTTCAAGTAAATCGGCGACGAAGGTACGTTAGCTTCCCCGTTGGATTTTTATACGAAGAGAACGATTTTACTCAATATCTAAAAATTTATCTAGATTTATCAGATAGACCTGAAAATTTTTAGATACTTGAGAAAAACCGTTCTTTTCGTGTAAATATCTTCTGGGTACTAAGCCCTCCCACCACGTCAAGGTCGTACCCGTGAGAGGGAAGATAATCTGAAAAATGTAATATATAGCTGTTATACATTACTATACAATTACTATGCAATCGGTTAACTTTTAGAAACGAATATCAAACACACATCTGCAATTCGTTATGATTGCGAAATAAATTCAGAGCAAATAAAAGGGTTGAATCTTTCATTTATAGATGATGTCTGTAAGATATGATTAGGTCAATGAAATAGGCTTGAGATTAATAAAAAAGAGAAATGTTTGTTTAATTATCAATAAATAGTTTCAAAATTACGTTTAATTTTTAAACGGATCGTATAACGAAAGGTGCACAAAAACAAAAAATTAATTAAGTTATTAAACTATATTAACTGTGAAAGCAGAAATTGCGTTATTTGCATGAGAGTATTAACGTTGCTTTTTTATGACTCATGTGATACCGTTCGTACAGACAAGTAGCCGTGTCGCTCTTCTTCATATTTCTTTTTGAAACATATAATAATCGCAAAAAATCGCTAGATATAATACGAAATGTTGTATTTTGTGAATATTCACCTAATACGATTACTAGTATCAAGTATGATTAATTATTCGTAAAGTATAACGTTTCGTATTATTTGGCATTCTTCTCGCGATAAGATTTCAAAAAGTAATGTGAAAAAGAGTCGCACATAACACAACTACCTGCTTGTACGAATCTCGGTAAGAGAATGACTGCGCGGTAACTACGCGTAAATATGACGCGCCGCTCCGTGCCATCCCCACCCCGAGGTCACGCGCCAACCGTTTAATTTTGTTGTCGAAATAATAACGAATATATTACGAATAAGTAAAATAATATATTCGTTACATTTTTAATGTTCTTCGATTAATGAAACAATTTCTCATATCTAGTTTTAACGGCGCGAGTTATTTAATGTGATATCATAATTGTAATATATTGTGATACACCGAGGAACATATTTGACGTTCATTTTATAATTTTACATATTTCGTATCAATTATAATGTGTGCTGACAAAAGACAAGAAGTAAAAAGAGATTTTTACGAGCATGGTTTTAATTGCTCACGTAAAGTGCTTTTGATATCTCAATTTTTATTGCTTTTTTTTGCGATTTACAATTAAATAAGGATTAATAATATGTCATACATCCTTTAAATGAAGACAAATGCAAAAATTTATTTTAAATTATGAAACAATTTCGACTAAATAGAATAATATGTATAAATAGTATGCACATACATTTAGAGATATGTAATTAAATATAATTTATCTGTTACTTTTCCCGTATTAAGAATGCGGCGTAGCACAAAAATGACAGAATTATATATGATTCAAACTGATAAAAAAGCCACAATTTGAAATATCTAAAATAAGAATCTCATTTTTATACCGTATATGTGAGAACACATGAAATATCTAAAATATTCATGTGCGTAATGAATCTAAATCGAAGAAATAAAGCAAAAACCGTGCAATAAAATCTATTAACCCTTAATACACTTCTTAGTTTTGGGTACCTTACGTAATCCGCATTCGTAGATATCTAATTTTCATTAATTAATGCGACACGCGGAGCGATTCGTAACACGTCTGTCTCGTGCCGAGGTCGCCGAGCGAATACCGAAGTAACCGAAGTGATGACGTAGTCAACTACCGCGCCGCGCGGCACGCTCCCCCTCGCTGTTCGCCGCGTGACCGGCGTGACCCCTCCCCGCGCTGTTCGCCGGGCGCCGTTCGAATACCCAACTATTGCGTATGAAAAATATATTCACGGTTTATTTAATTATTCGTATTTTATGCGTGATGAACGGGTATCCTTGTACATTTCGCGCTTTACTTTTGGCATCTCTAGCACTTGTTAAATCCTATATTATTTGCGCGGTTCTTGTAAACGTAATCAGTAATTGTTTGCGTGTGTGGAGTATTTTTGATATTCCAACATTACATCTCAATTTTTGTTATTCTTTTAAATGATTCGCTTAAATAAAGGTTGATAATATTCTGTACATCCTTTATATAAAGATACATGTAAATTTTTTAAATATTGTGAAACAATTTGATCTAAATACAGCTTTGATTAAAAGTATCAAATATTTTGTTAATAATTATTTAATTTTTGAACTAAAAAATTAATTTATGACACTACTATTGCTGCAAATTATTGTGTTTCAAAAATTCTTTAAACTTACGTGTAATGTCGATCATGGCTCGGTAAAATAACTGTTACGACATATTTAAAATAAAAAATATAAAATCGTAGGAATCGGTAAAAAACTAATACCACTTGTTTAAAATAAAAAATATAAAATAAATTCCGGAAACTTATTTAAAATATTAAATAAGAAATAAGTCAGAAATGAAGTTATTTAAAATAATAAATACTAAATTAATAGCTCTTTTAATTTTTTTATTTAAAATATATATTTTAATTTTCATCGCTTTTACAAGTATATAAAAATTATTAAATTATCAATACCTATAAATTGAAGATATATTGCATTTACATTTTAAACAATGCATTTTATTATTGCTATTGTACATGCTTATTAAAAATCATAATTTTCGGATTATTTTATATTAAATAATTACATTTTTTGGATCGACAGCCGACACTTGAACGATTTTCTCTTTTGTAATTTTGAATGTTAAGATATTGAACTTTAAGATATTGAAACATATTTTTTCTTTAAATATTTTTGTTTCAGAGTTTTATATTTTTCTATGAAACAGTGTATTTTTCTGATTTCGTTAATTATATTTAGTTACAACAATTTATCTATAATTTGTTATGAATATATAACTGCACAAATACTTTCTAATGATGTCGAAATATATATGTAAAAATTGCTTAATAATTTATATATATTTGTAAAAGTGATGAAAATTAAGCCAAGACACAAATGACCGAACGTGTGTATTAAGGGTGCCAAAAACTAATGTGTGTACTAAGGGTTATATATACGGTTTCTACACGGAGAGAATTATCTCTTAAAATTTACCCTGAAAATATAGTAGTTGTGGTACAATATAGTATTTTAAAGATTTTTGCGCTTCAGTAAAATTAATTAAATTTATTTTATATTTTATTATGGTTTTATTAATGAATGAAAGAAATTTACATAAAAAAATTCTTCGAAATACAATGTTCTCCCAGAACTACCATATTTTCAGGGTAAATTCTAAGAAAAAATTCTCTCTGTATAGTATCCTAAAAGACTCAGTACTCTAAAGACGGAGAAACTAAAGGTGTATACTCATTGCACTGTTAACGTAGCATTCTCATGAGTGAGCATTGTCGCTCAATGGCTGATACATACATAGCACGTCCGTTTTCTCGTATTAATTGGAGGATAAAGTGGAAACCCAGTACCTCCTGAGCCTGAGAGTATACACGAAAAGAATGGATTTTCTAAAGATTTATACATGTTCGGATCTATTTACATTATATCCAATTATATCTAGCTAAATTTTTAGATATTTAAACAAAATTGTTCTCTCCGTGTAAAAATCCAATGATGGGGAAGTTAATGTACCTTCATTGCTGATTTAATTAAAAATAAACGAACCGCAGCCAGTTCGTCGCATGGCATGTTTGCTTCAGAAGTGCTGTTGAAATTATTATCGAACTAATGAACTTTCACAAATTCCATAAACGTGGAATACCGGCAGTGTCGCAGAAAAGAATTTTATTAATAATATAATTAATCCGCGTGCGATTATAATATATTGTCCGTGAGTGTTTTTCGCAAGTGTCCTGCGCGAAAGAATGACAATCTAATTCTGAGAGAAGAAAGAGGTTTGGGGAGGTATCGGGCACCGGTTGAGCAATCTTATAGTAAATATTATTTTTTACTTTTAAAATCTTTTTTTCCTGAAATCTTGAATTATTTTAAAACAATTAAAACTAATAATTAGACAAAACAATTTTTTTTAATTACTTTAAAATTTTATAAAAACTTATTCTTATTAAGATCTTCAGAAAATGTAATTATTTTCATAAATATTATATTATTTTTAAGAAAACTCTTCATACGTTCAATACTTTTTCAAGTATTAATTATTTGGTTTGTCTGTGTTCTAATTTGCATTTTACATTTGTTTGTTACAGAATTATCATAGCGACGTTACAGACGTAATTCCGCTACGGCGCATCAAATTGGTAAGTGATGAATTGACATTTTTATTAATATTATGGATGTAGGATAATTTCATTAATACATCATACGTATAGATGCATATATATATATATATATATGTATCAATTTAACAATATACTGCCAAGTATAGCACAAACAAATATATTATATAAGAGAAGTATAGTATTTCATACGAACACTGTAAACGTGATTAAACTGATATTTTCAATCTTATATGTATGAAACAATTCTATACCTACAGCATTTTAAATTTGATCAATAATTTGCAAAAATGTAGCAAATAAATTTTATAGTATTACAGTAATATCGTATAAAAAAGTTGTGCAATTTATATTAATCTTTCATTTAAATTTTACAACTGAGCATTGACGATTACACCTAAACATTTGTCGGTGACAACACACACGTAGGATTTCATAATTTTTCTAATTTTATTTTCGAATTCATCCTGAGCGTTGTCTAACGAAGCAGAATAGAATTCAATCAATCAATTCTATCTCTGTCTGTCAGACGCGTTGTGATGACGCGTCATCGGCAATAGGACAGCCGGTGAACAGAAATACAAGGGTGTGACGTTGGAGTTGACCGGCATTTCATGCAGACAAGTGAAAAAGGTGCGTTCATCGGAATGCAATTCTTAGTAATACCATTAGCCGCGTTGATACGTCAAGTTACACCTCCGTATTAAACAGCCGTCGCGGCGATTGCGATAAAAGAGAATAGTTAAATCAAACGATATTATATATTGAAGTTTTGTAGAATGAAATAGCACACGACATTCATGAATATGAGAATGTTGTGAAACACCCGTAAAATTGTTCAGTTAAAAATTTAGAAAAGAAAATTGCTAAGTTACTCTCTGATGACACACAATTCTTTTTGCTTTAGCAAATATTCAATTTAGTAGCTAATTATTTTAGTTTAAGAAATTTAATTTCTCGATATTTTGGCACAAGTAAACTTCTCACAACTGTCTGAATTTATTAAAATGTTGATGATGTATTTAATCTACGTTTATTACGGATGTCTGATAAAATTGTTCACGAACAAAATACGATTTCTTGCGGTCACTGGTTCAAAAAAGTATGCTTGAAACGCTCGGCTTTGTTTGAATATCTTACGGTCAGAGAACCGTAATCGTTTATATAAGAGCTAGTGAAATGCAAGCGCTTAATATTATCGGAATCATTAAACTTTTAACACATATATGTAGGATGTATATGAAAAAAGTTTGGAGTGTGCTAGAGAAACTTCAAACTCGATAAATCGTAATTAATTTCTTTCGTTAAACGTTTAAAATGATAATTTTAAGAATTTTTTAACTATTTTTCGTATATATCTCGTGTTGCTTAATTAAATATTTTTCGTATGTTTCGTGTTGCTTAATTAAATACTTGTATTTGCAACAGATTTGTTTTTATCTGTGATACAAATAAATTTTTTTTAAACTCCGCTAATAAAATATAAACTGAATAACCTTTAAATTTAATTTAGTTTAATATAGATGTTTGTATTATTTATGGCAGCAAAATTTTGATTACATAAAAAATTCATTGTCAATAATGCTTCGTATACATATGGGAAGAAGGATTCGATGAAGCCGCAAACTTGCTTGATACAAAGTTAAAATTGGCTCTCTGAAGTAGGGAATCTTGAAAAGTTACTAAGTAACTTCAAGACGAAGAAATTGCCTCCGTCTTTTTCTACTGATCAATCCATTCGACGGTTTCCTATTTTTTAACGTGGGAATTGAATCGATTAGATGACGTCATCTTAATTTGTTAGTAATTTTTTGTTCATGACTATCACGGTTAAAAATGTTGCGATCCGTAATCAGCAAATTTTATACGCATGTCATGAGAGGATTTTAAAGCATTTGTCATATATCAACGTAATTGGTTGGTCAGTCACATACACAGCTTTGTTCGAGCGTTACGAATTGAAACTTTCCAACTGTTAAAAAGCTGAATATAAGCATACATGTTTCTGACACTTGTATTTTTTTTTTCGTAAACTCATTCTGTCACGAACGGAAATCCAAGATACGCATTATATTGAATTTGTAAAAAAAAAAGAAAAATATTAATGTGCATTGTACGTGGTGATGGTAGAAACAAATAACCAGCTTTATTCGAGAAAGCGTCCTCGTTTACTAAATTGATGTCACAATAGTGCCATATTGACCGTCGTAACATAGATGTAGTGCTAATACAGTGACCCAGTGATGTGTATGGAGCTTAACTCTGGCACTATATACGCTATAAATATATTTCCTATGTGGAAAAAGGGTGGCTTACGGCTCTTTGCTCACTTCGATATCGGCTTTTCCGTGTCATCAACAACAGTCTTTAGTACGAAAAAATTTCCGATCAAAGTCTTTATAGAACGCAAGCCTTTAGTAAACGTTATTGTAAAGTAATGCTGATTTAGTTATTGCACGTTGCGAAGATACATAGCTTGTTTTATTTATACCAACATTACAATAATAGCTCATTTTTCTTCGGATTTTATTATTTTAATATCATTATTATTACAAAAAAGAAAAAAATTGCAATAGAAGTAAATAAATATGTTTTTATAATCAAAGTATTTGTATATTTTTCAAACGCTGTTCATAAATCTGATAACCAAGAAAATGAAAAGTGGATACCAAGAAGATGAATAATATTTACATTATCTTAAAAATATATATATAAAATAAAAAAAGAGATGTTTTGTGAAATGCGCAGAGGATATCACGAATTTTAAGGTTTCGTGACATTTCATTTCCCTCGTGCATTTTTTTCACACTATTAAGAGTTGGTCCCTTTTTTTTGCGTTAAACGACGACCCGCTACGAACTTCGACGAAACGTTACTGAAGTTTCGAAACTTAGTCGAAAGTTTCACCGCGCAATAATACTTGCTACGATTTATTTTCAAGTTCCTTAAATATTTCAGGAACTTTCTATCGTTTCGTTGGTATGAAATAGTTTCCATGTCGAAGTAGGCCGAAAGTTTCGTAGCTTCGACAGGAGACAAAGTGCACGGTGTGTAGGTGAAATTCACACCCTACTACGCCCTTAAATGTTTCTCGGACAGAACTGTCGAGTCGATCTACAACATTTGTCGATACATGCATACGTAAGAGCTATCAAATGTCTTATAAACTAGAAGGCCGAAGTTTAGGTATATTCGTTCGATGTAACTTTGTATTTGATTTTTAAAATTTATAAATTATTTTTTATCGCAGAATCTGCAGTACTTGTAATTTATTTAATTAATAACATTAACTATTATTTTTATGTTAATCTTATCAATTAGGGTTATGAATATATTTTTTTAATTTTGTTTTGTGATTCTACTTTATAATTTATCGTTAAACAAAGAGAAATATCCACCATAAAAATTCAGATCCTTTAAATTAGTAATTCGGTAAATACCACACAAATGTCAAAATGTCGATCACGTTTTTTCTGTCGGTACTCGCCTAGCTGGGAAGAAAAAGCGAAAGAGATGAAAATTTAACAATACCTTATAGTTTGTAATCGATACCGGGAAAGCGTATCCGTGAAGAACTTCGGGAAGATATCGGACGGTAAGCAAGTTCTCATCGCAGGGAAAAAAAGCTACGGTAAGTTGCTAGCGATGAATCTCCTACCATACCTCTCAAGCGACCTACGAGCCCTTGCTTTTTCCTTCCTCGGCTCTTCTTTCTCTCTGTCATGTCTCCTTTCTTCTCGATCAGTGTTCGACCGTGCGACACTTGCCGTGTCGCTGTACCCGTCCTCCTCTCTTCTTCTTCACTACTTTCATCCCTCGTTGATTCCGTAGGGGATGAAGGATCTCGCGTGTGGATTCTCAGGATCGATAAAGTACCTCGGCTACTCTTACGTCAAAAAGAGGGTCTTTCGATCTTCTACCCTCCTCAAATCTCTAGTCGACGAACTGCCTTGTGCGTCCTCCCCATCTCTCTTGTACGTTAAACCTGACATTCGAGCCACCCCTTAAGTTATTTTCTTTTCTAAAATTCCGATATCCGGTAAAACTCTATCGTGATTGAGATTTTGACATTTGATGATTTGATTTCATTGTAAGCATGATTTTGCAATTTTACTGTTTCTCTTTCTTTTTGTTTTTTCATAAAATTGTTGATTTGAGTACTGCAGTCGAAATGGGTCATTTATGGAATGTATGTATATATGCATTTCAATTTATTTCTATATTTTACTGATATTAATTTCGATTATATGTGAATATTTTGACGCAATTTATTCGTTCAATATTGTTATAATAAACTGTGATCATAACAATTGATAAACATCAATGAAAATAAAGCTAAATTAGCAATAGTTAACAATAACAATAAATTATGTCAAAAATTCTTTGTGCTTACCGATATAAATGACAGATATACTTATAAACAATAGAAAGGCTGATAAATTTAAATAATATTAAGTAATATGAGTAATAAAAATTATAGCAAATATAAAATATACCAGAAATTTTTTATGTAATAACTACATTAATTCGATAATTGATAATTTTAAAATTAAATTTGTTTCAAGTTATAGTAACAATAAGTAAATTAATTTGGATTAGATAAATTTTATACTATGTATTTTGTTACTATACAGTCTATCTTAAATATTCTTTTATTTTTTACAACATTTTTATCCGATTATTTCATAAAAAAATGATATAGCAACTGTAAAAGCATTTCTTTGTATGAAACATTATAAACATTTCAAAATTGTTTTTTTTAGTCCTAATAAAATTGCGGCTACAGCTAGGGTACGATATTTTAAATTAAAAAATCGATGTTTTGATGTACCTAACTCGAGAGTGATTAATATTAATGTAACGGATACAGGCACGAAAAATCGATTCACTTTCATATTTATGGATATTAAATCGGTATATTTAATCGCTAATAATTGAAAGATAACTTAATTATTGCTCCGAGTAATTACTCGGGAGTAGCGCAATTAACCGTTTGAGCATTATATAATGACTTAGTGATTTATGGAGGCATAATTAATTTATATAATATATATAAGCTATAATATAGGCCAATTGCGGATAATTATTACTAGTCAAATATACAATTTTCAAAAAAGCGTATCAGACTGATGACCTTTCTCTTTACTTCAATCACAAAAGCAACAAAAATCTCGCACGATTGAAATGTGAAGAGCTAACGCGAAATGTCAATTATTAACAGCATTCATCCTGTCAATTTGTAAATCCCGCAATAGGTTTACCACATTGCTTGATATTGCGTCCATTTACGCGATTATCTCATTGTCAAGGATTTGTTCACATTTTTAACTCTTTTCGCCGAAATCACTGTTATTTCCGTTATCGACGCATTCATTCCATTTTACGCAATATTGTAGTCTATGTTACCTCTAATGTTTGATTATAATATCAACATTACTGGCTTCCACATTCTATTTTCGGTGCCCACAAATGAATTCGATCATCAAATATCACTATAAAATATAATAGTAGCCGTCTCTCTCTCTTTCTCTCTAAATTTTTATGCGAAATTAATTTTTACGCGTGCCAATATCACAATGGATTAAACGTACAGCACGATGTGCAACGATCCTTCCGGCATATCTCTAAAAGTACTATCGATTACAATGTGTTTTTCCTAAAATTGAAAAATTTGTAATCACCGGCGCTCATTCTGCTTCATTTATCAAAATCGGCGATCAAAGTGATAAGTAATAAGTTCGAACTCTCGCAACATTGCGTAATATTTTATTATTTGCTAAATGAAAAAAGAGTTTTATATTTATACATAACGATTCATTTTGTTTTATCGTAAAATATTTTGCAACTTGCGCTTGAAATAAAGTTTCACAAAATAACTAAAAATGTACATTTTATTGAAACATAAAATGTCATTGCGTCGATGCTTTCTGGGACGATAAAATTAGCTGTAAAATTATTGAATGACAATTAGCTTAATAATCTGTATATATGCTAGTATGAAATTTTTTGTATAAATATCTTGTATACAAAAAGGAATGCGGTATTTGTGAGAAATTAAGAAAATCATATTAATTTTTAAAGGAATCATCCAAAAATAGCCATTTTCAATTATTTCAGGGCAAATGCATATCACTTTTCATTTATAGTTTTTTTATTCATTGTTGTTGTTTAGCGAGATTTCAAGACGATTTCTGTTTACGATCGGTAAAATATAATATTAAATTTCGGAAATAGATACATCCGTTTGCAAAATTGTCGGATGGACTGAATAGAAGAGATAATCGATAACACATTTATACATTACGAAATAGTTCAATTCTAATTTTGAGTGACTGAATTTTAATGTGTTAACGTTAGCCTTCTGCTTATTGGATTTATCTTTTTTGCTATTTTCTTATTATTCATAATGTTTCCCATCTTCGTTGTTCTGATGCTTGAGTAATTATTCACAGTTTCGCTGTTACGGAAATATTACGGAAGCTTGAGTAGAGAGCTGTCAGATTGCTCGGTAAAATACGCCGATTCGTCTTGCTGCTTAAGTCTAATTTCCTGAGTCGGCTGTTGGACACGGCGAGATGTAATGCGAGGCAGTTATGAGAGATTGTATCCGGACTGACATGTATGCATGTTATGTTAAAGGGAAGCTCGCGTGTTGGTGCGCATGTACGTGTTTGAGAGCTGATAACGAATATGAGATTGATGGAATTTGCAATCGGTGACAATCCCGACAAAAATCGTTGAAGCTAATTTGCTGGCGGGTCGAGCGTAACATGCATCACGCCTCGTAATTACGTTTTGCTCACGTCGCTAGCGTTATAAGCGCGTCAAATCTGTAATTGTCGATGTAACATATCTTCGTACAATTATGGATGTAGTAAAGCATGGCCGGCGGTAAATCGTACGTTTAACCATTACATGCCCATCCAATTATATGCCAAAATCGCTAATTGGCACGTTAATATTTAAATAGCGAGAATACAATACAAGGGACTATGTTTGGTATTCCGTTTTGAATATTGAAGTTCACTATATTTGCGTAGAAATAGTAAATACCATTCATCTGATAGATCTTCGAAACGTGGATTTGGTATGCAGATTTAATCTCTAACCGAACGATTTTCCATTTTGTTAGAAAATATTTGCATTCCGGAGTAGTGAGAGCTTAATTTGCCGAAGTATTGTTTACCTTTAATCTATTTATATCCATAGATTTATTGATTTTCAACAATCGGATTCCTTAATCTGTTCTCTATGATATCGATAATTCAGAATTGCATAATTTTTGCAACGTTCAGTAAATTAACAGCAATTTTTTATCGATGTATCTATAGGATCGCATAGCAATATTGAAAATTGTTGATTAAAAGAATATCTCTGTTTTTATGTAAATATGTACATATAAAAGATAAGTCTCCTAGCATTCATTGATAGAAACGAAGATATTCTTTTCATTGTTATAGTTTTCAATCTCACTATATGATTATAGATATATCGATGAAACATATTGCTGTTAATTTTAGAAACATCGCAGAAATCGAGCAATTTTTCTAAATCTGAAATGTTGTACATATTGACAATTAATTTTATTCCTGGTATTTTCTAAAAGATCTGCATATGTGTGTGTGTGTGTAGCATTAAAAAAAAACTCAAATAATTTGTAAACGCTTTAGCAAAGATATATTGAGTACAGTCAACGTCAATTCTTTTAAGGAGCTCCAATTTATCACTGTAAGGATCGTGCGTAAATCTGTCAGAATTGTATCGCAAATGACAATACCCGCGACTATTGTGACAATGCTCACGACAATAAATCGTGTTGTTATAAAATATCGCAAAGTAATATTTATTGGAACTAGACAATAAAATTGAGTTTTCGATTTTTAACAACTTGTACGCGTAGGTTAATAATATTGTTACTTGTGTAACGCATGTATAAACATTGTATATATAGAATATTTTGAGAAAAAAATTTCTAGATATTTATGTTTAGATTCACACACTTCTTTCACACACACAACATTTTAGATTTCTCACTCTAGATCTGCTCCTTAAAAATATATTTTATCTTAGCCTGTTTTGTATCATGCTAATGAAATAATTCATAATACATACGTACACGTTTAACCGTGGCATTTAATTAATTTAATGTACCGAAACATGTCACAAACAACGTTTCAACGCATTAAATATATAGGTGTATCAACGGTCTGATTTATAATAAACGCAAATGCATCAAAGCTAAATTCGTGGTGACAAGCTTAATTAGGGAATGGGTTTATTTATATACAGCTATAATAACTGTATTATTTTTGAGTGATGCTTGAGGCCATAACTGAACATTATATGAATACTTTATGGAATTATACAGTACACTGACTGACGGATTTGTATGAAATATGTTAGTATTTTATAATTAGTTATTTCATGATAACTAAATGTGATTAGCTGTAAAAGATATACGATAATAGTATCATGAGATAATTATAATCAAATATTAAAATAAAGCTTAACAATTGATACACAAATTATATAATCATTAATTGGAATTTGTACCGTTTTAAATGGCAAGATTTTAATTTTTAGAATATTTAAATAATTTAATTTTTATAAAATTTCTACATTTTTTATGTTATTTCTTAAGAGAAAAAGAGATATATAATATAAATCATTTTTACAGAATATGTATTTTTTAAATTTAAGTTAAAGCTTATGAAAAACTTTACTACAATATTTCAAAATTTTCCAGAATTATTATATGGAATGTTATTAATATCCATATATATTAAAAAATGTTTTTTTTTTCCTATATTTCTACATATAATCCATTTGTTTTTCTGTATTTTCTGTATACTCTTACACTAGTAGAGCACGTTTGTTATTTTGCCTGAATAAATCGCATACGTCTTCTGAAAGAGACTAGTTATTTCCTTCGCGATTGAATCTTGCGTCGTAAAGTGCTGTCGACCGTGTAGCAACTCGTAAATGCTTTCCTGACCATCGTTGACCTCTTAAAGTTTTCATGCCGGTATCGTGTCTGAGTTGCGGTCAATAATGCCTTAGCCTTGGCACCGGTCTAATTATAAATGACACTTTCATAACCAAGTTAAAAGATTTATTAAAAATTTAGTGTAAGATCATATTTACGAACATTATATTTATTATTCATAAAAAAAGGAGAGAAAATTAATTTACTTTTAAATAATATAATATCACTCGTCAAATGCAGCATGACATTTATTGAATATTTTTATATCCTTTTAATGAAAAAAATTTATATACATTTAATATTTTTATTATTGCTGTCAGCGATCTCTGTGTCTTTCTCTCTCCTTGTTAAGTATATTATACTATATTAATCTGAAATATACGTTATTCAAGAATATTTAATATTTTTACAAGTTATCAAATTATAATAATTTTTACCCATTCTTCCATTGACCAATTTAATCCTTTTCTTAATTTTTATGAAGTATTTTATAATATACAATTTCTAGCTGATTGAAAGCTTTGTATTATATAATTTATTGTTGGAATAATTTAATATTTATATACATTTGTGCAGTTTATATAAATATGATGCAGTATCAAAATCCATGTAAATCAATATCTCTATAACTGTCTTGTAATAAAAAGTCTGCACACGGAGTTCTCAGAGAGCTTCACTATTTCAAGCCTGTTTTTCCCTTATTTTCTCTTTTTTCCTTTCTTTTTCGATAGATAAAGTTTCTTTTTCGAAAGAAACTGGCCAAACAAGGAAATGGAATTTCATTAAACGGGGGCATTGCGAACGTAAGGATACATGACGCTCTCAATAAGATTAGTATCATCGAAGGGATGAAGTTGGATTCTTTGAAAGGCACTGTCCACCTTCGGACATTGCGGCCAAAACGAAGGACATAAGTTTGAACGTCACGTTTCGCTGCAATATTCAGGGCATTTCAGGAGGAATTAAGATAAGGGACGTGGTATTCTTTGTTGCGAAAAATAAAAAGAGAAAGAAAGAAAAAGAAAACAGACATGGAGGGATATAAAAAGAGCCAGCAGATAGAGAGCGACGATCTGTAGGTGGATAAAACTGTGAAGGGGAGGGAATCTAGCTATGTTTCTTGCTGTAGCACACGCTATCCTATGTATTGGATGTTGATCTAGACAGTGGATTTAGATAGCAGAAAATTAAGAATACGGGAAAGACAGCTGTCTCGTGATTGGCGAGAACGAACGAAGACCAGATAATGCCGCTGGTCTCCATGCTCTTTTATGTCCGTTTTTCCCTTGACTCTTCTTTTTATACACCTCACATTGACTTTTACTCCGCGGGATATACTCGCAGAATACAGATTCGAGGCAAATTAAAAAGTAAACTGTTCGCGCTAGCTGTAAAATAAGCCAAGAGGCATGTTTGCAAATTTCACTGCGTGAGTATTTATAAAGCAACACGGCGCTGGATGAGCATAAATATTTTCTACAACACGTAACCTTTTCTTTTTCTCTCTCCCCCCCCTCCCCCCCTCTCTCTCTCTCTCTTCAATGTGCGATAATTCCCGATATATATAATTGCAAGAGCCATGATAGCAGAACTTTGTCAATTACTGTCGTTCTTTCTTTGTTTCTTTTTTAAATGTAATTATCACCTGGCGATATTTTTCGCTTCGCTGGAGCTACCCGGAAATGCATCACCGAGATGGAGAGTTGGATCAGCAGGATTGCGCGGAAAGCAACAGCAACGCACATCCAATTAACGTTAACTTCACCATCTGCGCACGTTTCACCGGGTAATATCATTACGGTAAGGATTACCGGAGTGGCGCGCTGCCGGTTTATTATTGCTGCGATATAAAAGTACATTAGCGGAAACAATAAAGTGCGCTACCGTTGGTCAAGCACGAGAAACGTGAATGCCTCTTCGGGGCTTACACAGTAAAAGCACGTAGCTTTACAATTAGATCGCTTGAGAGAGTGAAAAAATGGCACGGTCGCAAGGGACTCGGTCAATGAATAAAGAAAAAGCCAGAGAGAAATAAAAAAAAAACGAGAAGGAAACGCGCACGTGGTAAGAAAATTGCAGGTCCCCGGTTCGTGACAGCTGATTTTATAATTTGTAGGATAAGGTAGTAATTAAAAGTTCACGTGACAGCGAACGTAGGAAGAGGCAAAGTCACGTCGTTTTCATACCTCAGAGCTTTTTCTTTATGGAAATAATTAAAGGTGATCTTTTAATTAGAATTAGGTGATTAATAAGAACAATTGTATCGTATTTTGTAACTGTGTAATAATTGCGGTTGAATTTGACGACAACTACTTTATAGTATTTCATTAATATGGATGAGTACATTTAAAAGCATAATAAAATATTGGTTTGATAAAATGACGCGCTATTATTTTGTAGTAGAATATGATTGCGTTTTCTACATAAATGGAAGTTATGGTCACGGTTTTTTATGTATACCGCAAAATATATAGATAATATTTTATTAATTTATGCACATATATACATATGTATAAAGCAAGTGATGAGATAACTCGCAACAAATGAAATTGTTTACGTTTTCGTGAACACGAATCGTTTTCGCAGATTTATTTGTAATGCATTGACTATAAATTATTTTCACACGCAAAACGAGAATTGTAAATATGCTTTTCACCTGCGGCATATTAACATTCTAGTCATATTGGCGAACATTATACGACGTGCAAAATATTTATACGGAGAATAGTCTTTCCACTAATATTTGTATATGTGTGACATTGAGTAACCGGATTTTGTAAAAATATCGATTTTCTGTATTATGGTATACAATCCTGTATGCAATTATATATTTCATTTGTTTCAAAGATAATCATGCAAATATAGCAATAAAGCATTCATGGAAACTTTTATCTTGCAGTCTTTCGAAAACTATATCGCTTTCTTATTTCAAAAGTAACACAACTCGAAAAATCATGATTTTTGAATTATTATAAGTGAGTTAAGTAAATAAATGAGTAAGTAAACATTATCCCTACCAATTATAAAAAGTGAACTAATTTAACTTCATAAAAAAATCGTTATAGCTTAGATAAAAGAGTGGCTTTTAAAAATAATCATTAAAGTCCATAACTCGGATGATTTTAATTGTAAAACAAAAATGATAAAAATTTTGATCATCTTGAGAATATATTCTTTTCATCAATATTATTTATAATTAGTCAATAATTTTCTGTTAAGGTAAAAACTAATTTTTTTTCTGAAAAATTTAATTTTTTATGTTATTTTTGAACCAAAGAACGACATGATCTTGATAAAATCTATTTTCAAAAAAAAGAAATTAAAAGAATAATCCGATTAAAGTTTACAGTTACAAATATATTTAATAATATAGATTTATATTTAATAATTAGAGGTTATATTTAATAATATAGATTTATATTTAATAATTAGAGGGTCATAAACATTTAATAATTTTATGTTGCTATTTGAATATTACAAAATAGGCTTCAAAACATTCGAGCCTTGAATGGAAGATACTTTTGATTAGGTTTTTATATTCCCTGAAAGGTAAACGTCCAGTGACCGGATATGTACCTATGTTCGAACACTTACACAAAATTGATTAATATCAAATGCTTTTCTTATTATAGTATTATAACCTGTACGGCAATGATGCTTACAATATTACTGCAATATGTGTGCAATATACTTAATTGTATTTAAAAAAATATTACAATTAAATTATAATATTATATTCTAAAAAGCATTTGATATATATATATATATATATATATATATATTAATAATAACATAAACAAGTAAAGTTTTGTCCATATAAATGTCCGGATATAGATATATCTGGGATATCGTTTACCTTATCGTGTTACTATACGCGCAATCGCGCAAACACCGCTGTTGCATTCTCCGATGCTTTCAAACGGTGATGCAAACAAACGCTTTCGGATTTCAGATTCGTTGCGATCCATTTAGTTGCGGCGCGTCGCGTCTCGTATCACCGTGGAAACAATGCCGCAAGATCCATTTGCGGGATGAAAGTATGAACGGAAATGCAGGCGACGGTCGCCGCGTGCGGTTTAAACAAGCAATCTCGTTTGTGTTAAAGTAGCGTCTGTCATATCAAGGCCGGATATAAAGCTGTCTGTAAACTAAACGAAATTTTCCGACGCAAGTAGGGGCACACGGAATGCACAAGCGAGATGCACAACCCTTTCTCGTCCCGCACGTCTCTTCATAATATAATTTATATTGCGACACCCTCTGAGCGTGAAACTCTCTATTCTTGTTTTTGTTCAATGCTCGATAAAATGTTTTCAGATCATATGTACATAAGCAATACCCTTTTCATAGAATAACAATGTTCAGCTGTACGGTCTCGTGCAGAGCCAATTTACTTTCTAAATAAAAGGCGATGGTCAACGGTGATAATGATGATATCTGTTTATTCCGTCGAGCAACAGAACGAGTGAATCAGATATGAAATTAAAAGTTCCGTCATTTCATTTTGTTCAACTCTATTGATATTTTTTCGCTAATCTGCTACATCTCTCGTAAAATTTAAACGTTGATCTGATTCACCCTGTGCAATTTTGCATTAGCTCATTTTACTGCATAACAGAATTAGTTTTATCTGTAACGTCTTGTAAATTAAGTAATCCAATTTTATATATTTGCAACTCATGCCTTTTTCTGTCAATGCAGATTAAATTTAATCTCAGTTCAACTTATTCTTCAACTTTTTCTAATTTTTAGAACTGGAGGAAAAAATGAGGAGTAAGTTAAATAACCGAGATGAAAGTTAATTTACATTGATGAAAAGAAGTACTAGACGCGCTCAGAACATAAAGTAGTATGAAATTTTTGATTTAATGCAATTACAATAAAAATACAATCATATTTCTTTATATCTTCTTGCGTTTATGACATTCAATGCTACTTTTTCAATTTCAATAATTTTAATAGAAAATTTTACAATATTACACGTTAATAAAACTATCTTTATTCAAAAAACCCCTTTATTTGAAAAACAGTATCCCACATATTGATACTTTTGTTGCTTAATTGCCGTTTGTTGGATTACTATACCTCGATGCATTGTGCTATGTGTTACAAAACGTTTTAGTTTTATTAACATTTGACGTTTTGTCGATATACGTAACACGCAAAGAACTAATTTGCACTGAAATTTATTTTGGTGTGAATCTGCACAAAAGAATGTAGCCACTAACAGTAAGTGCTAGTCTATGTTTTATGTTTCAATGATCGGGCACTATTCGCACAAATTGTTCAAAATATTTCACTAATAGTAAAATCGTTTATATGCACTGGAGCCAAAACGGTATGTAAATGTCTATTATATCACATAATTGATTAAATTTTATGATTTAATATTGAAACGTATGGAATCAATATTTAATTTTACTATATTATCTAATAATACCTACTCCTAATAGTACTCCTGTAATATATGTAATTTTATGTATATGCAGTATGCTTCTGATTTTAGGAAAAGTCTCACATTTTCTCTTTAATTACATAATAATAATTATGCTAAACCAAATGATAATTGAACTTGTGTGAATGTCGATGCATTGAAATTTTTTTAAATTGAATGGTGATAGCAGAAAATTATAATGCTCAGCAAATTTTCATAAATTAACAAGAAATCATTTTATTCATTTAATATAATATTTATTTAATTGTTAATTTAATTTCTCGATTTTATTTTAAGATAAAAAACTTTCATTCATAATCGTTACGAAACCTTAGGATTGTTTAATGATGGCTTACATGCACAAAGAAAAACTAAAAGAACCTACAAACAGATTTCTATTTGTGAACAATACGATTGTAATACGACGCACGCGCTTTTGTACGGATGTAGAGGAACGCCACCGGCGACAGAATATGCTGGCGATAAAAATGCTCAACCTCCGTGAACTTTTATCTGGAGACGTCACGGTGTGATGCGAGGTGTGTGTGCGTTGGAAGTGTACACCGTGTGAAGATTTGCGGTTCCCGTCCCAATACTGACTTATACTACTTGTTGCGTCAACAGTCACAAGTCTCTCATAATTTTTCTTTTATTTCACAAGTGCATACTGTTATATTAGAGGTGTGATATAATTCTTAAAATTACCTCCTTTCTCTTTGAAAAAAGTGACATTTTTCTCTACAGAAATTTTATACCGTGAGTTACATTTAGACATGTTATAATATATTAATGTTAAATTTGTATCCTTTTTGTGTTAGAAATAAAAAATATACGTTGTAATTATATTTTTAGTATCTTTATATTGTGGTATTTCTCATACGTCGTGAGGGAAAAATGGAGTTTTTTTTATCAATAGTTATTTTTACACGTCCAAGTTATGTCAGTAAATTTAGGATTGAAATGTCAAACAATTGGGTTAATTGGAACTTTAGAACAGACACAAACAATATTTTTTTATAAACTCGGTTCGCGCATGCTTTGATACAAGCAATCAAATTTCCATACAACGCAACAAAACTAAACTTATTGAAATTTATATGTTTTAACAATTTGCACCGTTAGCTTTATAGATCTGAATGAAACAATATAACGAACGTGTGCATCGACTTCTGAATAAATTAATTCCATCGACGTGAAAGTTATCAATCTCTCGCTTTTATTTGACGTTGTCATCTACATAGAATGCCTTCGATTCAACCTTGCAAGATTAACAAGACTGTCGCGTTCACTATAGAAAATCAATGACGCCGCATATATAATACGATCAATCATCCTGCCGTGATCTCATTATCGGACGTTACGCGAAGAGCGCTGAAAACTTGAATAGCTGCTGAATAAGGTAATTTTGAATGCATTTCTCGGCGTAGCGGTATAAGAGCAATCGGATAATGGCTATCGTCTTATATAGTTCCGCGCAGATTCTGTACGGACACATTCAGGGTGTACTTAGAGCTTAAGGATCAATTCCGGCTTTCCGAGCACGCTACTTGTTGCTCTATTTTCATGTAATATCAAGACTGCTTTGTTTAAAAGCAACCTTGTTATATTGTAGATTTTATCGATACGCTGTGGAATAAAAATAAGGTTCCCGTTATACTTTACGAGATTAAATTTACCGATTAAATTTAGAGAAGCCCTTTCATCGACTTTTTTCATTGACGAGCAGTGAAATAATTTATTTAATACTCGTTTCAACATTTTTGTATTTGTAGAAAAGACGCTTATTTATTATTTATACAGCGGTGCATTTTAGTGATATAAAAATTATTATGCTATTATAAAGTGAAATTCACGTCCATAGACCAGACAAAAGCAAAGATGAAAATGTCGCCCAACGTAATTTCGCCCAGTAGAGTAAGGATTGCAACCGACTCCCCATTCCTCGTCTTATTCCACAGAAGTGGTTCCCAGTATTGCAGTTCTACCTTTTACTTCACTACTCCTCATCCTTTCTCTCTCAACGGCGATAAGATCCGAGGTACGTCGGCCGACAAAGAGTAATGCGTCCTCCGGAGGCGGGTAATTACTAAAAGATGTCGTCCTTCCCTTCTTCGCGAAGCTTGCGTTAGTCGTTACTGACGTTCTCTTATATTTTTCTCTGCTTCTCTCCTTTTCACTCATCTACCCATCTCCCTCATCCCTCTCTCTCATTTTTCCAAACCATCGCTACTACTGCCTCTGCAGCTACGTAGAAAATTGCACTACGGAATACTATTGGACGATCATTCTTATGAAAATGTATATGAGTGTCTTTAAAAGAGGATTGGAGATCGTACAGTGTGAGATTACAGTGCGACGCGTTTTGAACAACTTAAGTGGATACTATAATTCTTTTACTCTTAAGATGCAATTTTTATTCTAAACGTGGAGCTTTGAATTTTAACGCGATTATATACAATATAACTGATATTCATCCGATTTACGGATAAAAAATTCTATCTAAGAAAACAATCAATTTATTGTGGTTAATTCCTACAAACTTTGTAATATTATTTTAAAAATTCCTAAATCTTGGTTATATTAAATATATCTTTTAAATATTTATTACAAAAAGATATATAAGCAGTCCTAACTGTTTAGGTTGTTTCGTTTCAACTCATTTTATATAATTACAATAAAAATCTTGCTAAACTTGGAATTTTTCTATAGATGCTTTATATTTTTAGTTGTGACTCACCAACCGCTGTGCAACAGTGGAGTTATCAGCCACGTAGTACGACGATTCTAAAATAAAAATCCAAATTGAATCAGCAATTAAAACAATCAGTGAGCAGAAAGTAATTCTTACATACATAGAACTTTTTAATTAATTTTCTTATTAAAAGAATTACATATTTTTTTAAATTTTCAATAAAGATTAATTCATATAAAGTTTCAAATTAAGTCTCTTTAATTATTTCTAAATTATTAAACAATCCAAAGAAATGGAAAGAAATGACGACAAATTTTATGTAAGTAAGCAATAATACTTACCATAAAGTTGCTTTACCGATGCTCGATTCCTCTTGCTCTCATTTTTCTTCCTTCACTTCCTCAGAACTTTTCCGATTGCATTCAGATCACAATGCACAAAAATGTCGTAGTAACACAACATTGATCTGTAACAAATACAACTATATTCAATAAACGTAGTGTCTAAAATAAATATATTAAAAAGTAATTTTTGCATTTTGTCATCTCATTCGTAATTTCTTTTATTATAAATACGTATTTAATAAAAGAACAATGTCCTAATAAAATTACCTTTTTATTATCAGATATCAATTTGTAATAACATTTGCTGAGAAAAATCTAATTCTCATATAATTTAAATCACAAATCTTAAATATTTGAAAAATGCTATATATAATTATTAATCATATATATTATATATACGATTAATAATTATATCACTATGATACTTTGCTAAAAAATAGATTCGTTTCCTTTCTTTTTAATAGACACACAATTTTACAAATATTTTCTAACGATGTTAAAGTATGTACATGTAAAAATTATTTGATAATTTTGTACTTACGATGACAATTAACCTGAGACACGAACAACTCTTCGTAAAGGAAAAATCATTGTGTGTACTCCTAGGGCTAATATATTTCAATTACCAGTTGATCCGATAACGATGCTACTAGTTCTAGAGTTGATTCGTTCGGTGTGTCCATTCTGCAAATGAAACATAAACGCAATTAACGTGGTGAAAACGTTTCGCTCGATTCCCGTGCGGTAAACTCACGCGCCAAGTGACGTAGCGCGGGGGTGACGTCACGACGACGCTGTGCGTTTCGCTCTTAATTGGCGTTGGGTTCACGAATTTTTCGCATTTCGAGCAACAGATAATATACGCTCGCCTTTATGATGATCGATACTCCGTTTTGTAATACAAGTTAAATACGCAAGACGAAATTGCAAGTAGATGTCCGAAAATAGGTGTAACAACATCTGTCGCTTATTCGCGCGATAGATCCGTTGTCGAACAAGTAATGCGAAATATGCGTTCAAACAGATTCTCAGTGCACAACCGCGAAGTGCCTGTATTATGCGATAGTTACGTATTGCGATTAGCAATGAGTACAAGGTTAATATAGGTTTCAATTACCAATTCATTGTATTACGTTGCCATTCGTTCCGGATCCGATCCGTCCCGCGTTTTGCGCGTCCGCCGCGTTCGGTGCATGAATATAGCTAAGACGGCGAAACGGTTTCGTGTTTCTCGCGCGGCCAACTTCACGCGCCAAGAACGACGCGACGCGACGGCGCGGCGCGCGGTAATGCACGTATTTTAGCTTCGCGTTCATGCATTTTCTGCATTTTAAGCAACAGATAATACGCCCGTTTACCTTTTATGGTGATATTTTCGTTAGTACTGTACGAATTATACCAATATATATAATTTGAAAACAACACACATTTCAACAATTACCATGACAGTTCCAGTAACACTTTTCATAGTTCTACAATTTCTTATATATAAAATAAAAGTTTTGCATTTAAAAAAAATTAAAATTGAAAATATGACGTGTTGTAAAAACTTCACGAATAGTACTTTCTCTCTAAAGTACAAGGAAAAGAAAAATATTTTCACTTTTAGCTACAGTTAATTATTTTTCATTGTAATACAAATAAATTTACAAGATAAAATTATAAACAGATATTTGAAAATATAATTAGTCTCTTATTCGCGATGGTCTTTGCCCGAATAAGTCTTGATTGAGAAATATTTGAATAGATTGTTATGTATGAATACGGAATTGACATTATATAAGTACATAACAGATAAATATTCGTACAAATGATAAATACAGTTCAATGTAAATTTTATTTACCATTTAAATCCGTCACTCGTTTCGGAAGTTCCTTTAAAAAATGTCGATAACAGCAGCTTGATGTTTAGCAATCACGTAAACGATTAATAAAAATATACATTTGATCAAAAATATAATATTTTATGTATAATAGACATCGAATTTACAATTGTAAAATAGATTATAGAAAATTGTATTAATTATTAATAAATAATCGATATGATATTTAGTTTGCTTGAACTGGAAATTATATAAATTTACAAGAAATATTATTGGGCACTAAGATCTACTATGACCATATATGACGTTTACTCATTCGTGTATTTATATTTCAAATTTAATTTTAATTTTTTTTAAAAACTACAAATTAAACTACACGAAAATTAAAAGATTATTTAAGTTTTTCATTTTCGCTTATATTGCTTTGAATGTTAATCGCTTGAATTCCTTTGAGAATGTAATAGGAATTCTAGAACTCTTCGCGAAACAGCCAGAATTTTTGCAAACCGCACATATTTGGTTTTACATCCGAATTTTTCTAATTAAAGCGGGAAAACCGTGAATTAATCGTATGCCAAGAATTATTGTATTTTCGTAATCTAAATTTTGTTTTAACTGAATATATTGAATGAATGTATTAATTATAAAATAGTACAAAATAGATACATATATATATCGATATTTTAACGAAGAAAACTGTTTATTATTGATTATTCTAGATTGCGGCTACTTTTAATCTTTTCCCAACGTCTTTTTTATTCATAGCTTTTATCTTTACAGATTATTTTGGAATATCAAATACGTTTCAAGATTAGGTAAATTAAAACTACAATACAAAAAACAATGATTTTAATATAAAATTTTACTCTTTAAATCTGAATCAATGGATAGTCACTAATTACCCAGTGGCGTACTTGGCACTGATAATCAGTGAAGTTCAATTAAAAAAGGAAGAATATTTGAGTATTATATAACTAAAATACTGATACTTGCACGTTAATTTCAATTTTCCAATGCCATATTCATTGAATTTAAGCACTAAAACAAAGTTAGTTAGATCACATAATAAAGATTAGCTAAGTTAAGGATGTTACATTTAATTCATTGATTACCAGTGCCATACTTGGCACTGATAAGTGATTAGTGATTATCCACTGATTCAGATTCAGAGAGTATGTGTTACGAGAGTTCTATAGTATGTCTTTCCTCATTTCAGTTTCTTATTTCAAAATCTTATACGGAATATTTGATCGATAACTTTATTTAGGTCATGTCAAACCGTAATCTCAAACTATGCTTGTCAGAAATATATAAGCCATGTACCAAGAGAAATCTGAGAGAGCTTTAATAAATGTAAATACCAATAACTTTTATATAGTTGCCAGTTCATTTCTACTGCCAGCTAACAAGCTGTCGTTGCTTTATGTCATCCTGCTTTCACGGAAAGGCTGTGACCGACATAGCCGATACAGAAAATCGTAATTTGGCCGGAGAACTCAAATAATCGGTACAAGACACACGATCGAGAATCCTGGAAATTTCTACCCGGGGATGATGACTCTTCTCTCGGGAAATAACCGAAGAAAATCGGGAAAGAGCGCATGGTTCGAGGGAGGAAGGAGATGAGAAGGGAGCGGCATCGAATCGGGGAAGAGAAACAAGGCACTCTCCCTTGGTGAAAGAGAAGAAGTCTCCAAGACTGGAGCACGCTTTCTCTCTGGTATATCGATTATGGAAATTGCGCTTGTTCCTGCTTCTTCAAGTTGCGAAAAATACCTCGAATACACGTCGACTAGACGGACCATGAAGCCAAGCCAATTCGGGAAGCAGTTGAACACAGACGACGAGGCTTGACAAGGGTAAGCTGAATTCGATGCGAAATGACCTCTCACTGTCACTCCGGTCCGTAACGAGGAATTCCTGATGAAAGAGAACAAAGACACTGGGACAATCTTTGAGGTATTGCACAAGAGATCACTGCAAATCATTGAACCGAACTGTGACGACATTGTATTAAATCGCAAATTATCTTTTACCTCTTTAATCAAGATTCTTTAAAAGCGCAAATTATAAATTAATGCTTATTTTTTTAAGATTATAGGTCAAAAAGAAATAATGCGATAAGAAAATCGATATTACTATCATACATTTTTTGTGTTCTCGATACATTCTTATAAAATAAAAATAAATCTCTTATATAAATAAAAATAAATCAGGATCTCGAATTTCTTAAAAATCTTTTATAAATTGTTATGTTCATAAAGATTCTTGCTATTATTACTAGTAATATTGTTAAGAAGTTAAATTATTTTGAACGATCTGCATTAGTAATATTGTTTAAAATATATATGATAAATGTAATCGATTGTGAAACATGTAATTAATTTACTTCAAAATAATTTATATAAAGTTTTCTTTTCTTCAATGTGATGCAATATTTATTGTATATCATAAAGTATAAAATTACTCATCATAATATGAATGATTAAACTATAAAAAGTTAAAATAAAATTGACGCATTATAAAAATAAATAGAATTAATGTTTACATAAATATCTTTTTATATAAATTATTTGAAATGTCACTGCAAGATATTTTTTTTTCTTTCTTTACTTAAGCTGTGATGTATGTGTGTTAAAAGAATCTCTGAATTATATATTGTTTTATTCTCGCACCAATTCAATTAATATTTAATCTTATGTATAGGAGTATAGGTCAGGAAGGTCAGACTTTCAGAAGAATTTACAAAGAAAAAGGAAGAGGAAATAAAAAAAACACAATAAGATATTAATAATAATTACCTCGGATGCGAGATAAATGTATATAATTGAATAAAGTATAAGGGTAAAAAGTGTAAGGGATGAGAGATAAAACTTTAATTAGATTCGAAAATAATTTTTCTTGTGCAAAAGTAACTCTATTAGTGTGTCTCACTTTTTACTTTTGTGATCAGTTTTACTCAATAATAAACATAAAAAATAATAATTAGTGCATTATACAAATATTTATAAAATAAATTTTATAAACATTTATAAAATAAATATACATCAAATTTTCTTTTCTCGCTGTATCACCATTTAATTCTAACAGGACATTATCACTTACTTTGCGCTTAGCTTTGTGGATTCAGCGCAGTCCTTTAAATTCACAATGCGATTTCCTTAATCATAACGCAAAAATGAAGAAAGGTTTTATTTATTCTCACATTCTCACGTGAATTCTTTCGATTTGGCTGGAATTTTAATACGCAACAGTTCGTTCTCGCATATACGAATTGTATGATCTCGTAACCGGCATTTCCGTAGCCCACAAATCCCACAACTCAGCCACGCTCGCCATCCTCTGTTCACTTCCCGTTCGAGGTTTAATTCGCCGAGCTATCGAGATATTACGGTAGTACCGCCTTAGATCTTCGACGGTCTCAAAGTATCGAATCTTAATATAGCCGTAATATTCGAGAGGTTCTTGGAGTCGAGGGAAAAGGTCGATTCGGGAATCCGCGGAATTTCGCGGATCGCGTGTATAATATATTATTACAAGAGAGATATTGTCGGCCGAGGAGAAACCTACTGCTGCAGTTTAATCCCAGTGCACCTCCTTCGTTTCGCAAATTGTGAGCCGGCGCGAGATTGTGCATACGGCATTTCATATTACATGTTTACTTGCGTCAACAGTATGGTGCAAGAGAGGGAAAGAGAGGGAAGGAGATATTGTTTAATCAAATTAAGCTGGTTTACCCTGTGCACATACATCGTTCCCACGATTCCCTTTCCAGAAACAAAGCCATGAGAGCTCTTCGACGAATTTTACGTCAACACCCGTTTATTAGCAAATTGGTGTTTCTCTTACTTAATTGAGATAACAGCCTCTGTTAAATGTATAAATGATTCGGACTATCTTCAATGTAAATTCGATACGTTTCCACATTCTGATGCAATTTGACGATTAGAAGAAGGGGAGGTTTGTGAAATACCATTTTGTTTATTGAAATAACTCAGTAGACATTCATGTAATATAACTACTTTTAGTTTGTTAATTAACAACAGATACCAATTATAGTGAATTTAGTCACTTTCATTATACTAGATTAGCGCTGAAAGTTGATATACATGACATTAGCAAAGTTAAATGTAAAAGCATATAAATATTTTAAAAGATTAAATACTTAATAACGATATTATCACGTTGTCTAATAGAATATACAGGTATTATTTCATTGTCAAAGTAGATTATATTATCATTACTTTAGGTAAAGTAGCCTTTAATTTTCAATTATGTCATTTGAAAGCCACATTCAAGGTCTTCAAATTAGGCTAAAGTTACAAAATTAATCAACTAAATACGAGAAGAGCCAATTATGGTTAAAGTTAGATGTTAGACTAATACGTATTCATGTATTTTAAATAAATCTATCTCAAATATGTGACTACGCGTCGATTTGATTCAAACTTTCAACACAATCAATCTGAAATATTAATAATTCCCCCCAATTCAATTAGCCACATAAACGGTTCTGTTTCTAATTTTATATTATTAATACCAATCGAAATTACGTAAAAAGAACACACCTATAAAACTGTCTGCTACCTGCAAAACTGAAATGTAGCTTTTAAGAGAACAAAGCAAACACTATAATAACCATTGGCCATGTTACAACGTTTATGTAGACTGTGAAGAAGCAATTTTAATGGTCGGGTCCAGAATGCAGCGCAAACTATATAGATATAAGATATTGTGATATTCCACAATCCTCTACCTATTCTATAACCATTCCCTTTCCTCTAACATTTAAGTTTGTATACCACGAATGATTTGAAATTGGACTGAAAGATAATGGCAGTTGTTTTACATGCTAATAGAGTTACGAGCTTTCAAGGAATAATATACTTTCGTAAGTTATTCTTCCGTTGCATTGTGTTTCATTGTGCTATTTTCGAGAGAATTCTAGTTTCTATTTTCTACTGTTCTATAGACAGGTATTATATAATTATCTTGTTATAGTGAGGAGCTGGAGAGGGGAAAGTTTAGAAACTGCCCCTATTGAACTGATTTATACCAAGATTACACACCTAGCCTAAGTGAAAATTTCATTTAATGGTCCCCGATGTTAATTTCTTCATCCATTAATTCTCTCTTTGTCTTTATTTTAATGATCGCTGCGGAGGGTTCGGCACGTCTGTATTTTTTTGCCCAGCGTACCCTTTACCCTCGTGACAAAGGGTACGACCTCGCCGGTTAACGAAAGAAAAACTAGGCTTCAACTTTGAACTGGAGCAACTCGAGCGGTATCCATCGTGTCGATCCCGACGCCGATACAAAGGACGGTATAACCATTGTACCAGGCGCGGACGGTGGAAAAAGCTGGCGGAGCGCCGGTGGCAACGACGGGGTGGCGGTCGGTCGCGGCAGCCGAGCAGCTCTCTCTCGGCGGAACTTTGGAAAATAAGAACAATCCCGCGCAGCGGGATATGTGCGAGGAAGAGAAAGAGAGGGTGTGAGAAAGGAAGAGCAGGAGAAGGGTGAAACCCTCGACGGCGCGGTGGGTCTGTAACTAATGGCGACGCGGCCGCGACCTGCGAGGCAAAAGTGCCGGCGCGTTCGTTGCGCGGCTATATATATGGGATGGCCACAAATTCCGCCCGCTGCCCATAAAGCCGTGGAAATGGGAGCCAGGCCAAAACAATCGCGGACTCCGCGTATCCCGCGGGACACTGCGCCATTTCCGTATCCGGCGGTCGCTTTCGCCTTTCTCTTCTCTTCTTCGCTCTTCTTCGCCTTCTTCACTCGATCGAGAGACTGGTGGAAGTGGTGGAGTCTGTGGCCAAGCTATGTCGCCGCATGCCTTTCTTACGACCCTCTCGCGGTTTTTCCGTTCTCTTGTATCACACATTTCCTGTCCTATCCGCGATGGCGCAGCGAAAGCGTTAGACGGCTGGAAAAATCGAAGAGACGCTGACCATATTGCTCGTGCGAGTGTAAAATCTGTAATCTGGCTGCGTGCTGTTAAAGTTGCGGATGTAACACGAAAGTTGTTCTATATATAATTGTGATATAGTCACAATCTTCGCAAAGTGAAGTCATCAGAATACATTTGTAATTAATTGAACTGATATTGTGAAACAAAATATAAATGTTAATAAATGATATTAAAATTTTTCAGGGTGTTTACTATCTGAAGAAACTTGAAAGAACCTGAAAAATCTTGAATTTTTAAGAGGTTTTTATTTATCTTCGAAAAAAAATAAAAAAAGTTTTGAAAAGAAAAAATGACCAAAGAAATTCTATTTTCAGAAAGAAGTAGAATTTAAATTTAAACTAGCACATTCCCTGCGCGCGCGCTACACGCGCGCTCCTCTATTCTACTCTCCTTTTTAGACATTATGAAATATAATATTATGAATCTGAATTCAAAATGTTTGAATAAGAAAAATGACCGAATCGTTATGGCGGATGGAATTCTTTAGTTAAATACCATAAACAATTTTATAATACAATTATTTATTATCGAACACTAATGTTACCATGGTACATGTTGCTTCCTTTTTTTTGTTTTATATTAGAGGAGAAAATCTTCGTACACCTTCTGCCAGATGATGTTTCATTTGAACATCAATCTGATCAGAGGAAGACACCTGGCGCCCGAGCACACCGGGTGTGTTGGATTCGTTCAGTTCGTGTTTTCGAATAGTGAAATCGAATATTTTTTTTTGCATTCGTTTGCTCACCATTTGTTCACGATTGTTCCGTCCGAATTTTCGTTTGCTGACCCTTGAATCAAAAGTTATACGAAATTTAAATTTTGGGGGCTCAACTTCACGCTGGCCCCCCAATATTAAAAAATCGAATATTTTATTTTTGCATTCGTTTGCTCATCGTTTGCTCACGATTGCTCCGTCGGAATTTTCGTTTGCTCACTGTTGTAGCGCAAAGACCAAAAATGCTTGGAAATGGTAGCGCATAAATAGCGCATAAATCCTGTGTATTTAATTTTCCAAATCGGTTGTTTTTAACGGGTGGGGGGGGGGGGGCTGACGTCCTACTCTGCCTCCCATAACACATTTTTTTTTCAGCTAAACGGAATGAGCGCAAAAATTTTTTTTTACGGATATAGGTAGCGCATAAATAGCGTATTATTCCATAATTTTTTCATTAAGATTTGGGTAAGTGGGGAGGGGGGCAGCTAGGCAGACGTGACTTAGGGGTGAATACGACTGTTCGCTCCAAGAGAGAAGTGCCTTAAGTGTTGCAGCGCAAAGACCAAAAATGCCTGGAAATAGTAGCGCATAAATAGCGCATAAATCCTGTATATTTAATTTTCCAAATCGGTTGTTTTTGATGGGTGGAGGGGCTGACTGCCTACTCAGCCCCCACAAAAAATTTTTTTTTTAGCTAAACGGAATGAGCGCAAACATTTTATTTACGGATGTAGCGCATAAATAGCGCATTATTCACTCAGTAGAATAAAGTAGCTCATTAATACTATATTATAATAAGCCTTTCTTACTATTCTATAGGTTTTATGACTCCACACACAATTATATAAAAAATGGTAAATATAGTTGGTCTCAAAGAATCCTTGTCTTTTACTAATACTTAATATAATTTGTTTACGTTGCTTGCACTCCAATTTACTTCAAAATTGCATGTAAAGATTCTCTAATCTTACCTGGAATTTGGAACACAAAAATACCTGGACAATCCGAGAATGCTCAGGGAATTATTTTACAAGATTATAATAAACACCTTGTATTAACTCTTAATTACTCGCGTGAGGTGTATTCAGGGTATCTCGACCTTATAAATTCGCTAAATGTATAAATGCTATTTATACATATTCTTATATTTATATTGTATTTAGTGTAAATTATTTCACAATTAAAATAACGTTTTGCATTTATTTTTATCTAAGAGATGTATAGAATGTTATCAATTTTTACTTAATTGTAAATCATTAAAAAGATGAAATTGGAGATATAATGTTGAAAACACTTCGCACGATTAATTACATTATTCAAGGGTTTTTAAAAACCCGTGAATAATGTGGAGTCAACAATAAAACTAGAAATTATTAAAATTTGAATATTTATAAAGCTTAATATATAACATAAATAACGAATGATGAAATACGTTAACAATATTTGTGTCTCTTTTCTTGTATCGTATAGGGTAAACTAGGGTATTATGGCCATACGGAAAAGATGGCCATAGGCCATAATTTCTCCAATAATTGTTAAATAGTGCATTTTTATAGTCATTCTTAAAGATAATCAATATTTACAGTAGTTCACATGAGTACACTATGTGTTCAAAATAACAATATTATAAATATTATCTAATATTTTTCTTTCGACTCTCTGCAAAGTTTTGCACGTGTCTGCTAAAAACTGTTATAATGTGTAATAAATTACAGTTAAGCTGCCATAATCAAGATTACATACACAATTAAGGTACGTAAATTGCATTGTGACCTATAATTAATACTTTTATTTTCACTATTTATTTATAAATACTATGGCTATCTTTCTTAATATCATCGCCATCTTTTCCCTAAAAATCAGATAAGATGGCCAATACATACTTTGTAATATTTTGATAAAATTAAAGTTGTGTTAAGTATTTTCTCTTTAATTTCGATAGTATTTGTTACTTGAAGCTTCAGTGAAAGTAATATCCCAAATATTGTTAAAAAGTAACAAGAATAAATGTATGTTTTTTGCATTTTAAAAAACTATGGCCATTATACCCGAGTTTACCCTACATCATGATCAAATTGTTTTAACACCATTTAAATTCCTCCCATCAATTACACGAGATTTTAATAAAGTATTAATGCAGCTTACGCTAATCAGACTGTGAGATCATTCTCGGCATTTTACTGCGTCAAAATGAATGCATTTTTTATAACAGAGCTAACAGTAGCGAGCTGCACTGATGGTTTTTGCTTTGCACATAACAATATCACACTTCCAAATAATACAGTCTCGTTGAACGCGACTTCCATTATCCTGGTAGTTGCCAAGTCGAGTCTCGCGAGCGACCTGTTTCCTGCGTTTACTTCTCAAACACATCACCTTTTTCCTTTTCGCTTTTCGCTTCGGCGTAACCTGCTCGCCTCCTCGCGTTTCTTGAAAATTCATGAGAATCGAAGCCGCCGCGCTCACCAGGAAGTGGATTTAATTATTGACTTGCAGCTCGGGTCAACAATCAAGTTTCTCCGTGTAGATTGACGGCGCAAGATTCTGTTCGAGTCTTTCTACCGTTCTTTAGCAGGTTCTCTTGCCCAATCGTTCACCGAAATCATTATTGAAGCGTGATAATTGCTTCCTAAAGGTAGATAGATTGCACGGTGATTACAAGTAAAAGAAAAAAAAGAAAAAAGAAAAAAGTCGCGTCGAGAGAGTGGCTGACGTAAGAGCCCGTCAAGCCGCGTAAAGATCTCCTTTCGACCAACTTTGTAAGACCGCTGACACATTGACGGTCATGTCTCGATTCGATTTTCCTGCCAGAGATCGTTAGCATCGACGTTCAGCAACAGCCGATATTGTTCGCGAAATTATCGCAATACTGTAATATCAGCGTAGACGTAACAAGAACAGACTGCGCATTTCTATGAAGATGTCACTATCGATTTATTATAGAAAGAATAAGATAACTAGAATCATATCGCTTTTTCTCTCTAAAGTAGTCTGAAATATCGAGAAGAGAGATGCTTGTGGAATTGAAAAGAGATGCTTATGATTCAAGTCTTTCTAATGGAGCATAGATACTAAAAGCTCAAGGAATGCGATGCCTATGTCTATCAAGTCTATGATTAGTAGACAAAAGTGATGCCTTGTATTACAAAACTTATTATAAAAAGTGATTTTTGTGTGTCAAGTGATTGGATTGTGTTTTAAGACTGAAAATTTAATCGATGCGTGGTTTGTAGAATTATATGTATATATCTATAAGCACGTATAAAATCATTCTAAAATATTATTATATATTAGAATATATGTAAAGTTTTAAACTCGAACTGAAAAATCATTTTGCTTTTTAGTTATGTTTTCACATATTGATTTAATATTATGTCATTATTGTTTATTGCTTTTAAATTAATATTTAAACACAAAATATTGTAAAATCTTTTAGACTAATCTAATATCAGCATTAAAAAAGTAATAGAAAAGTAATGAATTGTTACTTTTACGAATCAGTAATTAGTAACGGTAATTAGTTACTATTTTGACTCGATAACAATAACTAGTTACCTTTAATAAAAAAAATAACTTTCCATTCTATTCACACCTCTTTTATCTGTACAGTAACACTTTTCACCAATCCAAACTTAAATTGATTACCTACGTAAAAAAAGTTACGACTGCCAGCTGGTTGAACCCACATTTTTCGTATACATCGCACGTTCAATCCCTCACCTAAAGTAGGATACAGGTCTCCCTGCATCCGCCTCGAAACACTAATCAAATGAATAAACTTTGACTTGAATTTAGATGGCAAGAGTAAAGAAAAATCGAGTCAGTATGAAATTATTCTCACTTGAAACTATCGCAATTAATTAATTTTTTATATCTTTATCACATTTTTAGTTCACGAGGAGAGCTTCGAAGCTTAAATATATATCATGAAATATCAAAACACTTCACTGTATGCAAATGCTATTGAAAAGAATCAGCCGGTACGATTTTATAGTTTCAATATTTTTCCAAATATACGTCATTATTTAAATATTTGTACTTATTAATATTTATTTGATTCATCATTATTAAATTTTTAATGTAAATTTATCGCGTTACGCTGGATAGATTTTACCAGATTATCACCTTTGTGAGATTTCAAACGTTATACGACATTTATATCATTCCACGACTGTTATCTTATGTTACGACTAAGAAACGAGGTCACGAATCGTGGAAACGATATTCAAATATTCATACATTATTAAATTATTTATCACAAATTTAACGCGTTACACTGCACAGATTTTATTGGTTCGCTATCTTTGTGAGATTTCATACATTACACGACATTGTCATCTCACGACGTCATCTTACGTTATGACTAAGAAATGAGGTCGCGAATCGAGGAAACGATATTCAATGTTTTGTCGGGTGGATCGTAAATCGATTCTGGAAATTGGCTGTGTCGCCGCGAATACGCGGGTAATATAAATCTCTCGGGGCAATGCGCAAAATTTACGAAAGTCAAATTTATATCCGCGCGCACTTTTACGCACCCCGCGTTATATAGCGTGTCGTATTTGCTCTCCCGCGTATATGTGCATATATTACGTTACGCAGGCCACGTTACAGAAGGGAAAGACCCTATTGGAATGCAGCTACCGTTGAACTTTGGATGTCAGCCAAACCGGTTAACCGTGGCTGGTGAGCACGCAAAAAGGGTGCGAGCCGTTCGTTGACGGACAGTATGCGACGAGAAATTCCAACGAGAGGAAGACAGCGGACTAGGATTGACCGAGACCAGACAAGGGTTGACATTTTACGTTGGAGTAACAATGTCGTGCGAATAACACTTTTAATATGAAAAATGAGTTACATAAAGGGTCATGTGGGTAAAATGGTTTGAAAAGGGACTGATTAAGGTCAAAATTAAATTTACGCAAAAGTATTGTGTATACTTGGCAAATGTTAATTTAGTAAGATAAACGCTCTTGAGAATTTAAAGCAAAAAAGGATAAATTCCAATTAAGATTAAAACCCTGATAGAGTTAGTTATCAACAAGATTAGCTAAATTAACCGCACAATTTATGTATCAATTTTTAACCTATTTATAATGCAGGAATAGTTAATTGAGGTGTTTTTATACACCAGCAGCAAGAGATTGTTGTAAAATACATGTTGTTCTTTTATTTTTTATAACTATTCTTTAAATATACAATTCCATTGAAAAAAGGCGTTATATTGAATAAAATCTTTATTATTTTTAGAAATATTGTCATAATAAGCTAACTTGCTTATTCCACTTAATATTTGTTTGCTTTCTTCTTACCTTTTTCAAACAATAAATAAATTTATAATGTTCTTAAACGCCAATAAATTAAAAAACAATTAGTATACAATATGTTATTAATAATAGAGATTTAATTAGGATGTAAAAACATTCCAGGGGTTCGTTTACATAAAAAAAATGAGATAATTATTTCAGTTTCCATATTATAATCTTATGTATAAATTACTTTATGACATAGAATCGAGATTAACATTAGCTAATATTAAAATAATAGTATATCTGCTTTTTTTCTGGTTAACGTAAAATAGAAGTAAGAGATATTTATTATATATAAATAAAGTGTAAACGTAAAGAACAGGCTTTAAATAAATACGAATGAAATGTAAGCATATTCTCAAGTATACTTTTTCATGTTCAGAGGACTTTTAGTATGTAATATCGTCGAAGTATAAATTCTTATTTCCTAGCGTTTCTCGAAACAGTATAAGTAAGAAGAGCGAGGAAATATTTTCTTAAAGTCGGTAATATCGGCAGCACGAATTTTCTTAGAACTATTGGTACCATCGTTTTTCCAGTGACCTGCAGTCTTTTCGAGACTACCTATCCTATACCTCCCCTCGAGCCGTACCCAGTACCGAGCGTAACGACGACATGGCAAACTCTTCGTGGCACAGTTAAGGGTAGGTGCAACTCGGCTCCGCCAACTTCTGTGTAAGCCCCTGGTCTACGTACCCCGAGGCTCTCAATAACGAGGTAGTGAGGGTAAACCGTCGAAATTGGTCAACACGGGGTTAAATTTGACGTCCCGTTCAATAAATCCACGCTCGTTGATTAAATTGTGCGACGTGGAGAATCACATGCGTTTGATCTTCCAAAGACTGCGATCGAGATCGGCAGATCGCGCGAATATCTTACACAATACGGATTACTCCAGCAATATTATTATATAGTAGCAGTGTAAATATTGCAGCAATGTTGCTGCAAGCTTTTGCGCTATATGGGATGTAACGTTTCGTGTTTCACGAGCGCGAGACTAGAAGACGAATAGGCGCAATCGTCCACAAATAAACGAACAAGCGGTCCATCGCCTCGAAAAAAAATTGAGATCACAAATCACAATAATCGAGCTACATACGTCATATAAATATCTCGTGAGATAGATAAAATGAATGAGTATTTTAAACGGTGCGGAGCCTCAAATAATATAGAGTTTTATTTATAAGAGAGAAAAAGAAGAGATATCGAGAAGGATTAGAAAATAATAGTAATCCTTTGCTCGATGTGGAAAATGATACATGAAATAAAACATGTGATGTTCTCAAAGCTGTCAATATCTTTCAACGGAATAAATTTACCGTTAGTAAAAAATACTTAACTTTGAAAAAGGATTATAAATTTATCGTGACCATTACCACCAATTCGAACATTTAAATTAATGAACTCGTTCAAAAATATCAAATTTCATACTCGATTCATAATTATGTAAATACGATACTTTTTTCGTCAAAGTTCCTGTTAAAAAAATGTTTCGATAAATATCTTTCTCATTTTGCGTGACATTAGATTCTTTCTGTTTCGTTTCTACTATGTACATACATACATAAAAAGTTTATTAAAACATTACGGTATCTTCTAAAAAAAATGCTACGAAGAATTTATGAACCTAAAGGGGATTTTTATGTTTCTCTCGATCTATAAAATCGCATTATGGAACAGCGCGTTGACGGGTACGTTCAAAAAACGAAAGTAAAGCTATTCTCGCCATACTCGTAGTTCTTTCATCAGAATGCACCAGTGTTTATCACGCACTTGGTAACCGCCTCTGGCTCTCCGCAACGCGTCTGGAACGGCGACTTACCTGGCATGCCGCGGGTAAATTGTACCGCTAAACTTCGTGAATTTAGTGAGAAACTTGGCTACCGTAACGGAGAGAGCGCCCAGCCGATGATTCCTGCTCTTTTGAACCGACCTTCGTACTTAACCCCCGCGGGCTGCTGCGCATCCGTTTTAAAAGACGGAAGTTGAGTGAAGAACCGAGGGCGCGTTTCATGTCTTGCCGCTGCGACGTCGGCAGCGACTGAACTAGTGATAAAAGCGAAATAATAAAAGTCGAGAGAATTAAGACAAGTTATAATTTCTTAGTGGTAAAGATAAAGACATTATAGCGACTTTGTAAATTCAAGGGAGGATTCTCGTCTACAAGCTAAAAAAATAAGATGTTCTTAAGAACTGTTTTTTAAAGAAAATTATTTATGCAAATATTAAAAATTTTTTATATATAAAAAAATGTATTTCATAAATCTCTCTGAACATCTCTGAATTTTTACCTACATATTAGACTCCCGCTATTATGGGTCAAGCAATAACATTCCACGGCGACGTAATCGAATTCTGGAAACTCTCGTTTCCCTCCTGAAATAAAAAAAAATCAAAGTTTGTTTTACTCGTTAAACGTTGTTTTTGGTACTGAGCTACTATATGTTTTAAAGTGTGGAAATAACAGAATGACAGCCTGCCAATGTGCAAAAATCGATACTTTTACTTTGATAAACCATCATTTTGTTACTTTAATTCTTTAAGGCATTTTAGTAAATTAATATAAAAAATAATGTTCAACGTTAAAGTAGTAAAACAAACTTTGATTTTTTTTATTTCAGGTTTATAGAAGAAACATGAGAATTCCCACAAATCGACCATGTCGTTTTTGGTTGAACTAGAGGGAACGTAATATGAAAATTCAGAAAAATTTAAAGACATCTGTGAAACATATACCTTTTATTCGTAAAAAGTTTAAAATGTTGGAATGAATAATTTGTAAAAAGTTTAAAACGTTAGAATAAATAATTTTCTTTATAATAAAGTTCCTAAAGATATTTTATTGTTTTCTAAACAAGAAGATTGCCTTTAAAGTTGCACTACTAAAAAGTATTATTGCAAAGAAATGGTAAACAACTAATTAAATTTTTATTTCGATGTGTCTCATCAATAAATACTCGTAATGTTATGTAGATTTCAAAATAATTCCGTCAGCAAGGTAATGATAACATTTTCGTAGTACTCGTAACATTTTCACGGTACTCATCTGCGGAGTCTGATTTCTGCTCATACATGAGATCACGAGAGGTTGCGAGAACATTTCGAGGAGAAAGTTACGCATACTGCAAGGCTGTTGCTAATAATGGTAGCAGAACTTTGATATGAATTTCCTTAATGATTTGAGTTTGACACAGCGACGTGGAAACTTAAACATATCTATGTCAAGGATTGATTCTATGCTTCCGCCTTTGTAACTATCAAGTTTCTCTTGCTCTCCTTATGCATTTCTTCGTATGACAGTAATTTATTTTGAGCCTTGTCATCGAATTACAATTTTTTTTATGAACTAGAAAATTGCGGTGCCGAATAGAAAGAAAGAATTATTTATAAGGAAAATGTAGGAAGAAATAATTAAAAAACACGATTTTATAAATGAATCAATATAATATAAAAATTTTGGTAAATTAATTTTTTTTAATTAAAATGGGCCTTTGAATAAATAAAGTTGTTTAAAAGAAATGTTGGCTAAAATGTAATTAAATTATTGTTATATTATATTTTAATATTAAAAAGGAGATGTTTAAAAGAAATGTTGGCTAAAATGTAATTAAATTATTGTTATATTATATTTTAAGGTTAAAAAGGAGACTGTATATATTCTCATTGAACAAAAATTTGGTTTGAAACGCCGCTAAATTTTATATATTTTTTTCAATATAATATAGAAAAATTGTAATTTTTTCATTTTATTAAAAAATAAACGTAACACGTATTCTTAAGAAAAATTCAAATCGCAAATTATAACACAAAGTTTTATGCTTCAATAAATATTATTAAGTTTATCATTACTTCGATTCGTTCGAATAAATCTTCTCTTCTCGTATTTCCTATCATTTCCCTACATTTTTAAAATAAACGGTTCAATTGATAACGCAATGAAACAGTTGTCAGAATTAAGTATAGAATGGTTTAAAATAAAGATGAACTTTATATTTTTAAAATTGTAATATCACCAGCCTTGCAATTGTATGGGTACTTTATATATGTTTACAACAATGAGATTTCCCTGTATAAAGCGTGACTCATCGGTTCGCAGACGAATGTGTTTCATGCTGACGTCATGTTTTTCATGGTAGCTACACAAGTGCGCTTGAGAGAGAACGGTCATTAATTATACTTATATGAAATTCTATTTCAATCCCGTTGAACTATAATAAAGAAGTTCGTTTACCTCATGTTCCATGCGTTCAATATGCATATTTAAAATAACAGAAATATGTATAATATCCGACAACATTGGAATAATAATAATAATGTGACTGGGTTACGAAAGCTCGTGAGCATTAATTTTTTTATGTCGATTACGAAACATGTTAAAAGATCGTGCTTTTTTGGGGCACTTGCTATGTGCATATTTTGCATAAGTTACATAAAAAAGAAAAATTCTTGTTTATTGGGTAATTCGGGTCGGATTGACGTTTTAAAAAATTTTTGAAAATATTGTTCTAAGAGGATACCTTCTTTATGTTTAATTATACAATTATTTATAAGAGACAAACTTTAAATATATATTATACATATTATTATATTAATTAAATTGTAGATATATTTTTTTAAATGAAATAATATGTACATTTTTAAATAAATCTTTTTTTAAATAAATATATATTATTACATATTCTTAAAAAATGTTAAATCAAAAATTGATTTTTCACTGAAATTAGAATAGCGAAATCCGGAATATATAAAAACATAAATATTAGATATCATATTTATATTTTTATATGTTTCAAATTATACTGTTCTAATTTCAGTAAAAATCACCATTTTTGGTTCAATAATTTTTTAAATAAATGTTTAAAGTTCTAACTGCCGGTGATCTAATATTCTAATGCATAATAAACAACTTTATAAAGGCCATGGTCAGATTTATTCAAATTAGCTGTACAATTAAGATGTAAACATCGTCGTTAAACACCGGTTACTTATAGCTAGTATATAATGGACGAATAATGAAGCCTGGAGCAAGATTTACCCCCATTGTCTAGTCTCCGGAGACGTATTACGTTCGAATAAATCGATTCTTCTTTATTTCGTCGGTCGTGTCCTCTCTACCTGATACAATTGTTCGTGCAGCTATTCTGCTACAGTGCCCGCATAATGTCCGCGTAGCGTCTCGAGAGACTCATTCTCACGGAAATTTCAAATTCACATTGTTCACCCTTGCATTTTCTCTATCCGATGATTTTCACGACCTGTGAATGTATCTCAGCGTAAAATACGTTTTTACCAAAACACTTTTTAAGCTTTTTGGTTAAAAGTATAGTAGTATATTTTTCAGACTCTTTTAGCTTGTAGAAAAAAAATTGAGATTCCATATTTTAGTTTCTTCTTTAAAACAGAAATCCTGGAATTTACAAAAATTTACACGAATTCACAAACATTTCAGGATGTAGAATATTTTCTCTGTAAAAGAAGATTTTTACAAAGTTATGTTATTAGCCGAGTTAAATACTTGAAAATTTCTAAGTGACATTTTTATAAGATAAAATTAATTGATTTCGCTTTTCATAATATAAAAATGTTCTTGAATATTGATGTACTCTTAACTTCTATACTGATTTTAATTTCCAAAAAAATACGATATTATCTATTTAAACACAGATATTTTTATATTGTTGGTAATCAGAATCTATGATCACACACTATGAATTTCTGAGATATTTCTTCCATATTTCAAGTATTGAAAATTATATAGCCGGATTTTTTCACTTTCAAAATGAAATTCTTTATTTATTTTTTGGATAAGTTGGTGGGTTCTGTAAAAGAGAATAAAAACAGTAGCGTAGCTTAAGATTATATATGTAATGACATCCTAGCGCGATCGAGAGAGTAAAAAAGATGAGTACAAGATATAAAACTCCCTTGTCTGCGAGAGGAGAGAAGAGCTATCTAACGCACTTTCGCGTCGTAAAGGTTTCGCTTCGAAAATGACTGCCATGCCGTAGGGATCCTTTCGGATGAAATAAAAAACAACGTATACATATACAAAAATGTTGTATATTTTCTGTGTTACGTGTTATGTGAAATTTTGCGAGATTAGCACAAATGTAGACACGTTTATAAATTATAGAAAAATCACTAGGGTTTGAGAAACATCTGTTCTATTCTATTTTTATATCATATACCATTCAATTAATATATTTAGAATTTATCTTTCATAGATAATTACATGTAAATTATACAGCGCGTACAAAATTTTTTACTTTATGCACTGTAAAAAATACTCAGAATCGACACAACTAAATCTGAGGGTTGCGCGATTTGAGTTAAGTGAAGTATAATCAAATCAAGAAGAATAAAAGTCTAGTTAGATATATAATTACATTAGTTAGATGAATAACTTCACATAATTAATTGAACTCAAAAATTTAATCAAAGTATATGATTAACCGATCTGAAATAAGGTTAATGTAATAATATTCGAAATTCATTCAACTACTACAAGGGTGATTTAACTGTGTAATTCTAGTACATCTGCCTCTTCATGGAGATCAAATCAATCATACAAAAAAATAAATTGAACCAATTATTTACGTAATTCAATTATAGGACGGCATAATCATAAGCGTATTTATAAAGTTGAATGAACCATTATTGGGGTAGTAAATAAACATGAATATAACGTAAAAATAATATATAACGTAAAAGTAACACAACTTAAAAGTAATAGGAATTTAATAAAATATTAACGATACTTCACTTTGATTTAGAACGAGGGAGCGTTTTGTGGAGCGCTATTAACAGCGCGTGTACTCGTAAGAAAGATTCGACGTCTACTTGTATAAAGCGAGGATGGTCAAATGATGTTTTCATACATTTCTTGCCACATTATGGCGACAAACATTTTTTTCAAGGCAGTTCAATCGATCTATATAATAGATTTTAATTATAAATTAAATCATTTTACACAAAATAACGAAATCGAATAAATTTTATGAATTGGCCTATTAGATAAATTATTAAATCTACTTCACTCGAAGATAAAGTAGAGATTACCTCAAAATTGTTATTATCAACAATTTATTGAGTTCTCGTTACTTTATAAAATAGTCCAATCAAATGTTAAAATCAATCTATTCTATTGCAGATTTATTTCATCGCGCTCATAAAATTATTTTAATTGACGATACAATTAGTTCCATTACTATGAACAATAGTTTAGTCAACTACTTAAATATTTTATAGAACTAAATTTAATGTTTATTTAACACAAGGAAGATATTAAAGGAAGTTAAAATTTTTCTTGGTGTAACCCGACAGTTAGTTCGCCGTATTGGACTCTGAGATTGAGTTGGTTTACCTCAATTCGAGTTGAATTCCTCCATCTTTTTTTACAGTGTGTTAAACCATAATGAAATCATAATGAAAATTATATTTTTATCGTTATTAAGTATATTGATCATAATAATAATAATACGCAATAGACTCTCTATATGGAGTGAATAAGAGTCAAATGCGGTAATTAAAGCGCAAATTAATTATTTAATGTTAAGTTATTTAATTCTTAGTAGGAGAATCAAACGTTTCGACTTCTTTCTGAGCCATCTTTAGTGAATCAAAATATAATTGTGAGCGTTGTTTCTCAAGCTCTAAATGAAGAAATAATGGTTACGTTCAGCAAAGAAAACTAATCAGTTAGCGTTTAACGATTTTTTAATATGATTGGTTCCTACACATAGATCCAGCGAAGAACTAAAGACAAGAACCATATTAAAGAATCACTAAGTGTTGATTGATTAGTTTTCTCTACTGAAGCCAATGAGTGTATCGTTCACGTTGATTGCAAGAACGCTTACAATTCTGTTTTGATTCACTAAAGATGCTTCGGAAAGAAGCTGAAACGTTTAATTCTTATATTGATTAAGAAGAATACATTAAATAATTAATTTACGCTCCAATTGCCGTGCTTGACTCTTATTCGCCCTGTATATTTTTCTTTGATGTTTGATCAATCTTTCTTGCGACTTTAACGCGTGTGCGTTATTATTTGCCATCCGAAAGAAAAAGTACTTCCGTAAGAAAGATGCTGGTTGCTCTGACGTAATAGTATCGCCATAAGGTACTCTTGCGATATGTTGGTGTTTCGCTGACGGAAGTGCCGGAGGTCTTCCAGTCGTTCGAACCCTTTTACCCACGGCGCTTCCACGACCAGACTAACCTCATTATCAGGTACTCGCTGGTTCGGAAACTAGGGCATCCTCGCCTAGTCTCCAACGACCCAACGGGCGAATTTTATCGGATTATGCCCTTAATCGCACCGTGATAGGAACAGCAAATGCGACCCGTAAACCTCTGCGTCTCGATAGACAGTGAAAGTCGGCAAATTGCGCCTTTTAAAAAGAATCACGACTTCGACGCGAAGATGGTATGATTAAAAAGATGCAAAGTTGGCTGCATCGATGTGAATTTATCGATCGAATAAAGAGCGAAGTACTGTTGTGTAAAATGCATATCGAAATGACAGATCGAATCGACAGAAACAGATCTAAATAGAGATTGATGATGCATCAATAATATTCTTTTCTATCATGATTTAGAATAAACTTATTCAGAAATTCATGTAAATAAATTTCTTTAAGATAAATATGTAATGGATTGCTTTATTTTTGGGTCCTCTTTAATACGTACTTAAATATAATTACAAGTAATAAAAATAAACAGCATTATTAAGTCCATTATATTTTAGCTTTTGCGTAATATTAATAAATGATGTAGATTTTCTATTTTTTTCATTTACTAGTTTATTGAAATTCGATCCAATTGTCTCTTTTCTCTCTCTAGCATGACTGTTAATGCGATAAGATGAAATTATACAAATTATCGCGGAAAATCTCAATTTCGCCGCAGTAGATTCAACGCAGTTTTCACAAGGAAACGGGATTTCCGGCTGAAGGAAAAATCTGTGCACGCCTTTTGTCTCAATGCTGAGTCGAGGGAGGGAATTCTCGGCAACGTGCGACGGGAGAGGAGAATTTCGATGGAGACGCCTTCTTAATTCTTTAATGTGGAATATTTCTGCACTTAATTAAACGTACTGAGCGCTGCCGGTCCCGTGGCCGTTATAAGGGCGTCGAGTTCCCTGAGTGCTGCTTGTAATAAAGCACGTCTTTTATTCTTGGCGTCCCTCCTCAGTTCCGCACGTCCCACACTTTCTCGCACTCTACCCTGTTCTTTTAGCTTCGTCTCTTCTTGCCTCGAGCACTCGGTGGCCACACCCGATCCCGTTCTCTTCAATGGACTTCAACTCGTCAAAGCTAATGTACAGGCGTAATTCCTCTTCTCAACTGTTACGAAGATTCTTTGATGGCATGGACGAGCTCTTTATGCTCGACACTCTTTTTGTAATCATATTAGCACACATAAAATGATTGTCAGAGAAGAGTATATAGAGATATAGATAAAGAGAGAGAGAGGGGGGAGAGAGAGAGAGAGAGAATCGCGGAATTTTTGAAAAATGAAGAAATGCACTTTAAAATTGGCGCAAAATTGGTGTATGAAAAAATTGGGAGAACGAAAGAGATAGAAAGCGGATGAAAAAAATTATTGAATGTTTGAAGCAGAGAATGAGAAAACACGGTAAATAAGAAATAAAAGTATAGAGAACGAACAAAAAAAAAGTTTATATGAAAGAGAAATGAAAAATACAAGAAAATATGTGAGGGAGAATATAAATGAAAGTTGGAGAACTACATAAAAATCAGACTAGATTTTTATTAACCACAAATTGCATAGATAATATACGTTATTCGATAAAAATTTAAAGCTCTGCTTCATCATTCTTTAAGTATTCATCTCTTTTGAATTTAAATGAAGTATAAAACTTGTGTAATTATGTGCAATTTTCTCTCGACATTTTGCTCACATAACAAAATTTATTATCCCAACAGCAACTTTACAACAATTCTGCGTACCGTGTGATTTATACGTTTATTTTGTTTGCGAGAAATGAGATAACTAAGCTTCGCAAATCACCATATAATTTACAGAATGGAGAATGGAGGAAGATAAGAATACGGACTGCAAGAAATACAGATGAAGACTTAGAATTTTATCAACGTGAGGAGAGATCGCGTGTAAAATATGCTCGAGGAATAATTAAGTATAATACAGATGTTTTCTACTTGGCGAGATACATCGTACGTCCGGGATATATGATGATAGACACGAGACGATGGACAGAAAGATACGAAAATGCGTTTGGCTGAAAGCACGGAGAAAGTAAGAGGGAGCGGAAAAGTAGGGAAATGACTTCCCCATCTTTCTCGAGCTTAAACCGAGGAGCAAAATTTGTTTATGCAAATTTTAATTGCGGCCCAAGGCGTAACTCCTAATTCCGTTGAAATTAATACAAATTGCATTCCACCAGTGACTACTCCTCCAACCGGCCGGCTCCTACCTTCGCGTGCACACAAGGCGCATTACTTCGACTCCCTATCGCTATGAGACTTTTATAAAGTTTTTCTCTTTTACTCCTGCAACAGTTGCACGACCGTTAGCTGCGGGATTACCTGATAGGCGTAATAATATCAGGTCCTAAGTATGGTGATACTAAAAGTTATATATTCATGCGGCGGATAACTAGCGCAAATATCGCTGAGGGTAATTGTTATAGTTAAAATGTTGGGACATTGTTACACGTCGTATCAAGAGAATTGTAATATTGGAATATACCCGATGATGTAATTTAGTAAGTAGTTGCGAATTACATAATCTGTAAATTCAATTTATAGATAAATCGTTGTTGAAATCTTGTTTATTTCGATAAGTTGATAAGCTTTAGCAACTTCTTTAAAAATATGGTACTTTTTTAAGTTTTGACATCCTTTTATCTATTAACAATACGAAATCTTTTTATTTTATTTTATTAAAATTTATTTTATTAAACATCTTTAAAGGTAATGTTTATGATGGCACATTTAGTTATTGCGTTTGTTTGCTTTAATTTTCTGCTATTTTAAAAGCGAATCGGACACACAGTTAATTGTAACCTCTGATTTAGATTATTCGGGATTATTCTACATCAAATCAATCTGGATGATTTTTTAATCATCCGGACAGGATAATTTTGATGAAGTATGTAAAATGTAGCTAGATATAGAAATGAAAATAATTTTAATTGATCCATCAAAATGTAGTACATTTAAAAGATGGTTGCTAGAATATGGAAATTTTTGTTACATTGCTCATTATGTTCGAACATTTTATATAATCTTTTTGATAAATTAATCAAAATAATTTCCAGATCTGTGTATCCAGCTAAATTTTTAAATACTTCAACAAACCTATTTTTTCCATGCGGTGTGCTGCGAAAATTTTAGAAAAATTAAAAAAAAAGAAAAAAATTTACAAATAAGTAAAAGAGCGAATGAGGCATAAAGTAAAAAATGTTTAAAAATTTTAAAAATTAGCTAAATTATATTGTGTTTACTTTTATTTTAACCAAAGTGATATCATTATTGCAATAAAATCACTTTTAAAACGATAAAAAAAAAAGTAAAACTTTTAGAACTTCATTTTTTAATTTTACGTCGTGTTAGCGGTATTTGATAGTAAAAATCTAGAGTGTAAACTAGGGTATTATGACCATACGGAAAAGATGGCCATAGGCCATAATTTCTCCAACAATTGGTAAATAGTGCATTTTTACAGTCAAGATTATCAATATTTACAGTAGTTCATATGAGTACTGTTCAAAATAACGATGTTATAAATATTATCTAAAATTTTTTCTTTCGACTATCTGCAAAGTTTTGCACGTGTTTGCTAACAACTGTTATAATGTCTAATAAATTACAGTTAAGCTGCCATAATCAACATTACATACAGAATAAAGGTACGTAAATTGCAATGTGACCTATAATTAATACTTTTATTTTCACTATTTATAAATACTATGGCTATCTTTCTTAATATCATCGCCATCTTTTCCCTAAAAATCAGATAAGATGGCCAATACATACTTTATAATATTTTGATAAAATTAAAGTTGTGTTAAGTATTTTCTCTTTAATTTCGATAGTATTTGTTACTTGAAGCTTCAGTGAAAGTATAATAATATCTCAAATATTGTTAAAAAGTAACAAGAATAAATGTATGTTTTTTGCATTTTAAAAAACTATGGCCATCATACCCGAGTTTACCCTACTAAGCGCTGAAGCGTGTACATTTAATGATGTACTTTGAGAAATTTGGCTTGTCATTTAATGTGCCGCGAATTTTAAAATGTTGGAAATGCTGCTCCTATATGAATATGTTAAAAATTCAGGATCGAATCCTTCAAGCATACAATCAAAGCTACAAGCATGTATAAATGATATGCACTCTGATTTTTTTCACGCTGCAGACTACAAATCAATTTTTATTAACAGTCGGCGCCACTAAATTAACAGCGATTTTTATTTTGTTTAATTTAAACTGAAAACACACACACACACACACACACATGAATTAGCAACACGAAATATCTGCACCTTGTAAAGAAGCATCGAAATTATTTAAATTTAATCGCGTGTTATACAACAAAATTCAACAATTCGATTCCATATTATGCATGTAATGTGTTCAACAACAAAAGCTTTTCTGTTAAATTTTAAATGTTCCATGTCAGAGCAATGCAAAATATGTGTGCGAGAGAAACACTGTAAAAATGAACAAACGCGAAAAATTAGCACTCTCACGTACACATGAAAGTATTCGGCATGCTAATTCGCGCAGCCATTGTGATGAGAAACGCCTTGTGATGAGGAACAATGTAAAAGAGCGAAATGAATGAACGTGATGGTGAAGGCTGGTAGAAAGAACATGTATTAAGCTACCTTCGTGAACTAAAAGCGAATTAACGAACCTGCTCAACGGTATTGCGTTATATTTTTTTACTAAAAATAAAAAAGAAGAATCTGGGTATAATCTCTTTACTTACGACTATTTCAACTTACAGATTTGAAAACTTATACGATCAGTATGCGTTAAGCATCAGAAAAAAAATGAAGAGTAAGTTGAACCAAGATTAATCTATACTGGTAGAAACGAGTATTAATTTATTTTTTAACATAATTGTAATTATTTATATTCAGAGATTCTGCGAATTATGTTATTTTTATTACTCATCTGAATTTAATTCACTGCTGCATTTTAAAATATACAGTTATTATACATATAATATGAGATAATATATTTTTAAATTGGTCTTCATATAGTAAATAAATGTTATTTAATCAAACCATCGCTTCTTGTTACAAATAAACTTGCTGACACACATAACAGTAATGCAATTAGTTTGATAAAACAAAAACAGTCTATTTACAAATAAGATAGTATTATCAGCTTGTTAAAAATTAAATGGTAGTTAATATCTATAACAGATTTTCATTATCTTTTATTCATATCATAGCTTTGTAATACCAGGATGGATATGATCTTTTATGTAACATAAGATTAACCTTTGTGTCAATGATGAATAACAATTTCACCAATATAAATAGCTATATAAATAGCTATATAAATAGTTTATATATATAGACTGGGCTAGTAATTAAAAGATAAAACGATAGAAAACATGATATATTTATGAAAAGATACGGATCAAGATTAAAATACATAAAATAACATTATTTAATAACTTAAATCTATCTTGATTGTTTTGATTGCGCAACTGTTACAAATTTTGCGGGATGCCGGCTATAACAATTCAACGCGACCAATCCATAAACCGGCAGGTTTTACTGTTCGAATATGACATTTATGACGTATATACTGTCCGTTATATACTCTCGATTTATTCCGGTCGGTTTATTAATGCCATTTGCTGGCCGATCTCTCCGTATGCAATGCTATATTCGAGATTACGTTAACAGAAAACAGGTACGTGCAATTGAAACTTGTGACGTAATAATCTTTAAACTTATAAATTCTTGACAATTTAAACAACGTTCAATCAACGTTTATTCAATGTTTATTCAACGTTTTCAAGATATATAACGAAAGAAATTGAAAACCGTTTTAGATATAAGGGATGATTTTACTCTTTAAAATTTCTTTACATGTATTTACGTAATCTGTACGTAACTATACAAAGTTTTAAAATCAGATTTTAACATTTCGCAAGGTTTCTTCGTAAATTGGAAGTTTGTATATTTCGCACTGTTCTTTTGCGTACACTTGAAGTTTGAAACGTGGTAAAGCGACTACGACGAATAAGTTACAATTATGTATATATGTTATACTGTGTGACTGAAAACACAAAATTGCATTATAGTTGTTCAACTACAAAGTTCACATTGTCGTTGTCTTTGCCACTTAAGATTCGTTCTTAACGTCAAAAGTTACAAAGTTCAACTCTATGATTCATCTCACAAAGCAATAAAGGAATATATGTAATATGGAGAGGAAAGAAATCAGAATTAAGAACTTACAAAAAACTAATTTAGTATGTTTAACGTTTCGTTCATTCTACATATTCAGTTTGATTATTTGAATTCATTTCGCACTTTTTAATGTTTTCATAAGTGCATTTTATGCTCACTTTATTAGAGAGAGAAAAAATAATTTTCATGTAAAACATTTTTAAATATTTCTTATAAATATGAGAATTAACAGAAATTGTTAATATTTGTGAATGTTGAATAAATAAAGAGGTGCAGTAACGATCTTCACCTCACTAGTAAATAAGATAGTATATATACCATATAGAGATAATAAACCATCGTTGGGAAATGAAGGAGAGAGCGAGAATAAAGGGAAAGATATACCGCTCGTGTAAGCAATTCTCGAAGGATATGTACTCCGCTGTCATGCATACATCGCGTTCTGTCTGTATTTATGTGTATTCTACTCTGCTTCGAGAAATGTAAACTTATACGTCTTTTAACAAAGCCAACTCACAATTAGTTGGAGTGAGCTCAAGTGGATGGGATTAATCTGTATACATACGAATGTAGCGAACGTATACAGAAAGATACAAAGTCTTTAACCAAGTAGAATATAGAGTTTAATAAATAAGTTAATTGTTATGTTCACATTATAAATGGCGAGGAATATTACGTTAATATTTTATGAAACTGAATCGTTAATTTTATCTAAAATATCATGTAATTTAATCTAAATTAAATAAATTTTAAATGATAACAATAGTAGACTGCTAAAAAGTTGTGAACCTATAATGCAAAAGATAATCTTTATTTAAAAATCCCAAATCCTGACTTCAGATCTCTGTTTTTTCGAAAATTAATATAATAAATATAACAAATTAAAAAATTAATATAAAAAAAGCTTATATATCAAAATTAAATAAATTAAAAAATTTTGAAATTGTGTTGATCAATCATTAAAACTCAAGAGAAGAAGAAAATTGAAGTATTACAATATTTTAGGCCCAATTGATTCTTTTTCGATACATAGATAGTATAAATACAGTTCGGATTAATGTTTTCATCGATAGTGCAGCAAACAGGAACGTTGTTCGCATTAATTTAAACTGTATTTGTATATTGTCTATGCTTATGCATCGGATAAAAATCGATTAGTTCTGAAATATTGTAATACTTGAAGTTTTCCTGTTTTGTCTTGTATTGATATTCTGCCAAATGGTTAATTAATTCGATGACATCAACATTTTTATATTTATTGTTTATTTCCAAAAGGAATGTCTGAGGCTAAGGTTTGGAATTTTATCTTTTGCAACAAAACGTATTTCAAAAGTGTAGTTTCATTTCTAGTCCTCTCCTTGTCAATCAAATTTATTTGAAAAGTAAGTTTGAGATGTTGTATTAGCGTGCATAGGCGAGCACGTTGAAACATGTACGTGTAATGGAATCTAAACTAGAAGAAGCGTAACAATAAGCGGAATCGTTTCGCAAAACTAATGGCGAGAACAGATTTATCTAGATTGCATTGTGCAGTGCATACATAAGAAAGTATTTTGTATAAAAATGGTATGCGTTTTTTACAGAATCCAGCACATAATTAAAATAGAAAATTAAGACGCTGCTAATCGGTAATTTGACGTGAACGTGATATCATTTGGTTTTTAAATGATAGGTCAATGCCCGCGAGTGTTTTGTGACCTCGTTACGGCCTGAACATTTGCGATCGAAACAGAATCTCCGGTTGTGGTGCAAATTTAATTGCACGTCGACGGCGCTTTTTGCCCGCGCTGCTACGAGCGCATTACGGTTGCATCGGTCGATTCGTAACGCGACGATTCGTAAAGCGAGGATGTATACAAGTGCGTGAACGCGGAAGAATGCAGCACTTTCTGTGCACTACACACGCGTCGTGTAAAATTTAATCGGTTGCGTTACGCTCAATTACGTTAACGCGTTTAGTGGGTTTTTTCTTCCCCCACTCGCGGAACACGTCGTTGCGCGTGAAACGCGCCACTTGACGAAACGACCCTTTTTTTCCGCCCTGTCGTTTTGTTGGCACATAGCGTCACGCGAAGGGTTGTTATTTTAACGACACGGCTTAACGCTTTTAATTCGCGTTATCGGGTGCTCGATAAAATGCTCTAGTACGATCATTCGGGGAAACCATTAGCTCTCGTTATGTTTCTTTAGCGCATATTATACGCTAAACCGAATGAATAAAGATCACGAAAAAAAAAGAGCAATGAATCATTCTCACGCAGTGTGCATAAATAATTTACACAGATCGTGCCTCGATAGCAAAAGAGACGAACGCAAGTGAAGCGCAATAAAGGGCGATCAAATTTCAGTAAAAAGTCTCTCATAAATCTATAATCATTCTCAGTTAATTACCTTCGAAAATATATCCACTTTTAATTAGTCAAAGATAAATTTTAATTCTTTAATTAGGCATTTTCGGCTTTCTCTTTATGTCGTATGGATCGTTTAAGTATGATTATTGCAGGTCGACTGATTTTTACAAGGGCTGAATACAGTGAAACTACAGAGTCAGAGTGACACGTGTCGCAATACTCATTCAAACATTTCCGCAAGCGCTTCAAAACTTCTCATGTCAGATGACATAAGCGCGAAGCGGATTTCTCCACAATAAGTGTGCGACATAGGCTTCTCAGTATTGTTTGACATGTTCATCCCAAGAACAACCCGCCGTCTCCGTATCTCTTTCTCTCTTTGTATCCTCGCCACGAAGTACTTCGAGAACGAAGCAAGAGAAGATGTTGAGTTCACTCGACGACACTCGAATTTTCGGGAAACCTCCTACTCGTGATCCTAGCAACCGCCGTGACGAGTCTGTGGATGAGCATGCTCACACAACATCGACCGCTGCGCTCAGACGACGAAGATCCGGGACTAACAACGGGAAGTGTCCTTTTGTAGACAGCAAGTCGCGGAAACGAGCACTAGTGCAGTATTTGAAAATCCCATCGCTTGACATGAATGCGTTTGCGAATTTCTCTACATCATCCACATGTTCCTTGTGGATGATGTAGAGGATTTTACAACAACCTTCAAACTTACATTGTTTCTTAGAATTTGACAATTAAATGTATGTCATTCGCGATTTCAATTTTGATGGCGGATTTTTTCGATTTTGTAAAATGAAGTAAAATGAAAAATAAATTTTCGTTTCTTAATTCGATTAATCATAATTATTTTATTTTACATGTACTTATATTATGTTTTATATATACATTGAAAATAAAAATACTGAATTTTAATAAATATTTGTTTAAATAGTTCTAAGTAAATGTTTACTAAATGTAAACATATACTTCTTTTTGATACAAAAGCCATTAATTTGATTTAACTATCATTTCTTTTATTGAGTAAATATTTATTTACTGTAAATAAATGTTTACTTAATACTATTTAAAGAAATATGTTAAAATTTAATATATTTTTTCAATGATAGCAATTTTCGATAAATTTTAAACGTTGATTAATTTTTGAGAGTGTCAGCAAACATTAGAATCTAATTTAAGCAATTTTAAATAGATTAGTAGAATATATTCTAAATAAAATTTAAAATAATATGAAAGTCGAAATTAAACAAATTTCAATTTTTGTTAAGCTTTTTTAGATGTTTCATATTAAAAATACCAAAGCTAAGAGCAGATTTTAATCTTTAGGAAGGTAATATCAAGTATTTATCGAGAAAAAAAAGGTCATTTCTATTTTCAATAAACAAGCTTTTCAAAATTTGATACAAACTTTGCATAACAGTTTGTATAATTGCAACGCAACGTTTTTAGCACAAGATGGAGCACCGTTAAGGACGTATTTTGCATATTTATTTTAATATTTATATTACATTTTTATACAAGGAATTATATTTTATTTATTTTTATTTAGGTTATTATTGTATTTCTAATATAAATATATGTTAGATATATATTCAATATCATCACATGATCCTTTGCGCTTTCATTTTGAATAATATTCTGCTCATAAATATTATCGTTCGATAATTTGGTAATGGTAAATCGATACTTAACGCTGGCCAATTTCCCAGAACTTTGAGTTACGATCAGTTACTAGTTAATGAGTGTTCACGCTAAGGCAAACAGCGTCTTCAAACGTGAAGCTATTGTTGGAGATACTATGTCATTGATGGCAGCAGTATACGCCCGTGGACACGAACGGCAAGGAAGTCCTGCTAGCTACGTAACATTAAACACTTCCACGGGCTAGGGTGGCGCAAGTGAAATTACGAGCGGGTTCGGAGAGTTTAACTTCAAGGCTCTTGAAACGATGTACCTATGTACGAGGTGTTCGTTTCATTTCCACTGGCAATTATCTATCCGTATTTATTCTTAGGTTGTAAGAAGAGGTTTGCTTCTTGTTCAAATGAAAGTTAAACAGTTTTAAAGCTCATATTATGAACGATGTGTGCTAAAGCATTTTCGAAAAGTTTATGCATTATTTGAAGACGCAGTAATATTTTGTACTATATTCTAGATTAGTAAAATTTGTTATTTTTTTTAAAGGAAAATATCAAAATTTATTCAAGTAAATGAGTAATACATATTTTCTAAAATCTTTGGAATATATAGAATCTCACTCTACAGAGTGAAAATTAGCTGTTTTAAAAAAAGTGGCTTAATTTTCAACCTTTAAGAGTGAGATTTTGTCTCCAGAGTAAGAGACATCACTTTAAAGATTTTAGAGGATACAATTTCATGAATTTATCAGTAATGATGATTTATATTACACGTATTTTTTTCAATATTATATTTGACAGTACGGAAATTTCTTGCAAAGGAAACGAGAATTGATTTTGACATGCTTTGTTGTATAGCGTCAAAAAATATTGTATCCATACTTTTTTATCTGTTTATCTCAATATTTAGGAGTTGAAGCAATACTTAAAGTGAGGTTAAATTTAAAAAATTTAAGAAAAAATATGAATTACGTTATTAAGAGTAAAAAATATTACAAAACCATATAAAACATTTTTTCTTATGCTTCATAGCTTGGAAAATATTCGCTGAAAATAAAAAACCCATTATTTCCGAGGGATAATTTCGCAACCCTTAAATCTTGAGTTAAGCAAATAATAAAAAATGTGAGCCTAATATTTTTTTGATGCTTTACAACATATTCAAAACCCATAAATATCAGTGAGGGACAATCCTGATGGTTCCCTTGTTGGATTACATAAAAATGACGCGCTTCAGATTCATTTTTAAAGATTTACTCGATTCCGCCGCGGAACTATTCAACTTCCATTCCAACAAAATGTTAGTACCTCTGCTACTTCATGAGATATAACATCGGAACAGGGAAAACGGGCCACCCTGTACAGAGAGAAACAGAAAGCGCTTCGGGCTATGTAACGTGTTCAACAGTAAGTAAAAAGAGAGAGGAAGAGAGAGAGAGAGAGAGAGAGAGAGAGAGGAGAGAGAGACAGAGCAAAGCAATGTTGGAACGAGGATGAAGGCAGTGGAAGAGGATGCGGTGGAAGTTAGGTATAGATTATTGTTAGAAGGTTGTTGAGCCAGCAATATATCTTTGGAACTCTGCCTTGCTCTCTATGAACTCGCCTTTCCAGTACGCTAGGTACATACCTCACTAGACGCGACTCTCAACGCGGGACACCCCACGTTGCCAATGTCTGGAACGTCCAACTCCTCCGAGACTCTTCCCGCAGGGGCGCATCTGCATGACGGTTAGCGCGACTTAATCCTTTCGGTGAGAATAATCATTTGCAGATATCATCCATTTGTAGCTGAGAAGCTGTCCCGCAGACTTCGTCCTTGAGCCTGTAAAACTAAGCGGTAGAAACTTATTGCGTTTTTTATTCGTATTAGTTTTTACCGCGTTTGTTCGATAATGCATCGTTATTCGATAACGCGAGACGAATCCATTAGATTCCGTCGGGTGTTATTGGCACACCAGCGGATTGAAGCATTGGGTAGTTGTTGTCCACTTTGCGTTCCAATTTCATACAAACGGTTAAGCTTCATTCTTTAAAGAATCCGTCCCTGATCTTGCCGTTTCATTCTCTTTATTTTCTCGGGCTCCCTTTGTCAGCTAATTCGCCCTTAGAGGAAGGATGATATACCCGATCGGCCTTGCGCCGGATTCCAATGTGATTTCCGACGCCGCTGTACTTTAATAAGAGAAGTTAGGAAGAGAGTAAGACGCTTAGGGTGCGATAAATGCGCCACAATAAATAAGAGTTAAGCTATCCCCATTGCGTTCAGCAGACGTGAAGCAAAGGTAAACGAAGGGAGAGAAGAATAGGAGCAAGAATTGACAGATTGGATTGTTGCCGGGCGAAATATCAGACCATTTCGCATTTGACCCAACCTCTGTTCATGTTTGGCCCTGTTTCTTACTTCTTAATGATTGATTAGTTGAAGAAGTGAGTGAATATATCACTACGTTCGGTTTGCTAAAGAATTTTTCATTTCCGAAAAATATATTTGAAGAAAATATATTGCTATATTGGTATTCATTTTTGATATTAATTATGACTTCATTTCAGAAGTGAGTGAATATTATTACATTATATTTTGGTATAGATGATAAGATAACGTTTTAATTTCATATATTATATGTTTAAGAGAATATTGGAAGAGTAGGTATTGGAAAAGATCTAATCTAATAAATTTAACAGAAATTTAGAGCGACATGTTTGATTTTCATTAATTAATTATATGAAATATTGATTAAAAGCCTGTTTTCCTCAAATAATATTAAATTTTTGAATATTCTTATATATATATATATGAATGTTCTCAATCAGCTGAATTAATAAATATTTATTATTATTTAGAAGTATCCTGTGTTGCGTATTTTTTGCTATATAATTGTTACAGCGATACAAGTATCTTTATGACTGTATTTTAACAATTTAATTTTGATTAATACAATTTGATTATTAACGCACAATGGCAGTAGCAACTTTATTTTATCCGAAATTTTAGGTATTTCGAATTGCTGGGATTTAGTACAAAGGAGACATTTGTTCGAAAAAAGTGAATGATAGATTAAAATTACTATGAATTATATGTAAAAACATGAAATATTTTTATTGCAACAATATAGCGGGCCAATTTTTGGATTTCTGAATGAAGTTTCATATTACATTCCCATTTTGTGCGTCCGAATGCGATAAGGATTGTTTGGTTGCATATAATTTTTCCGCTCCCAACTTCGCACGTGATCTTAATTCTATCCTCGAATATATTCTGAATTGTTTCAGTATCGGATATGGAAAATAGCCCGGCAAAATTGCTTTTATGCGTTGTCGAATTTCTCGTCAACGAGTTAATCAAATATGCCCTGTTGCAGTTTGCTCGAAGGCGTTCTAGCGTCAAATCCAACGGCTTGTTGAGTGGGCTGCAGCTTTTAAATTTCCTTTCTCATTGAGGCGAAGCTGCACGCGATGAATAATTCACGAAAACAAATAATAGGGGCATATCACGAGACTACGCGTAAAAGGTACTATCGTTGTGAATTTCGTTAGATATCTCGTTATTCGCAACGACCCTTTCGTAAAGTGTTAATCGATTGTATCAAACGCTCAAGGTAACGGTGTCCAAACCGACCGTTCGATCACGATTTACGATCGATAAATGTCACTTAAAATGCTACCCCGATGTAGAAAAAAGTAGAACGCGGCAACCGTGCGGCAGCAGAGCCGTCATAAAATATACTAACACCGAAAAATGGAACTAGAATTTATGAGAGTGAAACGAAATTTTGTAACGCGCTACGGGTAAAATATGCACGCGATTTTTCTCATTACTGTTTATGCTGAGGGAAAAAAATGTACTTATCACCACGGTAAGCAACACTTGTTATTGCGAGGACATTCATCCGCTGTGAAACATGACAGTAATGGTAAAGAAATGAATATTCTTTTCTCAATTTTCTCCCTTTTTCCAATTATTGAAAATTTTTCGTATACTCTCTAAATCTGAATCAGTGGATAATCACTGATATCAGTGCCATTGGTAATCAGTGAATTAAATGTGACATCCTTAACTTAGCTAATCTTTATAATGTGATCTAATTGTTTTAGTGCTTAAATTCAATGAATATGATATTGGAAGATTGAAATTAACGTGCAAATATCAGTATTTTAGTTATATAATGCTCAAATATTCTTCCTTTTTTAGTTGAACTTCACTGATTATCAGTGCAAAGTATGCCACTGGGTAATTAGTGACTATCCACTGATTCAGATTTAGAGAGTATACAAGGTGATCCGAAATTCTCGCATTCGGAGTACAGGACATGATACTTTATCCTAAAATGAACAACTTTTTTCTTTTGCAAAATTGCGTCTAACAAATAGTTTTTGCAGGAGAGAAAATTCAAGTTATACGAGTAAACGCAAAAATTATTTATCGAATGTAATTTTACTACAGGAAAAACTTATTTTAGCACAAAAAACAACTTTTTCCTTTAGCAAAATTGCGTCTAATAAGTAGTTTTTGCAGAAGAGTAGGTCAAAGTTAACAAATAAGAGCAAAAATTATTTATCGGACGCAATTTTGCTAAAGAAAAAAATTGTTTGGCATAAAGTATATAATGTTCTGTACTCCGAATGCGGGAATTTCGGATCACCCTGTATAGAGAACATATGATTTTGGCAACTTTATTTTACTGCGTCGAGATTTCCCCTTTTCAACATCTGTCGCTGTAGATATCGCCAGTATCAAAATGTAATATAACGTTGATGTAATTCTATAAACGCGAAACCCGTTTCAAGCGAGATTATTATTCCATTCGCCTGAAAATATCTGGTGTTGTCGAGGTCAAGGATTAAAAGCTTGTTGAAATGGCTCATCCAGTACGTAGCTTTTCATTCCACAAAAGCGCTTGTCCTCGATAGCAGGGTGCATCGGATCGGATTTTCAATCTACACGTATTTTATGACATTCGACGAAGTAGATATTATTTAATAAACGATGTGAACAAAAGTGGCAAACAGGGACAGTGAGGATGGAAAATCGAGTCGAATGCAAGGAAGAACGCACTTCACTTCCGAGGATATAACCGGTTGTACGAAGGAGAAAATGGAAGGTAAAGGGGAAAATGGGGAAAAAAGAACGACGCCACACGAGCAAGGAAACCAGGTCCTTGAGGCAGTTTTACGTCGGGTTGCAACTATGTCGCAAAGCAAATTGGATCCGATGACATGAGGGGGGAATAATGCAAAAACATGTTCTCTTACCGGTAACTCACAGGAGACGGTATCAACAATATTTTTCTCACAAATCTACTTGCTGTGAATCTATATTTAACCTTTTTTTAAACCTCTTAAACGGATCACAATATTGTCATTTCTTTTCAGTTTTTTTGCGAAAACGAAGAAATTAAAAGGAGAGAACTAAATTCTCGCCATTTAGTTTTCGTTAACACAACTGCACTTTTAGATAGAATTAATGTTACTAAAATTTAGCAGAGATAATCAACATAAATTCAACGAGATAATGTCCTGTGATAATAAATTGTTCACGAGATATTAATCGCGACGTAATAATGAATTGCCGTGCAACGAAGTTTTCTTAAGATCGAGATTTCTTCGAGACTTGCGACAAACGTTTGCGACGCTCTTGAATTTTAATAACTTCATCGCATAAACGAATAATGAGATTAAAATATTTCTTTAATTAGATAAATTTACAATTTATACCTCTCTAACATCAATTTATAAAATGAAAAAAAATAAAAAAATTAAATGAGATTAATAATTATTAAAATTCAAATTCAAATTAAATTAAAATACAATTTACTTAAATTAACTGAAAAGGAAGCATTTATTGATTATGTTTTAAAATATAATTCTCATTTATATAATAAAATTGTTAAACTTTGAATTGTTTTTTACAATACTATTAATGTATAATATACAATATTATTAATTAAAATGTCTCGTTTATATTTTTTATATTTTATATAATAATTTAAATATATACGTCAATGCTTTAAAAATATTTCATTATAATGGTAACTCTGAGAATGCTAATTTGTTTAGCTTTTCGAGTCCGGATAATCTACTGCCGTTATATTACTACAGAGGAATTACGGAGGTCCGTCGTTTTTGCACGTTTCCTTCTCATTATTCTTACTTCGCTCAGGGCACTCTCCACTTCTCCGACACGCGAGAATTTTCACTTTGTTCTTTGAGTTTCGTTCGTAGAATTCCCTGGTAGCCTTTCGGCGATTAGAGATCTAGGATTAGTTAGTAATGTCCAAAGAGACCCTTCGGCGTCTCGAATAACATTAACTACTGAATGAGAACGAATTTAAAGAAGACTAAGGGCTCTCTTTTTTAACGAAATCGTTTTTCTGAAATTAAGTGGCATCTTGCAAATGCCATTTCACTGCAACAAATGCATTACACGATTACAATGTGGTGAACAATACATAACGAATGTAAAAACTGAGTATTACAGTTTTATACATATTTATATATCAACAATAAAAAATGTTAAATCAACAAAACTAAAATATACAGTTATTTTCAATTTTATTATACAATAAATTAAAAATGTATTTTTTTTTTGTAACGGAATAATTATTTCTTTCAATTGGAAAGGAAAGATTAATATCTAAATGTTAATCAAAGAAATTAATCAATGTGTGATAAAACTTTCCTGAATATCGGAAATTGGAAATTACTATTACGATTTTCTTGCGGGATAAAGTTATATATTCTCGCTAATGTAAAGACATCATTTTATAAACTAATAATTCAAAAAGTGCAAATAAGTAATTTATGCTCAAAGTTACAAGCGTAATTCATTTAGAGCAAAACATTTCTTTATTTGACTCACAATCAATGAGTTTCATACGTACTTTTCAGAACGTAATGAGTTTCTTTTCGCGTCTTCGGAACGGTTACGTTAATAGCGTACACAGAGAACAAACGAGAATAGCTTTAGTCTTGAAATTTTCTCGAAAGCTTTGGCCTCGTTCCATGAGATACTCCGCAACGTGACGCCGTTCCTGTTTCCGTCACGGAAATCCGCAGCTTTTTGAACGTCGAGGCAAGTCTCTAAGTCATTACGTAACTAATTTTAACCATCCTCGACACTGCATTTTGTTAACAATTGTATACATTGGTCGTCTATTGTATTATTGGTAAATTATTAATCATTAATTTAACTTGGATATTAATTACGTTTGCAAGTAAACAAGGATATTTAATCTGGAAATAATATACAGTAATGAAAAGGAAAATATGATATAATATCTACATTTATCTAAAATTGTAATAATCCCAGGTAAAACACAAAATCATAATAAAATCACAACATCACTTAAAATCATTTAAAAATTATTAATCACACCAAAAGTACATCGCAAAATCATCATTAAAAGTGTATCGAACACATCATTATGATTTTTTCTAAAATGATTTTTGTTCGATATCATCTTGATCTTATTATAATTTTGTATTATACCTGGGATAAATGTAATATATTATAATTTTTTCCTGTTAATATGTTTATGATTCGGCTTTCAAAGAATTTTTTTTAATCTCATTAAGAATATAAACGCATATTACAACCCTGGTTGAAATATATATAGTTTTCCTAAATCCAGTTACTATCTAACATGTTCTCGTTAGTAACAATATTGCGTAAGAAATGGATAAGAACTTGATAGAGTTTTATTCAATGACTGCAGCAGTTCTTCTGATAAAAATATGCAATTTGCTTAAATACTTGCACAGTTGTTGTCTAATATTAATAGATTATTATTAGCTAAAATATTACGTGGTCCATTTTATTGTCCTGTTTTTGTTCAATAAGTGGGTTCAGACTTAGTGCATCTTTTGTGCGTAGTAATTGCAGGCAAAGTATTCTTGATTGGGATCTTGAGTACTTTTACTTACTAGAAAGAGTTAATATAACTGTGCAGTGACTGTTAAAAAAATACATGAAATTTCTATCAGGAGAATTCATTTTCGATAATACCACGGAACATTCTTTCGCACTTTGATCGAGAATGGAAAAGGCCAAAAGCTATAAACGGCTCAACCGATCTCGTCGATGAAAGGACAAAGCTGTCTCGAAGACAATCCTTCGGGAACGAACACGTGTGTATTACAGGAACGTTTAATACTTAGCGAAAGGAAGCAGGTCAGTTACCGAGCAAAAATATAAGATATCATAAAAGGTACTTCATGAAGTTTCGTGTTTGAATTTAAGAAGCTTATCATATATAGAAGAAAGTGAATTTAAATAAAAATATAAAAATATATTATATTAGAAATTTTTAATAAAATGATCATGTCCATTTGTGGAAAGTATCAGAAATATGTTACGTGACTTATTACTTAATTTCTTTCAGTATTGGAAAAAGTAGGTATATATGGAAGCACAAGAGAAAGAGGAGTGATATATTTAAACAGTATAAAAAAGTTACTTTATGCTCTAAATAAAATTCTTCTATGTAACATTTGCGACATGTAGATTAACATAGATAAGCTTTGTTTATAAGATTTTATTCATAAGATTAACATGAATGCACTTATTGTCGACCGGATGTTTTACGTATTGTAAATATATATAATATTCTATAAATAATATAGAGAAATGTTTTCAAAAGAGAGAGAGAAAACGTTTTTAACTTTGTTACATTTATAATTGTTATTAAAAATGCATAGCAGAAGTCACTTTGCGTTGTCATTCACCGCGATGCTTGCATGGATTGGGAAATCTGAACGAAGAATAGGGATGCTGGTTTCATTTTTGAAAGAGCAGCTTTATTCGCCATTGAATGAAGGTAATCCTTCGGCATAGGTCAAGGTAAAAAAAAGTTGGTAGCCCGAGAAAGGCGAATTAGGAGAAATTAAAAAACCTTGAGCCGGATTACGAATCTCTAACGAGAAGATTGGCGCTCATCATCCGCTCTGTTAGTCTCGTTCCGGCTGATTTGTCGAGACGATTTATATCCCAATCTTTTTCTTGGTTGCGCCATTTTCTACCCCCTCCCCCCCTCTCTCCCACCCCTCTTACGCTGTAGAGATCTTTGTCCGTATTCCGTTATCGCGTTCTCCCATTATTAAGGGCAATTCGACCAACGCTCACCGAAATCCGCGCTCATAATTTGCGGTTGGGCCCATTTGCAACTCCAACGAGGCAAGAGAGCCTCGGGCTTCTTTCTGCGCGACAATTAAGGCATAGTTACCGCGCGCGGAGTAAGAACTAACGCCCTTTGAAAACAGTTTAAAAGTTGCTACCTTGAGCTTTCGTAACTCGAATTAACGTTTCGTTCGTCCTCGCATCGCTCGCCGCCCATCTCGCACGATGCCCATACCGTGATCTCATTGTGCGCTTCCGCGCGCTCGCGGAATCGAGTTTGCCGATATTTGAGTATGTTTGCGCGCAAACTTTCCCGGAATATCAATTTTTGCTCATTTCTGAGGAAGTGAAAAGAATGGAAGCTCTGCCATTAAATTATGCAAATATGCGCGGATTGCAGCCTCGTCGGGCTGCCTTTTGGTTTGTACTAGAAGGGTCAAGGAAAATATAGATCGTAAGTGCTCCAATTGCAAATATTTGCTTTCGCGAAGATATCGGGATGATTCTGGCTCGATTGGCGACGAGAAATGCAAATAATCTAATTTATTTTTACGACCATCAATACCAATATCGCATTTCTCATCGAACTTTCTCGCTCTAATACATATGGCGATAAAATAAAGTAAAAGATTTCAGAAAATGCAAAGTTTATACATCTGTCCTGTACACTGATTTATATTCTGCAGAAATAGTGCTATTTGTATAAAATCTGAATTCGCAAGTAGAAACGAAACATACGAGACATATCGGAATAGAACGCGGCTAAGTCACCCAATAACAATGTCACGGAAATAAGGCAGTTTATGCGCATAGGAGCTGCCATAACCTTCCGATGATATTCGTGTTTACGATCTTGCTGCTCAGAACGTTGCCGGTTTTTCATATTGAAATTGCAACATTGCCAAAAATCATGCAACCAAGGTAAACTTATATCTAATCTTAACAATGTAGTTTTCTAGTGGTTCACTATGATACTTTAAAAAGTAAACCGTGAAGCCGTATACTTGTATCTTGACTCTGTCCAATCTTGACTACGTCCAATCTTGCTCTGTCCAATTTTGCTTCTGTCCAACCTTGATATAACTGGAAAATACCTTCTATTAGTGTGTAACTCGAAATGTCATTCTCACTTCAAAACTTTTGCCTCGAATGTAGTGGTACTATGTGGTAGAGGGTTAAGAGTACAGTAATTTTCATCACGCTACGTTAGATTCTCATTCGTGAGGCGAAAAGAATCGACAAATTTCAGCTCTTCTGTTTCCGTCTTCCTCGACATTGTAAAACTAGCGGCGCGCGACTCGTTCGCGGAGAACGGGGATGAGGGAAAAATATGCAAAGCAATTTCCATCCATCAAGCGTACCTATCGCCGATCTTCTGGCGAGCGAGCACGCCCTCGCATTCCCTCGACGTGTTCTCGGATTCTGCCCTAAATAAATCTCCTTTATCTCCGAGAAAGAGTATGAAGCCGCACTTGTTTTCTGCGGCACTCCGCAAAAACACGCGTCTGTATTTTCACGTTTGAATTACTTAATGCAAAACTTTACCCGATATTGATTTAAAAAGATTCAGGTAAGCTGTGTAAACGAATCACTAACCAATTAAATTATCAATAAGAACAGCAGTGCCGCGAAATTAGAGTTATAAACTCTCGATCTCTAAAACTTATAAATTGAATTTTGAAGATTGAAATCAAGACTGATTCAATTTTCACTCTTTAGAGTGAGATTCCTCTCAAAGAATTTAGAAAGAACGTATATTATAAAATGTTCATAAAAAAATGCATAATACAATTCAACATGTGGATGTTTCATGTGTAAATAATAAATAAAAAATATACGCGGATGTACAAAAGTGAGGAAAAATATGTATCTTTATTTATTCGAGTGTATTTCTAGTTTTAAATTCCACGATTCTGAAAAATTATTACATAGGAGTCTGCTTTCGGAATTGAAACAAATGTTTCATAGCTGTTTATTGCAACATAGGTCTTCTTGTTTGATGTTAGTAAGCAAGTCGTAATGTTATGTGAATTCAGGTTTGTTTGGATTTCAAGGATGACGTATTCACGTAACGACGCTAAATTAGTGCGAATGCGAGTGCGTCCGTACAAATGCAAGCGTCGAAAATGGATATTACCAATCCAGGAGCTTATTTAGGATGCATAACGAACTGGCGCGATCAGAACACGATTACATTATCGCGCTACTGTGATTAAAATCATTCATTTGTTTGGCGACCCTCGTAAAATTATTTGTCCGTAATTTTCCTGGAATACCGTTGTCCTCTCTGGAAACTTGGACATTAATTAAAATTTATTTTTAATCATAAATGATACAAGAGTGTATGATGTCGCCTGGATAATGCATTTTCTATTTTTGTTATAATTAATTTATGTGTTATATATATATGCGTGCGTCGTGCGTGCGTGTGTGTGTGTATAAAGTACAGGAACAATTGTACGTTATTTATGTGGTGAGAAAAGGGTGAAACTCAGTGTGCAAATGCGTACAATAGAAACGTGGTTCCCGATTGTCTTTCTCGAGGAGGACGGAGATATATCAGTCTAACAAAACCACTTAAAGTTTTCTCATTTTAACGGAATTAACGCATCGCGACAAAGTAGTCGCTTAGCGTTAACTATTTTGTCTGTTATTCCGCTTATAAAACTTTCTCTATTTTAATTTTATTTAATCAATTACCTCGAGAACTAAAATGATGTTTAACATATATTTTTTTTAATGACATTTATAATTTTAAAACGTTTTCCGCTTGTAAAACTTTCTTTGGTTATAGTTTTTTCCATCAATCGCCTGAAGAACTAAAATAATGTTGTTATGTATTTTTTAAAAATATAATTTTTTTTTATTTTAAAACGTTTTTCACTAATAAAACTTTCTATGGTTTTAACTTTTTTTTTATCAATCACCCCAAGAACTTAATAATGTGTTTTTACATTAAAAAAAAATATTATGTCACATTTCATTTTCAAACGATTGACTTTAAAATTACTGTAAGAAGTAATTGTACTTTAATAGGATTACATTCGTCAATACGTTTCTTTTTTATGTCAAATTTTTCACGAGTACCGGACTTCATAAAATTTGTTAAGAATTCATGTCGCGGTGCGTGATAACAAATTCTCCAGTATGTCGCAATAGTTTGACGAGTGGAATAAATTTCATTGGAACGACGGTCACCCTCGCGTATCTGGAATTGACGAATATTCATAAATTCATACGTTTGCAATGCATGCGCGGCGTGCATCTCATGTGTGCAACGACATTGACGAAGATGAATATAGATGCTCTTACGGCCGGAATGGATGGCGAGGACATGCCAGTCGATTAAAAATTCCGCTGTAACGTTCAATGCAAATTCAAATGTAACTCGAATTAGACTACTTACAGATCGACTAGAACAGCTAATAATTTTAATTCCTCTAGTAAGTTGCGCATATTGGACATTTTAAATTTATATTTCTCTATAATAATATTTATTCGTTATGAATAAAATTAAATAAATTTACGTACATTAGGAGAAAATATATTTATTATATTGTTATTATAGTAGAGATAATTAAGATGAAAATATCATTTTCAATATTCGCTGAATGCATTTGTTTCGAGATAATTTATGTAATTAAATAACTGTTTTTGATAGCGCTTATTATTTGGAACGTACAGTCATAAACTTAACAAACTAACAATATTAGTTCAAATGGAAACAAAATGATGATAATATTAGCTTACTAATAATTAATTACATAGCTGGTTGAATTTCTGAAATTATCAATTGAAATAATTTATACTTTATATTTTATCTCCAATTCTCTTTTTATTTTTAAAAATGTTCGATGTGATGACAAGCAAGAGGATTCGTTATTGACCAATTTCTCTAGACTCGAATGTGCTTCTACTAGCTCGGTTTGAAATAGTTTCATTCTAGAGAGGTAAGTGGGGTTAACGGGCGAGAAAACGCAGGTGAAAGAGAAGGTAAAGGAGAGGGCGGCTCGCGAGCTAAACAAAATGGTGAAACGAGCCGAGACACTCTTGGGAGCTTGCGTAATTAGTAAGAATACTCCTGCACCCGTTGCTACAGTTTGAAACGGAATTCTCATTTCACGATTCTAATTTCCTCTTTATTCTGCTTGAACTCGGGATCGGTTTACGTGTCGGAAAAATTGAGGAGAAAGAATTCAGAAAAGACGACGGAATTACCTGATGTTTTTGTCGTTTAGCATTCGTTAGAAAAGTCAGAAACAGCTTTAAGAGCCTGCTTAATTTTCCTTTGCAATTATGCCTACAATAAGATCTTCTTTCATAGGTTCAGCCGATGAGTCCGAAACAACACAGAGCAATTTACTCAATACGTCCAAAGCAAACAGAAAAAAAAAAAATAATAGGATAATGTTCTGCTAAAGAGCAAGCGGAAAAACTCTTTGGTGTTATTTATAGAATCAATACTAATGATGGTGTCAAAGAACGAAAAGTGAAATATAATTAGGCGAACTCGTTCGCGTGTGACACTCGTCGTGTCTTGTGCATACAGTCTTTTTATAATCCGAACTTACTTTCTTCGTAACTTGCCCTTCACCTCGTTCCTTTCTCCATGACGACGAATTTAAAAGTCTCTTCGGTGCGAAAGGCAGTCCCGTGTTTGCTAGAGGGATTTTCTGTGAGTCCGAGCACTGAGCAGAAGAGGATGAATTGGACGAGGGATGGAAAGAAGATGAGGGTGAATGCCTATAAACTAGCAGACCACGTAGACTTTCTCACTACTTCTCGTTTTCGTGATCTTTAACCTTCGAAGGTAACTGAGCTATTCCGCCACGGTGCTATGTAAATGTCACACGCTATCAAACTAATATAACGTAAATTCGAAAAGGGAAGAGGAGTGACGTGAGATATACTTCATATTTCCGGACGTGCCGTTTTCTTAAGACTTTATTTATTACGCAGTAATAAACTTTGAGGCATGGAGGATTAAATTTACATAGATTGAATATCGATAAACATTGCATATTGAAATAGCGGGAGTTCTTTGACAATTTGTAACCACATTTGCTTCTAGGAGATTTCATTAATTTATTAAATAATTATTACTGCTGCGAAATTAAAAATAATTATTTGCAAGTTTAACAAACTTAAAATATAAAATATTTTTTAATACGATTCATTTTTAGACGTGTTTTTTATAATCTCATTACGAGAAATGTAAGTAATGAAGGACGTCATATCGCAAATTAATTAAAAAATTTAATTGAAAATATTAATATATTTTCAATTAAATTTTTTAATCAATTTCAATTTTAAGCGAGTTTAAAAGCAAAGAATTTATTGTTTTTCTCTTGTTAATTTTTTTTTTAAGAATTGGAAAGAAGTAACAAAACAACTTTCGCAATTACAAATGTGAATATGTAAATCCAATAAGAGAATCGTCATGTATACAAAGTAAATTGTACGCCGTTAAGATGTTTTTTCCCATCACATCAAAGCATTTATTTGCAAAACGAGTTATATAAGTAACTATTTTTTATATTATTTTGCAGCAGATTGTTATTTGTTTCGAAACGCGCATCAGTCAAGAGTCTCTTTGTAAGAGATCTCTTTTCCAATACTCGCCTATTTCTTTTCTTTAATACTATCCAGAAGAGCGATAATTAAGAAAATACTTTCTCATTGGTACGTAACTCCTTATCTCGAGAAATTGTTCTACGGATTCAAAGAGCTTGCTTCATTCCCTATTTCTACGGAACTCTTTAATTCTTTCTTGTAATACCACGTTACTTATCTATTTCCTATATTTTATTGCAGATATATTGAATTTCTTTCACAATGCTTTTTATTTCTTTTACACGGACTAAGAAATTATGTAAAGAAATATATCTGTTGTAAAAAAATATATCTATTGTTGTAAAATGTTCGAATCTGATATGCGCATATTTAATAATATATACATAGGTATACATAACGTTCTTTTATGCAGGGTCTTCATTATTTTTGTTTATCTATTAGATAAACTATTTTTTAAATAATTTTTTTAATATCTTTAAAAAAAGGGCGTTATTTTTTACTTTTATTCTAAGGTAATATAACTTTTTTTAGGGCGAAAATGTGAAAAGTGAAAATTTTTATCATTGTATTTAATGGAGCAATTTTTCACTTTTCACGTTTTCGCCCTAGGGAAAATGTTACATGATCGGTATCCTGGTGCTGAAATGGCTTGGCATGGCGTCCTATGTACCGAAAGATTTTAGTAGCGTTAGAAAACAAACAACTATATCCAATCCAATCACTATCCGACAACTATCCAATCCTGATTTCAGATTTTGAGATACGATTTCTCTAAATTAATGCACACATTTCAGAAAAAATTAAATCCAACAAAAGCGAACACATGCAATTGATATTATAGAAATAGAGAATTGATTTTTAAAATTTAATTTGATACCCCCTCCTTATTAATGCGCTTTCGTACTCTGCACAATTTACAAACTAATCATACGAATAGATGCACTGCTTGCGGCGACTCTGTTCTTATGATTAATTTTAGCGATTTCGTGGAAAAAAAGAAGAGAAAAGAGAGAAAGAATTTATTTGAACTAATATAGTTTTAAATATATTTTATCTAAATTAAATTAATTTGAAATATATTTGTTCTTAATCATCGTGTTCTTGAGCTTTCCAAATTATTAGTATAACTGAATGCGTTTTCTTTCAGATTTTCACTATTTTGTAACAGTATAACATTTCATTATAGGATTGTTATTAAAATCGTGATTTTTTCGTAGATTTTCAGAGGTAACAGGTTAATCAAGATAAATTTATTCTGAGAAAACAAGAGGCATTATTTATTTCTGTCAGGCACGAAGGCGTGAGAATTAAAATAACGTTGCGAATTTTATTCGTATTGTACTGTCGGAAAGCCGCAAATCAAACAACTACACTTCAGTTTGTTGAAGAGTGAAACTCCTTTCATTTCCATGTCACCTCAACTGCAAGACGGAGACATTTCGAAAGCGGAGTTTAAAGTTTGCTCCTCAGCTTTCTCCCTTGATTTTGTGGAGGCGCGCACCGAGTTTGTTATAAAAATCGAATTAGTTGTTAAGCTACTGTTTACACATCTCCGAAAGTTGGTCTTCCATAATTGATGAGTTCTTCAAAGACAAATTTTCATCTTCTTTGCTTGATTGTATTCTAATTACCAAATACGTTTTCATATATACACACACTTCGCAAAAATTAAAATCAATCATTAGAAGTATCTTGCGTTTCTCAAACTAACTTCTCTGTACATTTTCTCGATGAATCGGTTAGTTTCGCGTGTAACGTGCTTCGACGACAGTTTGTAACAAGTCATAGAGGATCGTAGCAGGCTTTCTTTGGCCCATCCATTCTTTCTGTTGGCCAGTTTCCAACAAAATTCATTTTTACCGCATCGTAGACGTGAGTACGTGTCGAGTTAGCGCATTGGTGATGTCTGAGGACGGTCGCAAACTCATAACTGAGCTAAGTTTGTGGTGTTGAAGTCTCGCCACGGCGTGACTCGATTTCTCTCACGTCCTCGAAAATTGTTCTTCGGAAAATTTGTACCCTTTGGCCATCGGTGAACGCTGACTGAGCAAACGAGACACGAGAATAACGTGTAATGTTAAATGACAGAGGACAACAAATAAATCAAAGAAGTCTTAACGAGCAAAACAAACTCATAATCTCACTTCTTTAGAAATAACGACTAAATGAATAGTGTATGAAAAAGAAATCATAAATATTTTCCTATACTTATTAAATAATAAGTCATCTCTTTTTTTTACTTTTGCTCTCACATCACGTTGATGAGTTTATCTCTCAATCGTTGATTTTATTAGACATGCTAAAACATAATTAAACACATTATAAAGTAATTAAGCTAAATTAAATAAATGTCAAACAAATTTGATCAGAACCATTTTTTTAACGACACGTCATATTGAACTGACATGTAATGTTATATATGTAGAATTTGCGTGCGATTATATATTATAAAAATGTGAATCAATGGTTTTTTTTTTGAGCTTCTGCTGTGTTACCCCGTTGGGATAAATTACACTAAATTAGTCATATTATTGAATTATAATGGAAATGTATTTTATTTTTGCATTCATTTGCTCATCGTTTGCTCAAGATTGCTCTGTCGGAATTTTCGTTTGCTCACCCTTGGTTCAAAAGTTATACGAAATTTACATTTTGGGGGTCAACTTCACGCTAGCCCCCCAATATTAAAAAATCGAATATTTCATATTTGCATTCGTTTGCTCATCGTTTGCTCACGATTGCTCCGTTGGAATTTTCGTTTGCTTATCCTTTTAAAGGTTTACATTTACTTATTTGAATCTTAGGAAATATTAAAAAGGGAACAATAAGAATAATTAAATATTTTTGAAAAATATAAAGTATTTTCATTTTTATAAATTTCTGTAAGGCCAAAATATTAGATGATGAAAATATTAGATGATTCAAGTTCATTTTTTATTTTCATATTTCTGTTATTTTCATCTCCATTTTCTCGTAATTATCGATCTTCTACATTGGTCAAATTCTAGACTGTGGCTTAAGTCAAGTTGGGGTTTCCGGACAAATTGTTTGCCACAACTCTAGAGTATCCCAATGCCTTGTATTCCATGGTAAGGGTGATGAGATGGCGGTTCTGCTTACGTGTAAGTTGAATTTCGGATATTAATTCAACTTTGCATAATATAACATTCTGTTCCTGACTATTTTGGATACTCGAAATAATTGCAAACATATAATAAAATATATACTTATTAAAAAGTAGTACACATGTTAATTGCATTTTGTAATTATCAATATTTTGAAAATTAATACAAATTTGTACTTTTTGTCTAATAACAACTATCAGCGTTAAAGAGCTAACAGTTTAATATAATATCAAGTTACTTATAAATTAAACATATATAACCGGATATACTGTTATTATTAACTGTAGTACTACATTATGCATAACATTGTTAATTTATTATTTGGTATTCGAACTCGCTACAAATGGTTTTATGTTTTACCATTTCTGTGCTTTTGTAGATACGGACGCGTTCATTTATTCTTCTTTTTTGAACAAACACTTATTTCGTATTCGTTGCACGTGAGGCGCGTCACATTCTCTTCTCTAAAAGAAACTTGGTTTGGAAGATCTTCCGTTTACAACTTTCCAACTGCCGCGTGAAGCAACAACAAAGGGGAAAAAGATATTCTTTCCGACCATATGGAAGTCAACCTTTTATTCTTCTCGTCTCGTTGTTCGCCAGTTTAGAATGTATCGAATATCGCAGCAAATATCAAGGATTCACATACATTAAAATTGAAAATTCAAATGGAAATATTTATGTATTCACATTTCCAATTTTCATTTAGCGAATGAATGCAGAATATCAGAAAAATTAAAGGAAACAAATTTGCAAATATCAAACATTTTTGTTATATATATCACTGTAATTTTTACAAATTAAATAAAAAGTTTGTGAGTTTTAATTGATATAGTGTCGATCGTAAACGTAATATGTGTAGAGTTTAATGTTACAAATTAATTCAACGAAAATAATACATACTCTGTATGATATATAAATACTCAGAATGCGAAAATTGAAAGTAAATGACTTTTTGTCGCTCTTTTATTTTCGTCGTTCGTTTCGTCGTTCGCTCGCTTAGAATATATCGAATCTCATACCAAACATCAAAGATTTATGTACATTAAAATTGAAAATTCGAATGAAAATATTTATATATTAATGATATAATTTCCAATTTTTATTTAGCGAGTGAATGCAAAATATCAGAAAAATTAAAAAAGCAAACTTGCAAATATTACAAATGTTTGCCATATACATTACAACAACTTATACAAATTAAATGTACAGTTTATGGATTTTAATATATAGTGTCTAAAATAATATGTGTAAAAATAATATCTAATGTTTAATGTAATAATTTTAAATTAATTTCAAATAAAAAATAATTATGTGTATAAATATTCAGAAAATTGGAATTAAATCATTTTTTGTTAAACTTATACATTGTTTATTTCACATAAATAAACAATAAGAGAAAGAACGCATTTTAATCAAAACAGAAAACACGATAAAAAAATAAAATTAGAATATTAAAATTACCTTCGTTTTTATGATCAATGTATACCGGAAAAAGTATCGTAGTCGCGTATCGGCGGATGAAAAGTGAATTGAAAGCGGAAATTTATCATATACGCGACGCACACGCAGAAACTTTGTGCATATCCGCGACTTTTTGTGCGTGACGTTCTGTGAGATCGCGTGACAAAATTGGACGGCGATGAATTCCCCGGTGATACGTCTTCTGATATTCTGGCATGGTTGCTTCTACACGAACGGAGTGCGGAACAAGCTGAGCAATTGGCATGCCACTCGTACCTCTCTGATATCGGCGAAGACGTCGGCGAAACATCTTCTGGGATCTGGGATTTGCGAGAGAGTAAGTAAATGCCACTGGCAAGCGATTTGAATCACACGTTGCACTTCGCTGGTTAATTTAGCAAACAACATGTACACAAGTTCTTTGTGTATTTTTTTACATATTTAGATAAATGACATTGTTTCTATAATCTGAAATATTCAAAATAAAATTGAATGAAAATAAATTATTATTTTTATTAAAGATTTGCATTTTTTCTCTTTAATTATTTTTAGATAAAATGTAATATTTTAATGTTTATTTTAAGAGAAAATTTTTACTATTTTTTACTATATATATATATATAACTGCATAAAATATTATCGTTAGAAGCTCCATTTTTATGATTATTACTGCTGTATTAAATATAATAATATTAATATTTATTGTTCTGTACATCAAAAAGGTTATATAACTGTCCCCATAAAACGACTATAATATTAACTACATATTTCTTTTGGTACATAGAGTTACAAACAATTATTATTACTACAATATTATAACAATAATATATAAAAATGAATCAATCAAATAAAAAAAGGGTTCAGTCGAGGCTACATCTTGGTGCTTAATAATATTTTTATATATAAATTCATATATATATTTCAGTTATGTAAATTGCGCGTTGCTTCCTGTCGAACTTGAAATGCAATCATAAACTGAAACCGAAATAAAATTGGAGCTTCTTATCATAATTATTTTACTAGGTAGTTATAGTCACAAATACCAAAAATTTTTCTCTCGGTGTATAATTTTCATAATAATTATTTTTATTTATTTTATAAATTATTTGTCTCTATTTTACCAGATTTTTATAACAATATATTTTCAATTAAACATATTTTTTACCGTATGTATACTTTATAATTTGAAAATTTTGAATTAAGATCATCCTATAATATCTCTTTAAATTTATAACTCGAGGAAACGTTAAACGAAACAGTCATTCGAAAATATTTGCCATTTCTCTGTCGGTTGCTTCGTTGAAATAAACAAACAAAAACACGAGTAGTTAAATTATACGAGTCTGTACAAAGCGACGTTACATCGGCTTGATAAAATATCGAATATTACTTTTTCGCAACATTGACCTTAAGCAGATTTACAATATTACGTTTCGATGAATATTATCTCGTGAACCATAAGTTATAGTGAACATCAAGCGCTTATTGATGTATCATTATATTAATCGGGTATTTCATGACAAACGTTGCTGATTAAATCGCCTGCGCGGAATTGAACACGGAAGACATCCAGCGTTTCAACTGTCCAGGCTGTTAATTGCACGCGATATCAGTCCGGTTTGTCTGTAAATTATCTTTCGGACGGACATTAAAAGCGGCCTTGGTGTGGACGGCAGTGCGAAAGCGGATCGTGATTGTGCACAGAGACGTCAAATGTATCTTCTCGCCGTAATCCATCAATCCGCTAACCGAAGACAATAGATAGATACGCCTGGCACATTAGCTCGTTTGCCTGGCACTCCCCTCTCTTCCCGTGTATTAAAAGCGTCAGAGTTAGGGGAATTCCGAACTGATTTCATCTCCATCCGGTTGCTGATGACGCGCGGCAATAATTATGCACATACACGGAAAGAATAATTTTGCTAAAGAATCTAAAAACTTGTCTAAATACAGATTTAAAAATAATTTTATTGGATGGTACAAACAAAAATATTTTATTAGTTTACTTATTAGTCATAAAAAGGGCCTTATATATGTATCAAAGTATTGTAAACTAATAATTCTAAACTAATAATTTGATTAGCTTTATGGATTTTTTTGCATAATTATAGAATAAAAAAAATTTGTTTAATTGAAGTCAATGGAGAATCCAAAAATGACCTTATTAACTTTTCTCCTTCAGCTATAGAAGCTTGCTGCAACTACTGCTTGCAATGTTGCTAAAACATTGTTAGAATGATTTGAGCTGTATGGGCAATTTTGTTGAACCATCAAAATAGTTTCGTATAAAATCTTAAGCATGCTGAGCAATGTTGCAAAAAATTGTGACATTGTAGCAACCAATTTGAGCGTGCTATATAATTATTTTAATGGTCTAACAAAATTATTTTCAGATGTATATCTCTACACTGAAAGAAAAGATTAGTTGCTGCAGCAAATTAGATGATAAAATATGGCATAGCATAGTCAATTTTTGGTTGCGTTAGCCTATTCGTAATGTCAGTATAGGATTTCGATAGCTTAACATAACCAAAAATTGGCTGCTGCAACCAATTAAAAATGCTATGCCATATTCAGCCAATCATTTCTTTCAGTGTAGCTAAATTTTTAGATTCTTCAGTGAAACCTTCTTCCCATGTACAGTCGAAGTCGTACCTCCTCTCTTCCTCGCGTGATGAGTTCCAGGACATCCGTGAGTGTTCTCCATCAGTTAGAACCTTGAACAACAGTTCACGAATAAGATCCTTCGACGTGGGCGAACCTGTCCTCCGACAGCCGCGCATCTCCAAGATCGTTCGCAGTCGCATATATTATGTATGCAACATTGCAATTTGCATTGCTCCCGTATCGTCGAGCATGACCGAGCATCGGTTCACCGGGGGTGCTCCTGCGTGCGAGGGCGGAGGGATGATACGGAGGACTCTGCGAGTGCAGCGCACCGGCAGCGGTTATGTGATGACATCGACGTTACATTTTGTGTAAGCATTTGCATGCTTAACTCGCTATCACCCCGCCTCTTATAACTCCAGGTGCCCTTTCCTCTCTGCAATCTACTCTATCACTATTCCTCTCCAACTTCATATTCCGACCTTTGTTCCTATCGTGCGCCGCTTTCTGATTCGGCGCCGCCTCACTCTTTAAGAGCCATTTTCTCAAATATGCTTCACCAGAGTTTCCGACCACCTCGAGCTACTAGTTAAAACTTTATCCCGCGGAGAGATATTCTTTCCCCGCTACCCCTTTACCTTTTGCGGTGGTAGAAGACCTTAAGCTATCGCGCTCGCGAATAAACTTACCCCCTCGCAGACACAGACGGCGAACGAATCGTGAAGGTGCGGCCGATTACATGTACGTGACGTATACTTCCACTGTGATCGTTATACTTCCGGGCGCATCGCGTTGATGTCTGACGGGGATGGTTCCTGCAAGCCCTTCAAAGTTTTGCCTTAACGTACCTTATTCTGTAGCGCGCGTGCTCCGACTGTGTTTCCAGTAGATTACGCTCGTTGCAGCTCGCGCGGATGCGTAATCGTTCGCTGCGTTACTCACGGCCGAACGAATCGACGCATCGGAGAACAAGTGTAATTTCTGTGCAAGTGCTCAGGTGAGTGCTACCTCTTCGAAATTGTGCTGAGCGCATCTTCGGAAATAAATTGCGATGAAAGTTATGTTAGCACGAAACTTGGTCCAAGCAAAATTTGGTTACGAACGGATGCGATCATCTAAGAACACGATTATAGGTTTCATGGAAGTATATCCATATATATATATAATAGTATAGATATATAAATTACTTCTTATTCTGTAGTTTTTAATTAATGTACTTATTTTTTTTATCATTTATAAATTTGATAACTCTTTTTTTGCAAGACATTTCGTGAAATTCTAGAGGCAGTTTCTAGAAATAAAGTATGGAGAAGACATGACGGTATTGGTATCTCTCAGATATGAGAAAAGCTCTCTGATAATGTAGGTAATATTAAATTGCACGCGAGTCTCACTCAAAATGTGTTCCAGCCAAAACGATTTCCATGAAATAGCGCGTAATATTGAACGAAAGGCACTTCATTGAGGTAAAACAAAACGTGTGCGGTCATTTCCTATTATTATATAAGTAGAATATAACTGACAAATTATCGCGTGAGGTAACGAGCGACTCTCAAAGAAACTATAAGAGAGAACGTGAAATGAAGATGGTACTCTCTGTGGCATTCCTCTTGTGCAATTCGTAAAATCAGGTCGCGAATTGAGAGCAATGAGATGGCAATGCCAAGATCTGTCGTCATTCTTTATATGTATACTATATTTCAACTAAAGATGATACACGGTCGAGGAACAATATAGATATATTTGTGCATAAATTAGTATTTAACGAGAAATAACTGATAATTTTCAAAATTTTGAACATCGTGTACATTTATCTCTTGTGACTATTAAATTATTCCAATTATTAGATTCGACGTACTGACGATATTGGGAATATTTCAATAATGCGAATATTAATTGACATTTGATATTAAGTTACTTTTCATTATTAGATACAAATGATTATATAATATATGTAACATATACACATATATATTGTATATTCTCAAATTTTATTTTCAATAAAGCTTACAATGACACATCGATGTGGTAATACAATTACCATTCAGAAATAATTCAATTAGATTTACAATTTAGGATCTCATATTTTTTATATATAAATTTCAGTAACAAAATAAAAATAATAAACATTTTAATAAATAAATAATTAATTAATAAATAATTATTTATTAAAATTTTTGTAATATTTATTTACAATTCGTTATTGACTGATAAGAAACTATTACAAAATTAATGCTATAAAAATAAGTAGATACTACGTAATTTTTTCTTACGTAAAAAATGATTAATGTAACAGGTAATGCAATAGCACCATTCTTGACGGCAAGTCGAGATAACAAGAGAGAAGGGTGAGAGAAACAGAATTTAATCTATCTCGTCGCATAATTACAAAATAATTAGCATAAATTTTGAAGTTAACAACAGAACTGAATCTGTGGTAGTTAATAAATGATACGCATTGATAAATCTGTCATCTAATCTTAAAAAAAGTTTAAGCTTGATTAGCTTATCGAAAAATCCTCCACTGATTGCGATAATTTAAATACAGAAAATAACTATTTTTTAGGTTTTTTTCATTTTAGAATTTTTTTTATCTTAATGGTATATGTTTCAAGAATTAAGATTGCGCCTCCGAAATCATTTTTCACGATCATGGAAATATTTTTCCACGCGATCTTGATACTCTCACTATTATTTCAACGGGTCATAATCCGCTCGATGTCTCGACATCGACATCTGAACGAATGGCTATTGATTCGAATATTAACTCTATGGTATCTACGAGTAACTCTTCGTTTTGTCTTAGACCTGATTCGAATATACGGAGGAGGAATGGGCGATTGGGCGGATAGAATGCGGATGAATGCGGTGAATAGCGGATCTGGGTTCTATTCGCTCCGAGCGAAGCAAAGAGAATCGAATGTCTGCAGGGATCTAGGATAGGTACTCTCAATCGGAATCTATTTACCAGATACTTAAGTGGACTTGAACTACCGTCCAGGATTAAATTGACCTGCAACCAGCTCTTGCTACAACCCTTCTAGCTTTGCGCTCTTCGCGCTCTGTTCCATCTGTTTCTATGCGTTCCTCTCGCTTCCTCTTAAGCTTTTTACTTTTCTCTCTGTTTCTCTCTCTCTCTCTCTCTCTCTCTCTCTCTCTCGCTCTTGATTCTTTCCACATTTTTGTTCTGTATCTCTTTTCCACGCTCGTATTTTCATCACCGTCCGAATTTTTCGCGTTTCCCCGCTGATCCTGCCCGACGATTCTGACGAGTCGATTAACGATTTTTGTTGATCTCACTCGTGGATCCATTGATCGTATCAATCATATGGCGCGTCCATTACTACGCGACTGTTATCGCATATAAATACAGAAACATTACGCAAATTTTTCACCTCTGATTTGCTTCTTTGTCGCTTCCTTTCTCGCTTGCCACATAGTACATTGGCTGCAATAAGTGGCGACAGCTCTCGGATTTACGATAGCCGCAGAGCAACCGTGGCCAACTCTCCATTAGGTTTTGCATATCTTCGTTTAAACCCGCAACATTTCACAGTGTCACTTAGTATAAGATTTATATAAATGTAAATATCCATGTATCGTTTTACGAATTTACAGAAATTTTGAGTTTACGAATTTATCGAAATGACACTGGAAACTGACAGACTGTAGATTGCATACTTGTTTTAATTTAGCACTTAATCGAGTTTATTTTTCGTATCTATTTTCACATCTATTTTTCACTCTACAATTTTTTATATATTACAAAATATTTTATGAAACGGCAAAAAATAAATGTTCTAGTTTGAATATTAATAAATTATTTATAAATAATAATCCTACACACAAGAGAAAGCAAATATATTAATATGTTGTTTCATAAATAAAAATTCTGTTCTGTAGAACTGCAAAAATAAAAATACAAAAAGGGTACTATTGAGGTATCTAAAACTTTAGCTAAATACAGATCTGGAAATATTATAATTTTGTTGGACCAACAAAATAATTATGTAGGATGCTCGAACTGGTTGCTAGAATGTTAAAACTTCTTGCGGCATTGCTTATCATGCTTGAAATTCCTACAATATTTTGATGGTTTAACAAAATAATTTTCAAATCTGTGGTTTAGTTAAACTTTTAGATACCTCAGCAAAATTGTTCTTTTTGTATAAGTGATTTTACATTAGTACATTGAAATAACGATCTTTAATGTGTCGTTAGTTTATCATACGATTATCAGATAATACGATCACATAGCTAATGCGATAGAAGGTTGCGACGAGCGATATTACTCAGGCGATATTCGATTACCGTTTAGCGGTAGTTTTATGTCGTGTTAATGCATACCAGATTTGCCATTGTAATACCACAAATACCGCGCTTTACTACAACGCGGCACGTATCGAAAATGACTGAACGTTAAATCCATTTTCTAGTACATAATGCCGTAAAATTGATTGAATCAAAAATAACGTTGTTATCTATGTCGTGACAAGCGAGAATAATTGGGAAAATATAATTATCATCTCTTCGCTTCTTTTCTCTATTTCCACGGCACTCAGGTATTTAATTTTACGAGAAATTTCTCAAATATAAGTGATGTGGAATTGCTTGATCATTATCGTTTGATGTACTTTAATGTTTTGGAATATTAAAAACTACATTTCTCAAATATAATGACTTAATACGAAAACATGTTTCCAATTACTGTTCTTATTCTTGATATTTTATCAAAATACAGCGAAATTTACAATAATACATTAATCGCTGCTTTCATTGTTTAATAAAAATGAGTATAATATAAATGATAATTATTAAGTTCTATATGTAATTTACGCGATAAAAACAGTGAAGAGATTTTTATAGACGATGTACATACAAGATAACATAAGTATCGCGCGAGAATTTCAAGCTTGCGTAATTAACGTTAAAGTTCGTGGAATAAAATTTGGAAAATTCGGATAGAAATCGGTCTCGTAAATCTTCTAAGGAAACTAAACGAGAAAGAAGGGCAAAATCCACGTTTCAAATAACATCCGTGGCACCTTCTCGAAGATAGAGAGGGTATCGAATAATTTCACTACGGCAGCGAGAGGCGGCTGCCTTGGGAAGAATGGAAACGAGTTGGAGAAGAGTTCGTCGGGACTTAGCTGAAAAGTAGAGTGCCTTCTGTAATTATAGTGAAGTGAGCTGCAAACCTAAAGTCGCAAACAAAGTTGCACATTCTGACAGAAATTCTCAGCCTTAATTAACGTTCTAATTATCGGTCAAGAGTTTTTAATTAATAATACCGCATACACACACTAAGGCGACAGTTATTATCATTGTCATCATTAAATTTCTCATGATAGAAAAACATGTAGTCCTTTTTATTTTATTATTTAGAAAAGAACAGGTTACTAATGTTGTGTAAGAAAGAAGGCTTAGGCGAATTGAATCAATATAGGTTTTTTTGTGATAGTTGACAGTTGTCGTTAATTTTTTTATTTAAACGAGCTGTTTATTATGCTAGTTACTTCCGCTCGCTTCCTCTGCATCGGAAACAATAAACAACAATTCTATATTGCGTATAATTCACACGGAAAGAACAGTTTTGCTAAAATATCTACAAATTTAGCTAGATATAAATAAACTACCAAAATATATTGCGTATAATTCACACAGAAAAATGATCTTGCTGAAATATCTAAAAAAGCTGGATAAACTATTAAAATAACAGAAAATTGGTAAAGTTACTTTATAAAGAAATTAATGGAATTTCCAACATGATTACTTTGATGGTCCAACAAAATTATTTTCAGATCTGTGTATCTAAATTTTTTATACAATTTTTATATAAGATACTTCAACAAAATCGTTCTTTTCGTTAGTCGACAATACAAGCACAAAAATTGCAAGCATAAAGAAATCTCATATCACGAATTTTGTGAAAAGATATGTTGAAACTTATGCAAATTATAATTTTTACAGTATATGATTTACTAAATCAATCTATTAAACTGATGGACTTAATTTTAGGACAAATTAGATTTTCCTCTCCATGCTTTTTTTTTATTGCGCGATAAGAAATGCCGTACTAATATCATCTTATTATTATATAAAACCTAAAGTTCTAACAATTAAGAATTTATACTAAAACTTAATATAATTTCTGATTATTTTTTTAACAATTTACACAAATTGACTCAATTCGCCTTGGACTATTTTACTTTATTTACTTCCTCAAATTTAATTGGTGTAAAAAAAAACAGTTTGAAGTCGGAGATTAAATTCGTGGATACGTTTTACGCAATTACTTCATCCGTTTAATGGAATTCGTCGAAACAGTCTGTAAAAAAATCACGGTGTTTGCGAAATCTTTTAGTTCTGCTACACGGATTCACGTGTATTCTGGCTAACCTGTTTTTGACCGATCATGCAGACAAATGCGAAGAGACAGTGGAATTTAGGTCGCGTTGTATTGCGGTAAAACGAATATATTATCGTCGGACACAAGTTAATTGGCGTAATTAAATGATTTGTCGGGAAAAATCAACATTCGACACTTTGGATTGCGATTGGACCAAAATTAGTCGTAAATACAGGGTGTTGTTTGCATACAAGAAAGCGACGAATTTCTGTTTCCACCCACGCCGCAGAAACAAATCGCGACGCTATTTTCGCACAGGAAATTCGTACACCACCAATTGACAGACCAAACAAATCTCGTTTCATTCATCAACAGAGGTAGTATCAACTGTCCCAATTGAATGTAGAACACTCGATATGAACAGTGCGCTTTGTGAATAATTTTGAATGCGAAGAGAACTTTAGAACTTATATTGTCTTTCGCGGAGTTCGCCGACAACGACGAATTTCTGCATTTCACGGTATAAAAGCAAATAACTAAATTTCAGATCACTAATACCGCATCAAAGATAGAACTAATTTACTGTAGTAACTTTGCAAGAACTAAAGAAGCCTTATAAATATTCTTATTCGTGCATTAATATTTAGGGCAAACATATTGAGAGTAAAAAATATTCCTTGTTTTCTGTATCCTCAAACGTAGGTACCTACAACTTTAGTTAAACTCCACTGGCTTATCGTCGCGTTTTATAATCGCGCATAAAGTCATAAATATGTAAAAAAAATTCTATAGATATATACATAAAAAATAAAAATATAATTTATATAGGAAAATATAAAAAATATAATCGCGTTTAAATTTCATAAACAAGTAAGAAAAATTCAATAAATATGTAAGAAAAATTCATTTTGTAAATTTTTAGTTTAAAAAATCGAATTTTATTAGAGAGTAGAGTATTTGCGAAATATTTCATTTTTGTACAAAATTGTACCAGACGAAAGGTCAGATAAAACGTTTGTTTATTTAATATTTTTATTTGAAAATAATTTATGTTTTCGTTTGTCGAGTTTTGCGACTGCAACCATAATTTATCAATGTAGTAATTAGTAGGATAAATTCGAATATTATAGCTAAACTGAAAAGATTATACCAAACACTATTAAAGATAACAAAAATAAAAGTATATTTTTTGTATTTTAAACAACCATTGCAATTTTACTCAAGTTTATCCTAACTGAGGATATTTAATGTAGCGGATGTAGAGTATTGTAGGATAAAATTGGAGTAATCCGTAAAGTGTTTTTGATTATGAGTTCTGTCAATGTAATTTACGTAAAGAGCAACTTCTAACTTCGAAGTGGCTTCTATTTATTTTACAAAGACGAATTTGAGTATCAAAATTCAATTAACGTGCGTCCTCGATAAGCGACTTGATTAAATGAAGCCTTGGTCACATCGTGTAATTTAATAAGTGCGATGCGTTTTGCCAAAGTCAGTAAAGAGTGAGCTTCCCATCTACTTAATCCTTTGCAGCATGGTGGTATCGTAGGATGCTACCTTTTCCATAACCATTTTCTGAGTAACTGGGATAGTTTTCACTCAATTTTCGAACTTTTTTGTGTTTTGGATCTACCATTTTAAATTTCAAAAATCTGAGGTCAGATTCGTAATCAGCGACTTCGAAAACCATATCGAGAACAAATTTCAATTCAATTCTACGTAAAGAAAAATGTGTGCTTCAAAGGGTTAAATGAGAATATTATAATATGGTTTCTTCTTTCGTAAATAAGATGTTTCTTTATCAATAAAGAGTCGGCGAAAGGCACTTCTCTTTTTTTCATATACATAAAATCAACATTTATCTTCTGCCGGTGTACTCATTATTTCTAAATAATTCCTTGTTATCATATTACTTGAGGGATGTAACGTTAACATGAAGTAATTAAAAATTTTAATGAAGAGGAAAGTCGCCGATACTGACATAGGTCTCCTAAAGTGACACCCCCTTATTTCTCAGAAACTAACTATTGCACGTTATTAATACTAATAAAATCATAATCTGTTTAGCTAATTAAAGAAGTACAAACTCATAATTCATATATTTGTGGCTTATTTCTATATCAAATCAGCTAAAAACCAATTCTATGAATCCGAGAAGAAAATTCTTACGGTGTTCTTTGCAAATTGCGTAATTAAAATAATAGTGACTAGTATCATTGATAATATTATGTCATTTTAAATGTTTATAGTTTCATAAATTAGTTTCTTTTACAGAATAGGATATATCTTTATTTATGGAATAGGAATGTTGGTATTAATGCCTACTATGTCAGTTTTGGAACCCATTTTGTCAGATGCTCATTTTTGCATAACTTAATTATAAAACTTAATTATTGCAAAATTGCAAACAGTATTATAAAAATTGCTTATACTATCTGATAGAAAACACTTTTTATTTTGTATTTATGTTTTTGAAGCTGTATTTTTACCTTTTGTTTAAGAAATATTGTCTAAAAATAAATGGTATGTCGATATCGGTGACCTTCCTCTATTCTTTATGTAAGACAGCACATTTTTATCTTATTTTATTTGTATTTATGTTTTTGAAGTTGTATTTTTACCTTTTGTTTAAGAAATATTGTCTAAAAATAAATGGTTTGTCGATATCGGTGACCTTCCTCTATACTTTATGTAAGATAGCATATTTTTATTTTATTTTTTCATCTTTTTACTCGACTTTTATTGAAATTATTTATTGTGTAAAAAGTAAGTGGACCAGATATTAAGAAACTCTAAAGCAAACATTTTAATAAGTTGTATGGTATTTCAAGTTACGCGTTAAGAATGGGTCAAAGCTGCTTAATTAATTTCTGAAGTGTTTTATTGATTTGCTATTAGAAGTTGAGCTGAACAGATTTAATTAGTTTAAATAATTAAACAAAATAAGTAAAGAGGTCATATCCGGCAATTTAAAATAGACTCTAAAGATTTTAATAATTTAAGAGAAATCTTATTTAAGATTTAATTATCCTTCTAAGACATTTGAATATATATTATTGATTTTACTACATGTGATATATTGTTTTACATAAAAATTACAGCTCCTCTTTTGAACGTTTAATAATGAATTAAATAATTTTTAACATGTAATTTAATTTTGCAATTTTAAACGACTTAGGGGTGAATATGACTGTTGGCTCGAAGAGGGAAGTGCCTTAAGGGTTGTAGCGCAAAAATCCAAAATGGTTGGAAATAGTAGCGCATAAATAGCGCATAAATCCTGTGTATTTAATTTTTCAAATCGGTTGTTTTCAACGGGAGGGGGGACTGACTAACTGCCTACTCACGACTGCCTAGCTGCTCCCCCCACCCACCTAACCAAATCTTAATGAAAAAATTATGGAATAATGCGCTATTTATGCGCTACTCATATCCGCAAAATAAAATTTTTGCGCTCATTCTGTTTAGCTAAAAAAAAAATTTTTTTGTGGGGGGCTGAGTAGGAAGTCAGCCCCCCACCCGTTAAAAACAACTGATTTGGACAATTAAATACACAGGATTTATGCGCTATTTATGCGCTACTATTTTCAAGCATTTTCGAGTTTTGCGCTGCAACCCTTAAGGCACTTTCCTCTTGGAGGGAACAGTCATATTCACTCCTAAGGCTCAGTTTCACAACTGACGGTTAATTCTTAACCGAGGTTCAACTTATTCATTATCTCTTTTCAATTCTAAAATTGGAAAAAAATGAGAAATAAGTTGAACCTCGGTTAAGAATTAACCGTGAATTGTGAAACTGGGCCTAAGTCGTTTAAAATTGCAAAATTAAATATTCTGACTATGCAAAACAATTCTCTGATTTATGTATTATTAAATTCCGAACATATTTTAAAATATATTTCCTCGAAATAATATAAAAAAGATATTTATATACAAAATGTAAAGGAAACGTAATGAAATTCTCTCTTCTGCCAATTTTTTCGGTATCGATGTATGTTCGTAAATCGCGAATGAAAAAGAGCGCGCTGTTACGTGCAAAAACGAACTCGACGACAAAGTTTTTCGGTGGTATCGTAAAAGACGTCGCAGACACTTTTACGATCTACCGGTGATAAAAGCGTAGAGTCGGCGATAAAAAAAATGTCACTGAGATAGTTTGTAATGTGCATTCCATGGGCTTGTGCAAGCTTTGCAAAAGTGTTATAATGATGGACCACGCGTGCTACGATTGTAAAGTGATATCTTTTTTTTAAGTTACCATATCATTTATACTATTAATAATTATGAACATTTAAGGATAAGTAATCTCATTTACATATAGAACATTGAAATGAATTGCGCATAGAAGCATTGGTCATCAAGCAATGATGACGATCTATCGTATTTGAAGCAAGAAATGGAGATATCGTGTAACGGAATGATATCATTCGACTAATTGATCAAGATGTATCTCGTTCCTCGTTGAGGAGACTCGGCAACGTCGGTACTTAAGCGGAATTTATGAACTTTTCTCGTAAGTTCAGTGTGTTCTAATGAAATTACCTGAGAGAGCCAACGCAATTAATGGTAAAAAATGTACTCTATTGGGGACGAACATTAATACTTCTTCTAAAACTAGGTTCTTTTTAAAAATTGTAACTAGAACATGCTATTTGTATTTAATAAAGAACGAGAATTAATAATGAAAGTTTAAGTATTTTTATGGTTTAAATAGGTTTTGAATATTCCGATTAATAAACGATACAAAATAATTTTATATTTTATTTTTACAAATAATATCATTAAAATAAAGCCACTTTGACATTAATTATATTGTTCAGAACAACACATTTAATAGTCCTACAAGTCCAATTTATATTGTTTTAGTAGTAGTAAAAGGCGGCGAGCGATCTTGGAAACCACGATTACCGCGGATAAGTAAATGCAATGAAAGACTCGAATACACTTCTAAACGGAATCCATACACTCTCCTTGCTCTTTTCCTCTTTGTTTCCGAGGCTTATTTACCGGAACGCGGTTGAGACTGCAGAAATGGAGACTTACCCTCCAACTTTGCAGTCTTTCCGCCTTACCCGCAATGCTCCAGTGCTTGTCCGTTTCCAGTCGTTCGCGATGATTAAACATTTGATGACTGAATATTATAGGATCATATAAAAATTTATTTTTCAAAAATAAATGCTGAATTTTTTCTATGAATAAGTAATTATTTTTTAAGAATCCTATTGATTTATATCATTAGTTTCTTATAATTTTAGCAATACTTAAGACATAATAATTTAATAATAATTAATTTAAACTTTTTTATATAATAATAATGATAAAACCATTTTTAGGATTTAACATTTATTTAATATTTCATCATGTTTTAACATATAATACTCGTATTAAAAATAATTATGGATTTATATTAAAAAATACATGAAAGTTTTTAAAAATTAAAGAAATAAAATCTGTCGAAAATCAGAAATTAGATCAGAAAATATCAAATATTATTTTATTTCAATTTCGGTTCCACAAAAAACCCAGCGAATTTTACAAGTTTACAAAAAAACCCAGCGAAAAAAATGGAGAGCATAACGATCATAAGCGTTGTGCCAAAATCAAGGAACATAGTTTGGTACAGGCGGATACATGACAAAATAAACTTCGCTATAACGGTTATACCCATTGCTGTTCGCTGACGTGTTAAATATGAGCAAAAGTCACGGCATCGTTATCATGTATATGCAAATTTGCTCAGTAAAATAGACGAGCAAGATGTAACGGCCAACATCCGGTCTCTCATCTCTCTTTCTCTCTCTCCATCCCTCTTCGTATATTGCCACATCTGAATACACATCCGCAGTCTCAACTCGCTCGGCACTCATGCGATTCGCTTCCATTTGTTTCCATTTGGAGATCCGTGTAGCCTCTATTTTCTCGATATACTGGATGCGTCACGTTCTGCGTGGTACCGATTTTCTACGTTGGTCCGTTGACTATTGATCTTCCTTCTTCTTCCGCTTATTGTGCCCATTTCTCGTGCCTGTTGTTATAACATTTGCTTCTTTTTTCTCTTCCAATTGGAAATTACACACAATCGAATTATATGTATCTAATATTAAGTGCAAACGATTCAACTGGCAAAATTAAACACAAATTAATAGAAAACCATATTCGGTCAAGCACAATTTGTTTGAAATGAAAATTGTATAAATTTATGAAGGATATTATATTAGACACGAAAATCAAATATGGCGTTTTCCACTTATTTCACCTATTTTGAAGTATAGTATATTCAGTGGGAATCAGTTCCATGTTCAGTGTCAACGAGATAGCGATAAATCAGTCGATGCAGAGGAAAAATTCAGAGTAACTATTGGTAGAATTACATCTTTGTACGCTGCTCTACAAGCGAATGTGAACGAAGCTCATGCAGCAATCGAGAAAGTCTCGAGATGTCTAAGCATGCTCGAGCGACACTAAAGTCTGACCGTAACGTACGATCGAGTTTAAATGCTCTGCAAAAGGTTGGGAAAGACAATAAAATAAATCTAAGTAAGTTATAGAGAGTAGTTTACCAACTTCAGAAGAGCCGTAACGATAGTAAAACATGAGATCAGCTGACTAAGGGAAGTTTGGATTATTAAGCGCATACTTCGGTATGTATTCAGATTAGACATATAATCGTACGCAATAATGGACTTATACTGCACGGTAAGAACGGTTTTCGCTAAAGTATAGAAAAATTTAGCTAGATACAGGTCTGAAATTCATTTTGTGCTGGGCCATCAAAATAATTAATTATTACTCCCTCTCGTCATTTTCTGTTCCTCACCTGCCATCATGGAGTCATTTGCATTTTACGCTTTCTATTAAAGGGTTACTGCACCGTAATAAGATGGTTTTCAATCGTAATTTTCTTAATTTCACCCTTCTAGTATACGACTAAAAAGTGGAATGATAATAACAATTGATGAAACTATCCCAGATAGCACGAAAAGTTAAAAAGGAATTTCGTCATATGTTATCAACTCTGAATTTATTTTCAAATGTAAAAAGAATTTTTTTCTGAAAAGTTCTGGAAAGAATTCTCTTGCATCTGAAAATGAAATCAGAATTGATGACATATACGACTAAATCCTTTTTGAATTCTTTCTGAATTTCCTGAGATGTAATTTTAGTACGTACTTTCTTTACCGGCGTACGCGATGTGCAAAATTTTGTTCAGACATAAGTGACCTCACGAGAGGAAATAAGGTTTACAAATGTTCAAGCCGATTGTTAGAATATCGAATTTTTTTATAATATTACTTATACTTGAGTGTCCTGTATAATTATTTTGATAGTTCAATAAAATTACATTCAAATTTTCTATATCTAGTTGAATTTTTAGATACTTTAGCAAAACCGTTCTTTCGGTGCGAACAACGAAAAAAGTATTTAAACAATAAATACAAATCTATCCGATAAATATGTTCAGTTTTTTGGACTATCTTTTGGAATTTTAACTTTTAGAGATAGAATTTCAACGATATCGTTTGATTTCGCTTTTTCTATCAAAATCGAGGATATAACTTTGAAACTACAACAGTTATAGCGAAAAAAAATATAACTTTTGAACGCGATTTTCTATACGCCAGTATCTGTCGCTATTTTCAATACCAACATCGCTAGATCCATTCGGCGCAATAGGGAATCAGATAAACTACGAATACAGTCGAGTCTGATGAGAACAACAACCTAGACTCGAAATTTTTACATTTTTACGTCGGATACATCTTTTCTGTTCATCCGTCATGTCGGATCAATTTTCTGACAGTCACGTTTCCGTGAACGCGTTATCTTGGCTCCATGATGCTGCACATTTTCGTTTTATCTTTAGACACGAATGAGTGTAGCGAAGTAATATTATCGGTACGACCTTGTAGCACGATAACACGTGCGGCAAGTCTCGGTGGTCGACCATGCATGCGATTAGGGTATAAACATCATGCCCGGATATTAACATTCTGGACAGTCTTGACATGATGCAAAAGCTTCTTTTTTTAGGAGCGAAGGATGTAACGAAAGCGAGATGATGTACATGTTTTATTATTAGATGTGTAATTTCTTTTGGAGCAATTAACTGCAAAATAAAATGAGCTAATATATTAATTTTATTATTATTTGTTAATAGTAAAGGTCATTTCTCGTAAAGCAATTAATTATAAATTAATAACAATAAGAAATGACCTTTGTCTTTAACAAATGGTATGTAATAAAATCACCTTGTTTTATGTAAAGCAATAACAGTAATAAAGAAAAATCAAATTAAACGAGCAGGTAAAAAGTTAACAATATTTTATTCATCTAAATTAATAAAATAAAATCCAATTTTTAACTTAACTCAATTATACTCATATACAGACTTACAATTACTTTATTAATTTATGTATAAATAAAATATTGTTAGCTTTTTATCTGGTTTTGCTAGTTTAATTTGATCTTTCTTTGTTATTTTTATTCCTTTGTTTTAAGCTTGGAGCTTAATATAGTCATATAAAAAATTTCTCTTGAGCTAATTTATTATTTTCGTATTTTTTTCTCCGCTACAATACGTTTAAAATAGGCGCATGTTAAATAGTCGTATAAAAAAAACGAGTTTCGCTTGCGAACGTATAATGTTGGCGTTCGTTTTAATGTTCGAGAGATATGACCTTTAAACGCAAATTTCTTCCACACGACAGTATCTGTCGCTATTTTGAATAGCGATGAGCTTACAGCTCCCGTACGGAAGCGTGTAATTATAGTCGCGCATATACATTATGTGTGGCTCAATCACATTCATTTCATCTCCATGATTGCGTGATACCTCATTGCGGTAATAACAACCATGCATACGATCAAAGGCGTGATATACGAGTTATATCCGTTGTGCACGAAGCACGTCAGTGAGCTGTATATTGTAGCGGGACACACACTTATTTCATGACTAACGTACTTGTCATACTGTAAGAATGTCCGCCATACCACACGATGCGACTGTATTGCAGTTCTGGACTAGGTCACGCGGTATGACATGAATTATACATGGCGGATTATACAGAACATTAGAAGGTTTCATAAATTTATCATTTTATATAAGATTGATAAGTCACTAGACACCAACCCGAATGATGAAATTATATTTAATGAATTATTTATTTTCTGCGTACAGTTTATGTTTTAATTGCAGTGAGAGAGCAAAAGGAAACTAAAAGTAGTGTTACAGATGCATATATTATTTATAACGTGATACATAATGAGATGAGATATAATGAAGAAAGGAAAAGATTATCTGATGCACACTTAGTAATGTGGAAGTAAAAGATAATTAATAATCTTTTATTCAGTGCAAATAAGATGAAAAAAATAAATTAATATTATATTATAATAATGAAAATCTCAAAAAATTTCTTACGAACTTTGCAAAGTTCCGTGACTTGAAAAATCGTACATAGATATAGTTTACAGCTTTTAAAGGAGAGAGAATTTTTATTTTTAATTTTTTTATTGTTGTGCGACTTTTTTCACCAAACCAATATTCCTACGTTCACACATAATGCGTGCAATCTGGCACACGCATTGACATTGCACTCAAATCAGCGGAAGATTTGAGCATGCACAATTCGCGCGTCCTGTGATCGGAAAAGCGGAAAATTCGTGAGGAAGATCCTGCTTCAACGCGCACAGGGTAAATCATACATCGCACTATCTGGGTATCCTTCGATTTCTATCGAAAATAAATTGTATATCTAGCCGATAGTTTCGCATACTTGACGAATGCCGCCGTGTTATTTGCGTATCACGACATCGAAATACCCGCAGAAACGAATCTCTGAATGTACAAAAATGATTTGTCTTACTGAAAAACGTTATTCTTTTCAATTTCATTTGAATTTTATTCGATTTTTACAAAGAATTTCAGAATTTAACTCAAAACTGTTCACCATTTTTCTTCGAATAATTATTAAAAAGAAACATTATAATAACAATAATAAATATTATACTAAAGTTAAAGAACGAGCTGAATTGTGTTATGTATTATAAGTTGATAGACATCTCAAACGAAAACAAAACTAAATTTACAGCAACCAGCAATCATCATCGCGATATTCATAGTTTTCAGTTTGTCACGCTTAAAGAGTTTTTATTTTCTTCTCGGTCGAGAATTCAACTTGCAGACTGTCAACGGACGTTCATTCTTTTCCTTGATCACTCGGGGCGACAAGATGAAGAACCCAGAGAAAGTTATTTGATCCTTTCGCGATTCTGCTCGTAAACAAAGCAGAAATGTACCCTGTAGCAGCGAGTCTGAAGTGGAGGCTCTTCGTTCATTTCGCCTTTGTGGTGCAGTTAGTTTGTAGATTCTGAGGAGTGACCTGAATATTTTTTACATAATAGAAAAGGCAAACTAAAAACAAACAATAAAGAGTAAAACCATTAAAATAAATATACAGGGTATAAAGTTTCCTGCTTCTCGCTAGCATACGCAAATAAACGAATGCAGTCCCTCGAGAGAATTGCGGGAACTTAATTGCTAGATTTCGAAATTCCAGAATTAAAAAATATATTCAGAATCTTCCAGTTGCCCGCACATCTCATATCTTTTTAAATTAAGGTATACCTATATTACATTTCGTGTCTTTTCCACGTGTGCTTTCTTCTTATTTCTTAGTTATCTCATATCTCTCCCGATTTCCACCGATGTTATTGGTGATACGTTGATATTTCTTATTGTCTTTTACGGTCAGCTGCTTTTCACGTTGACGACGTGTTGTCTTGATATTGGTAGTAGACGACAATGTCATATGTTCAGGTTAGCTTATTCCGCTCCTTCCATCCGTTTCGCTCGAGCTCATTTAATAGACCTGTTTCGTAGATCCGTGTCATCAACTTCCCGTCGACCCTATACACGACTCTTCACATCTTCTTCAAGACTTCTGTCTTAGTGATGAAGCGCCACGAGCAAGTTATCTGATCTCTTCGAGACTCTTGTTGCAAACTAACGATTCGCAAAATGTATCGCGCCGGTGGAAGTATCTCCCCAAGAAAGCAGTTTTCTCGTAAAGAAAGCGACGCTCTTCTGCTCGTTTATCATTCGCCTTATCTTGTAATGGATACTTTTACTGTTGCCACAATTTACCTCGGGCAATTTAAAATATTTTATGAATCTATCCACACCTGTATTATCCCGTGTTTCGATAGTTCCGGCAAAATGAACAGATTTTATGAATGTTTAAATATATCTAAAGATTGAACAATATAATTCATCTGTTCTGCTTTCGCATTTTAAATACCGCTTTCAAAATTCCTCTACTATGATTAAACGTGAAAGTAAAATACGTAAAGATAACACGCGTGCATTTCTGTGAGATTGCTATTCCTTATTTCTGAGTAACGTCTTCGTTAACATTCGTGTTGCAACGCGACTACGATGGCTGAGGAAGCTCTAACAACGTGGATCTTCTTTAATCAACGCATAATTATTGCATAATTTCGGACCCGGGAAACTCTCGGATGTACTACTCCGCTGTATAAGAAGGACTCATAAATCAACCACCTAGAGTTCTAAATGTAGAAATTTATGGAACAACAGAGAGGAAAATGCGTTATGACGTTTTTGCACAATCGCTAACGTATTACACGCAAGAAACTGCTGACATCGGCAAAGTATAATTTTTAATTATAAGTGAAATTTAGACCGTCAAATCAAATAAGAGAAATGATTCTATTTACGGTTAAAACAGATTTCGGTGCTTAATAATGTTCACATGGGCTTGAAACGCAATTATAAACTAAAGCTGAAAGTAACATCACAAATAACGCTGATTGCGAATTCAATAATAATACTATCGATTATAAAATACCGTAGAAAATTTATATTGCAAAAAATATTATCTCAGCTGGGATTTGTAGAAAAATGTATATACAAAATTTGTATATGAATGTTATAAAGTTCCAAGATTCGCTTTAATCGAAAACAGAATTATTTTCGTATTTATATAATTTTTATTCAAATTTCTGTTTAAACACATTTGAAATTAATTAATTTAATATCATTTATATGAATATGATCAGAGATACAAGCAACTTGATTAAAAATAGACATTGTCAATATTGTCGTAGAATTTCTTTAAATCTTTCAGAGAGAGTCAACTTGTTTATTTATTTCCTAAAATTTTCTGTGTATATAATCGCAATTGTAAGTGTTAAAAATCATTCAGCAATCTCGTGCAAAGAATGTCAAGTTAGATCGTTATTGTTTACATATCACATTTTCTAAGTTTCTAGGATATGATAGTCTTGAAAAAGTTTTAGAATCTTTTGAAGATTGCACGTAGATGGATCGATCGTGAAATGCATGTTCTACAAGTGGCAATATGTACTCTAAAAGAGAGTGGCAATAGCTTCCTTTATGCTGTTGTCTCAATACTATTTTGCTGTAGACGTATTTATGTTTTGTTACTGCTTATTTTTATTTAAGAGAAACTAGAAATTTTTATGACAACTTACTGTGTGTGCAATGTAAAATTTTCTCCTTTTATCGCCAACCTAAGTTTTCGAACTCGCGTGCAGATTTTTATTTATATTGTTTCAGACAATATAAAAATCTAAAAAAATTCTTACACATTTATGAAAGCTTTAACAACGAGTTTTTATTATCATAGAAGTTGGATTGTATTTTACTCATTTTTTTTTTACAGATTTAAATTTATCTACCAGAATGCACAATCAAAAAAAATCGACTGCGCCGTTATAGTCCAACATTCGGCGGAGGATTAAGTTTTTGATACGTTTTACGATAAACGTCAGTTTTTAAAATATACAGGAAAGCTACGTATCAATAATTCGTGCGAAAATTCCAGTTTCTCTCAAGCTGTACGTGATACCGATAGCCATTTCTGTATCAATCGTACGCGAATCCTTGCAATATATGGATTGGAGTAAAAATTTTAAAACAAGATATATTTCGACTGATCTCGGTTAGATTCTTAGCCATCTGGTCCTAAGGTCGAATTCAATTTTTCGAAATAGACGTGGCCAAGTAATCTTGTCGAGACAACGGGCGATACTAGTTCGTTTTACGATACCGCTATTTGTCACAGAGGCACACACGCATGGCCACTGTTTCGCCGCTCTGGCCAAGTAATAACGTGATTTTTCACTGGCCACAGCACTCGGTCCTGGCGTAAATTCTCGCTCACGATCTATACTATCTGAGCGATCGCGCCATTTGGTCGTTACAACGTCTCCTGTGAACAATATCGTACAGATTTCACAGCAAACATGTACTTGTTTGCATCGGGGAGAAAAACTAGTTGGATTTTTGCGCATTCGAACGTTACATTCGTACATCGCCTTTAAGGCTCCAACGATAAATTCACGTAAACAGAGGAAAGCCTACGGGTAAGTAAAGGGTGTAATACTTCACGAGTTACGAAGTTGATGAAGAAATATGGAAGAAATGTAGCATTGTGAAATAATAAGTGAATAATATGAGAAAAAATAGAAACAATGTGTCTCCTCTTTTTTTCTTTCTTTCCCTCATCGTTTTCTCTGAAAAATAAATGCTTCATTGAATTTATGTTCAGTTCTATAATTATTGAAACATGAAGAGTTTTAGATTTTATCTTCTTCGTGCCGATACTTGAGCACTTGTTATTTAGAAACTCCAGTTTCGTAATTCGTAAACTACGTCACTTGTCGGTATCGTGATAAAACTGTCTCCGACAGAAGCTTTGTTAGTCGTTTTAGTTGTTTAAGCATTGTGTATGTTAGAGATTACAAATGAAATTTCTCAACCAGACAGTTTCCTCTCATTCGTGCTATCGCATCGCAATTGTTATTGAGGATAAAGTTACGTTGACGTATCCTACACTGAAAAAAAATATAGTCAATTTTAATAAATATTTAGTTGAATACTGCCAACTAAATATTTATTAAAATTAACTATATTTTTTTCTCAGTGTAGAGTAACGACAAGAAGACTGACCTAACAGATTGGTACTAGTTGTCGAATAGTCGAGTCTATCATTCTAACACTTCTCCGAGGCACGTCCTCCAGACGTCCTTTAGACATTTCTTGGAGAACTGTGTAGGTAATATATTGATCCTCTAACCTTTCGAGAACTTTCTAACAAAGAAACATAAAGAAGACTTTGTTTTCTAAGGATTTTCGGAATCACTATAAATTTGATTCTGGCCTTTGAATTTCAGAATACTAAAATTAAAATTTCAAAAAACTATATATTCTGATTCTTGCGAAATTCAATTTTAGGAACTTTTTGGTATCGCTGAGTTTGATTGGAGCCTAAAAATGTCAAATTCCAAAAGGGTCGTTTTCTTCACCTCCAATGAAGAAGGATCTAGTGTCACAGGACTTATAGTTGAAAATTTTGATTTTTCAATAAATGTTCTTTATTTTGGAAAAATGTTTTCAACAGTTTTTTTTTATTTTCATAGTAATTTACTCACTTGATCCTTAGTGAGTAAGCAAAATTCAAAAGCAGAGATTAATGGCAGAAAGATAGAAAAGTACAAGTTACTGAGAATTAATGAAAACCTTAATAATGAAAAACCACCAACCGAAAAGTTATCAGAAAAGGAACAACCTGTTATTTATATTGTGATCCAGAGATTATGATTCTTTATTTCTATCGTATTGAACTATCACTTTTTAATTGAGCGTTTACAAACAAAGAACAATGAAAGAAGGTACGTGTAAATTCTTCCTCCGTGTCTGTGGCGTTGAGAGAGTTCGAACGGAAATTGTACCACTTTCAATCGTCTCTTTGAACGGAATGAATGCGACTTCATTACGATAATCAGGCGGGTCTGGGGATTCGTCGCAGGTCAATCGTGAGCACGCCGTTTCCGAATGCCGACGGCTTTTCCTTCAGAAAGTAAGAACACGCGCCGGTGATGTATCGACTTTCAAGGAAAGCTCTCTTTCGTTTGGCTCGTCCGCGGTAGCTAAGAAGTGTCGCACTTAATAAACTGCGAGTTAGACGCGGGCGCGACAACGCGCCGCACCATCAAGGACGGTCACCAATAACTTCCGCACGGTCGTTTATTTGCGTTCGTTTTCCACCTCCGGGAAGCGCAGCACCAACTCCGATCTCTCACCCTCCCTTTCCTGCTTTCTTCGTGTGTGCTTTGAGTTTCACAATGTAATCTATGGGGCGTGGCGAAATAGTTTTCGATTTCTCGGCCTTAGAGCGACGGAATTTACGACGCCCGACGTTTTAACTTCCAGTTTCTTCCCGCTGACGCCCAGCCCACATCGTCCACCTCTATCACCCCTTTTCCAAGACGGGGACTATGCGGTGCGGGTGGGAGAAGAGAGGGTGTCCTAGCTTATCCTCTTTTGGAGAAGAAAAAGGGAATAACTAGAGCACACGTGTGTACACATATATTCACTGCGGCGAAGCTAAGCCGCCAACGTCTGCCATAATTTCAAATTGTATCGAGGCGATTTAACCCACCCACGATCCTCGTAATTTTAGGATAACGTATTGTGCATTCATACCTTCTTATTGCTTTTCTTACGTTGTCTGGCGTCTTATGTGCGTCTACGTGTGTCTTTTCTTGGATAGCATTGCTTGGTTACCAAGTAAGCCAAGTCGTGCTCATAGTTTTATCTTTCGTACATAATTGATAATACCAATAAATGTTTAGTAGATATATTTGAAAAGAGGAACGCTGTAATATTTCAATACTTTTCATTTATATCACTGAGAAAAAAAGTCGAAACGTTCGCAAGCAAATGCTACATGTGACGTTTTCTTCAATATTTATGTTATAAAAAAAATTTGTCTGTGACGATGAAATATACATTTATGTGAAATACACCTCATTAATTGTAAAAAATAAAATAGATGGTTTATTTGCTAGTAATAAAATTTTATTTCGCCGTATTTAAATAAGAATTTATTTTAATGAAATAAACATAGCATCGTACAAATAAATTTTGAAGTATCTTTTTCTCAATGTAGTCAAAAAGTTGCAAATGATATATATCTGTAACTATATTATAGAGTTAAATATCATATGAAAAAAATTGAGAAAAAACAATATTATTGCCTCAAATTTTATACAAACTAAATTTTGTACTACACAGAGAAAAAGATTTCTTTACGTTCAAAATTTCTATTTGTCTGACTTATATTTATTTCATACTGAAACAATTTAATTTTAACGAAATATTACTTTGTTTAATACCAATTTTTTAATTGTACTGTATTAAAACTATATCGTTTGGCAGAAAACAAAACACGATTATTTGGAACGATATTTTTCGATGAAATAATATTTTCTTTGATTACGTTAAATATAATATTATTTCATAAAATAAAATATTTCTTTGCAAGAAAATATTTAGTTTTAGGTAAGATATATATTATTTAAGATCAATCATGTTTTTTCAGATTTAATAAAATTTGTTAAATTTAAATAAATAAACAGCAATTACCAATTTTCCAACGTCGAGATATTTTATTGTATTTATTTTAAAGTCTCGTCTAATAATAAATATGTTAGAGGAACGAGAACGATTTTGCGATGCAGATAAATTTATTGTTTCGTATATTTGCTATAGGGAATTCAAAGAGAGCTATTTATCTGTGGATGTCAGAACAGACGGCATAATGGTAGAACAGATAAAATAGTTTCGTTGAGAAATTCTTGTAAGCGGAAACCCGCTGGTTTTGTCGAATTTGGGGCGCGGACGCCGTACAGTTTAAATCTGAGCTTTCGAAAAATACAGAGAAGAGATATTCTTTGTCCAGACGGAATAGACGCGAAATTCTATTTCCTCATAAGTTATGTATCGCAACGGATGATATATGTATAGCGTATATCCATATATATAAAATGGGTTGCACTTCATCCTGAAGTTGACACAACAAAAATAGCTTTGTATTCCAAAAATTATGTGTGAAAGTAACATGTCATTTAGATTGTTTATAGAAAATAAAAGTAGAAATAAAAAATAAAAACAGCAAAACGAAATACTTTTAGAAATATTTTAAAATAATTTTACAATATCATATTATCCGTTACTTACTGTTAATATTTCTGTTTGAAATAGTGTTAAATAAATAAAAGAGTTTTTAACTTTTAAAATGTTTATTAAAGCGTTTAATTATTAATTCAAATAAAAAAAATAATGTTTGTCTACTTTTTAATAGAAAATGTGTTTAATCATGAAACGAGATAAAAATCTGATGATTATTGAATGATTATGTTCAATTATGTCTGTTACTGCTGGTTTAAATGATTTTTGTTGCGAGTCCTAAATTGTAATTTTAGCTAAATCATCACTGTAGATACTTCGAGTCGAGTATTCATGAATAAGAGATACGGCTGGAATGTATACGCGTGTTAGATTATGTAATAAAACACTGCGCTTATACTGCAACAGCTCGATAAAGGTTTAATGTAAGAAAAAGGGTAAACATAGAAGCTATCTTGAAATGGACGCACATAAATAGCATGCATCCATCTTGAGAAAGACGTGTTAAATTCATCTTTTGCTAGTAGGATTTTATTTAAGGCTTCATAAAATTCACAATAAAATATCTCGACAAGATTCATCATTCCTCTTTGTAATTGTGCTATTTTAAACAACAAATAACATTTCTAGAAAACGCAAAACTACATTTGAACGAATTGAAAAATCATAAATTTTTTATTTATTTGTGCTTGGAAGTATAATTTCCTAAAGGTTAAAATAAATTACCTCTTTACGAATATATTTCTAATAGGAAATTCTTTTTGCGAAAATTGTATGACAAATAAGCACTGGAGCACTTTCGTTATTACAATATTATCCATAGGTACGAGGATAAAATAGAGAGATACAATTTTCGTTTATTGTTGCCGCTATGCACGTTGGTATTTCTGTTTATTATTCTTCCCTTTGATATCTCGAAATTAAGTCGCAATATTCTTATATCTCGAATGTAATCTGCGACGACTTATTGGCATAGCGGCAATAAAGAAATATGAGCGGTACGATATTGCTGTACATCGCCTGCGACGATGAGAACGTCCATTTACCTGAGACAAAATCGTTTGTAAGCGTACGCTAAAGCAGAATACGCGATGCCGCGCTAGAGATTTATGAACGATCAAAATATGTAGCACGTATAAAGTCTGCGAGCTCGTAAATCTTAATGCAATTATCCAGATACAGTTTTCAACGAAAATTGTACGGCAAGATGTACCACATATAAACAAGTTAAAGTTACTTAGGGAAGTTGTTTATATAAAACTTGAACTCTAAAAGTGCAATACGAAGACTGATCAACAATAAATTACAAACTATAGTCCGCTTTAACATAGGAAAGATCTTCTGAAACAGAATATTTCAGTTAGTTATTAGAGAGAACAGAGAGAACAAGATTTATTAAATTCTTATATTAAACCTGTGCGTGGCGATTCAATAATAATTAACAAAAAGAAATAAAATCGATCTAATTTTTTCTAGAAAAAGCTCGATTTCCAAATTCATTCAAGAAATTGAGAATCAAACTTTTTTGTTATTAATTATTAAATTATTCGTAGCAAAAAGAAGGTATAGACAAAAGTAAAACGATACTCCTACATTAAGAAGGTATCGAGGCGAGACAACCGATGGGAAGGATTCACAAGCGGCACTTTCGCTTCAACGAGCAAGCTAAGTGGCGATGAATATAATTAGAACTCCCGAGATTGGCCGTTTACGGGTAACAAATCTCAGGACGGCAAAATCGTTGGCTACGCAGCGGACACAAAAGTCCCTCCTGGACACTCTATGGGAGCGACTGGCAGGATAACGGTTGGCAATGCGCCCGTGTTTGTTGACTTGAAATTTAGCGGCTGGCGATTGTTCTGGCTACGTGCCATTATCTGCTACGTGCGAGTCGAATTGCGAGAGAGATAGATAAAGAGATAGATAGAGAGACGAGGATGGACAGAGGGTACGGTGGAGAGAGAGGCTGGGACAGGGTGGAGTCTGCCCCTCGTGTCCCTTTGGAATGGGGAGGACGTTAAATCGCATTACCATCCGGCACGGCGACGTTATTCATTTGCATTATTATTTCTCGCGCGAGCGAGAACCCTGAGTTCTGTGCCCTCTGTGTCAGTGACGCGCAACCCACGCCAGCAGAGCTTGCGGCCACATTTTTGTCCTCATTCCAGCTACTTGCGCAAAACGACCTATCTCAAGTCAATTTTGTCATAAAAAGAAAGTTCAATCACTTGGACCTTCGCATCTTAACCGCTAAAATTCTCGAGAACTTTGTTGAGTTTGCTTAACTTCAATTTTAGCGCAACCAATTTTTGTTTTTTGTAAAATAGAAGACACAAGTAATCGAAGAAACAGATTAGATTTTTTTTTTATTGGAGACGATCAAGAAATGCACCGTTTCAAGCAAGTTGAGAGTTTTAACAGTTGGAGTGATCTTAATGAACAATTGGTGGTTGTGCGCCACTGCTTTATATTCTGCTCCATCTCTTCCCTATCGCCTCGCATCTTACACCATCTTAGAGTACTCACGTTCGAACTTAACGCATTGCGACAAGGATAAATTCGCGGCTTGAAAGTATACTGGCTCCGTTCGCGATTTTTCTTGGATATTTGTTGCTGCATGCGCGGTATCGTCCGGAAATTCTTGGCTGCTGGTGGATTTTAAAGCAAAGCCAAAGTCACGTAACCGAAATAAAATAATTATGAAAAGTTTATCGCGTCATTTTGCCACTTTTTCTATCGGGTTTCAAATCAGTCTCAAAAAGAATAATAAAAATAGTTTTGCTAAAGTTTCTAAAAATCTAGCTAGACTTGTATCTGGCAAGATCTTTAGAAACCAGATCTTTAGCCGTTTTTTCTGTAAATTTTTTCTGAATCTGAAGATCAATCTGAAAATATGAAAATAATTTTAGATCAGGTCTGTCCAATGTCAGTTCCAGAGCTAAAATGTAAAGCCATCGACGCAAAAAATCAATATGAATAAGATTTCGATTGTAAAGTGTTGATACGCGTCTGAGCGATCACGCTTATCAACACTTCATAGTCCCTAAAATCTTACATTAAATTTTTTTGTATCGATGGTTTTGCGTTTTGGTTCCAGGACTCAAATTGGACAGGCCTGCTTTAGACCATTAAAGTAATTGTACGTAGGACGTACAAGCTGATTGCTAAAATGTCAAAACTACTTGCAGTATTACCTATTTTGTTTGAGCGTCATAATTATTTTGACAATCCAACAAAATTATTTTTAGATCTATATCTAGCTAAACCTGTAGATACTTCAGCAAAAATTCTTTACATGTTTTAACCCTAGAATGCTATAGATATGTAAATTTTACGTGTAAGTCATTAACGAAGTCATTAGGTCTAATTTGTTATGTTAAAAGCTAGGACAAGCGGAGACAAGCTTTTAAAAATTCTGTCCATTATATATACATCACTTTAGCGGTCAGTACTGTAACAGAGAGCGTGATAAGTGATTTCAATTTTTAAGCAGTTTTGTGTCATTATTTTGTGTTATTATACATTTGATTCAAGTGTTATGAGGAAACACACACAATTGGACTACATACTCTATTTAAAAATTGAATTTAATAGTATGCTTACTTTTTCTTTCCTTCTAAGTTGATAATTAGGTTATTTGTGTTTATATTGTATAAAAGTTTACATTATAAATATTTTGTCACTAAAAGGGTGAAATGAAGATATGAAAAAAAATGTGTGTTATATTTTAATTAATATTGGCCTATTTCCTTACATAAAATTTACGTATCGATAATAATATTATATAGCGTTAACATTCTAGAGTTAATGCTCTGTCAGATAATTCGACTAATCGTATCCATAAATCAAAGCCAGTTAAAATATAGACATCAACGCTCGTTTTTTTAAAGATACGTGATATGAAGATACGTTGCACGTGTCGTGCATCTCTACGAGAACGTATAAATACGTTTTTACGGTAATCATTACGCGTCCCTTTTCATCCGTCTAGTTTAGGGGGAAAGTTTATCAGGTCTGACTGAATATCAATGGAATTCTCCACATTTAAACATATATCGCACGACGTATGCGGCACGCATAGCGCGATAATGTTCGCGTATCAATGCAATATAACCGCGCGTGGCGTTACGCTTACGTGATGGCGGTGTAAATATTAAAGATAGCACGACGCGAGGCGCTGGGGCGTCTGTCAAGATTAGACGCCACCCTCAGTGCGCTGAATATAATGCTGCAAAAAGGCGGGGGACAGGCGTGGAAAAAGGGCGGACGAGATCCTACAAATTACTTCTCGCGTCGAGGGTGGGCTCGCTCAGTCTGATTTCACCCCTGTCTGCGCCACGGAAAGAGCATTTTTTGTCTACAGCTCGTTGATCTCTCATCTCTCCCTCCTGGTACGTCACCCCTGTGATGCCGCGGGGCGCGACAAAGGAATTCGTTTGACGAGAGTCGCGACAGACGCTTCCTCCTTTCGAGGACTTTTCTGGAGACTTTAAATGGCCTCCTGCCTCTGCGACAAACTCGGCCAGTTAGTGTCGTTTATACCGTTAATTTCTTCACCCTCTGATTTTGCAAATGCGTCTTGTAAAAAGTTCTTTTAAAAGATAAACACACTGTTTGAAATTATTTAACTTTTTGCTAAACCTATGAGGAGGATGAAAAGCGATGTAAGATTAATATTTAACATGAGTATTTTTTTCGGCTTGGATTAATCTTAATTACTTAAACCGTAGTTTAACTAATTTAGTGTCTCCTTTCAGTTCTTCAGTTTCAAGTTAAATATGCAAGTTAAAGCTGAGTTCTAATTGGTTAAAGTTAACCAACGTTGATGAAACCATCTCAAAATATCGAGGGTAGATCGAAACTGTATTAAATTTTAAAGTAAGATGAAATACTGAGCGACATGATGATAACTGTTTGTAGAGCATCCTAAAATCTGTTGATATTGCTTCTGTAAGATTTATAAAGTTCAAACGTATTCATCAGCTTCTCGTTCAACAAATTCAAGGAGATATGAAATGTTTTTGGACCAATATAGGATGACGAAAAATGTTATTTCCGTCGAAAGAGACGTCGTTACGCGAATTATGATGCTCGAGGCGTCGGCGCGTATAAATGAAAAAGCTACTTTAATATATTCCAAACTATCACGTTGATGCATATGTCAACGTAGAGCTATCGAGGAAAATGTCGCTATCGGTTTTGCTCAAAGTGACTTTGAAATCTCTCTCTCTCTCTCTCTCTCTCTCTCTCTCTCTCTCTCTCTCTCTCTCTCTCTCTCTCTAAATCTATCTATTTCTATCTATCTCTATCTCTATCTCTATCAGCGGATTTCGAAATCGTCTTTGGATTGCGGCGTGAAATCCATTACCGTTCTCATGAGGTGGCATCGCGCGTACATCATATTCCTTTGAATTTCCATAAGTGCGGACACTTCTCACCGCTGCGGCTCTTTGGACGAGATGCAAATGGCTAGATACGTAAATGCAAATCTGCCGAGCGGACGACACGAATACAACGAAGACGGCGTCCGCTCACGGCGCGGATTTTGCGACACCATTACGCTTCGTTCGTTGTCATTCCACGGGTGACTGACTTGTCAGACTCGTTGCATTCGCAACTAAGCTCATTTTAACGGAGTTGAAAATAGGAATGTGTTTAAAATTATTGTACTATAAGATTTCAAACAAATAATGAAGAAGGCTAAATTTTGATCAAAAATTCTTTACGTATATAATTTTAACTTTGCTTATTAAGCATCAGTAATATTAAATTGCTTGTCAATTTAATTTGTGATATTATTCCAGCCTTCAGTTTAGAACTGTGTTTCAAGACAAATAATCGGCGCGCTGTTTGCTTGGACTGGAAATAGTAAAATTCACAAAAATATTACAATTATAGGTATCAAGACTCACTTTGTTTTCATCTGTATTGAACATTCCCCGATCGATTTTCACTTATTTTCTAATAAAGGATGATATTGATAGTTCGTTATTTCAAGACCGTCTTAAGTAATGCCTTAAGTAATACCTCTGATTGGCTTATAACATCTTAAGATTGTATTTAAGACACAAATGAAGTTACACATAAAAATTGACTATGAATACCATTATAGACTTCTATTATTTCCAAATAAAGATGCGAGAATCATTAAGTATGTGCGCTAGCTATTTTCGACAAGATCAGAGTTCGCCAACTTGCAAGTCATTGCCAACAACGCTGAGTACGAAACTACGAGGATGGTTATACATGACCGATGTGCCGAACCACGTTGGATCTAATCCAGCGTGCATGCTGTGGCATACATCAGTGACTGCTAATGTACCGGCGCTGCTTCGCGTGCGCGCACATGCTCGCATTCTGCAGTATGGGAACGCGTGCACGTATGCAGGCGATAATTCCGATAGCTCCACTTCGGCGATATCTACGGCTTACAAACGGATAGAACGATCGGCGCAGTTTTTACGAATTGTTTTTACTCATGAATCTAGTGATGCAGTCGTACACTGAAAAAAAAATCTTAATTTCCCAAAGAAATATTTCTTTGCTCGTATTAAAAAAAATCATATATATATTTCTTTGGGTTAATGAAAATTTCTTTGATCCAAAGAAATAATTTTGTTGAATACGAGCAAAGAAATATTTTCTTTAAAATTAAGATTTTTTGTTCAGTGTAATAATCGAGTAATAAAAGACTGAACGTTTCTCACTTTTTATGCGCATATCCCTTTTTAATTATTTATGTACTAAAAACGGAAATTAAAGAAATCTGTTTTGCAAAAAATATTTTCGAAGAAATGAAAGAAATAAAAACCGATGTTAAAAGTATCTTGCATTAATGGTAGAGCAACACATGTCGATAGCATTTCTCGTACACCAAATTCAATTCTTGTTCAATTATTTAGCTCATTAATTGCTTTATCGTCTACTTCCAGATAATTTTAACGTAATTTAAACTCTCTGTATCTCTACTCTGTCGATAGCAGCGTCGGGTGAAATAATTTGATTTCTAAATACACAATGTAACTTGGTCTAATCGGTCGTTCAGGATAGCAGGAAGTCTTCCGCCCTAAATCCGAAAACGAGTTTCACCAAGCGCATCGTCCCTGACAGTATTTTAACGATCGACAGTATACTGACACGTAAACGGTAACACCTGGCATCGTACAACAAATGCATCCGCGGCGATAGATGTAAGAAATGTTATTGTCGCATCGACGCAATTAATACCGAACCGTATCGTTCACGTATGATTGGGCGGCACAAATATACGCGAATATATAATAAATATTAACACTAAAATATTTACTTCACTTCGTATAAACAGACTTGGGTAATGGTCCTCTCGACATCTATCGCGAGATTGCAGAGTTCTTGATAAACGCCTGATTTATGTAATTAATTAACGCTCTCTATTAATTTTGTTTATTTAATTCCCGTTTATAAATGTTCTCTCAAACAGTTTGGAGTTTACTCGCATAGACTGAATATAATACGGAAATGATGAATATACCTACCAAATATGTAATAACTTAAAACAAATTGTTATTTGAGAGATATACAAGGCAATTTTTTAAGAAGAGATCACGGAAATTGGATTATGACACATAAAAAGAACGATTCTGCTAAAATATTTAAAAGTTTAGTTAGAAAATAATTTATTGGATCAGTTAAAATAATTATACAAAAAACTCAAGTAATAATGTAAAATATCGAAATTATTTTTTCCGTGTAGCAACTAGCTTGAGCGTCCTTGATAGTATAACAAAATTATTTTCAGATCTTTAACTAAATTTTTAAATACTTCAGCAAAACCGTTCTTTCCAAGAAAAATTTCAATGTCTGAATTAAAGAATATATTAAAGAAGTATAAAAATAGATTAAATACCTGAACTACGTTATTAATATACAAAACTTTTTATCGCATTTTCTTTAATTATATTATATTATAGCCAACTCGGCCACGAATATTCAGGCGTAATTTTTATTACTGCTCGTTAGCGGTTTCCGAGTCATTGTTATACCGTAATAATACTTTCGGATGTTGCATTAGCTTCAATGATTTACGGTATGCCATACGTCTTACGGATGCTCGTTCAAAGCAGGATCGATCGAGCGCATGTCGCGTCCGAACAGCGTTCCAAACGAGGCAACTGCTTAACTGTGAAACGCGAGTTGTGTCTCGATGTGCGACATACTTGCAGTCAAAGTGAGTCTTTATTGGACGCTTTGTCTCGTCGGGCGACGAGAAATTTGTGGAACTTTACTTTGGGTAACCGCCTCGCACCGGAAAGTTTGCATTTCCGAGACGAAATGAGTCTTACCCCGTCGATGCTCCATACTGGATGCTCTTTATTTTCACCGTCGCGAAGTTGACAATTCGTTATTGATGCACAAATTTGAACACATAAACTTGCGATATCGCGGGGCGTAAATAAATAATCAACGCTAGTACATAGTTGCACGAAAGCGTGATGCCTTGCGTTCGTTATTCGTTATTTCCGTTAACTAAGAGAGCTTCACAGAGATTGATTAAAATTTAAATATAAATAGAATAGAGATACCTTATCGATTTTTATCGGAGAGATGTATTGTCAAAGAGATTTATTTACATAATTATAAATATTTATATAAAATTAGAATGCAACAACTATATTATCTCTCAGAAAGGATATTAAAAACCACCTTTAAAAAATGTAGCGGGAAAATAATCTTTTTGCAGGATAGGTCCGGGATAAAGAGACACGGAAAGTGCATTCGGAAACGCAGCGCACGATAATCCCTCAGCTTCAATGGATAACGATGATGATGCCGGAACTGACCCGCGGAGATTTATTAGCACGCAAGTAGAAAGTAGAGCCACTCTTTGACAATGAGACTTTGTTCCCACGGTTTCGGTAATCTGGATATCGCGTGACGAAACTTATTGGAAAAGTTCCCTCCTTCCCCCTAGCGGGAATTTCGCGAGTTGGAAGTACGATCGAGTGGATTTGCCGATTCACTGTTACGGAATAACAGGGGAAACACTTGAAATATACAATGTTGCGGTAATAAAGATGGAGTGTCGTAATGAAACGTTCCGTACGCATGCCGTCCTTCCTCGGAAGTTCGAACCGGCACGGGGCGCACTGATTTAGCTGGTTATTGGAAAAGTTTCCTTTCGACCGATAAAACCTCTTAATTCATGGTGATTTCTCATTGGCAGGCGCTAACTTAATAATCTCCCCAGACTTCCTGAATTATATGAAACTGATTAAAATATAAACTTCCACTCTAAATCAAAAATAGAAATTTTAAATACAATCGTGGAAATGATGGCCACGATTTTGTCTATATTATGTAATTATTTTTATCTTTTTTATATTTATTTAATATCTATTATCCATTTCCTTTTCGATCTTTTATATGTGGTCTTTTTCATATATAATATAATTGTATCCTTTTAATTTAAAATTTTCAATATATTTAATGATATTTAATTTATTATACTTGAAGTATGAGAGACAAAGAGAGAGAAGGCAGGGGAATACAGTGAAATATTCTCTTCATTTAAGGATTAGGCGGCTGCTGCAATTAGAAGCAGAAGCGAGATGTTACTCTTGATAAAACAGTCACGAATTCCCTAGAGCTTTTCTGCGTAATTACCTTCTTGATCAAAAGAAGACTAACTTTATTCTTCAGATGAACGTTAATTATTTGCACGATAATAGTTCATATATCAAAACTTATTTGTAATATAACGAAAAGAACAAAATATAAAAATGAGGAGTTATACATATATATATATTTTATAAAATATTGAGTAAAAAATATTAAGTAAAACATATAAATATTTTAAATTATTAAATATCCAATAATGCTATCGTCACATCGTTTAACAAAATATACATGTATTATTTTATTTGTCAAAGTTGATTATGTCACTATAGTTACATAAAACAGCCTTTAATGTGAATTAATTTAATGTAGCGAGTGGTTGAATTTGTCATTAATTATTATCAACTAGTACGAGCAGATAATTTTCAATTATCTGCACAAAGTAATAGTAGATTGATATACTTCGCTTCTCTCTCCTTACTTCAAAAGCGACACAAATAAAAAAAATTAAATTTTCTAGGAAAGGGGACAAATATTTTACAACTTGACAAAAAATTATTGACTAATCAAATAATATTGGCAAAAAGTGTATATTTTTATAACGTGCAATTTTTGTTATTTTGGTTTCAAATCAAAGAAATTTTTTTCTTTAACCGAAATTTCTTTAAATCGAAGTAACCTTTTCTCTGGATATAACGACTTTAACGAGTTTTTTTTAAATCATCTTCTTTTTTTGAATTGTGATTTTTTTATGAAGTTAATTTAACGATCGATAGGATAATGTCTCTTAACTCATTCACGGTAATAATTGGAAATAACGTTTTTTGACTTGCGTCACTTTTGAAGTAAGGGAGTGATGCGGAAACAAAGGTAATTTATCACAGTTCATTAGCACTGCTCTCTCGGGGGCGAAACATAATTCGTGCTTGAAATAGGCTGAGCAGGCTGAAACGGCTTACATGAAAAATGTCCACGATGATGTTAACGCATTAATGTAAAATAACGGGTTGCGATACGAATAATGGGAGCAAGCAACGAGTTTGAAACAAATTGCTAGAGATCATGACGAGATAGAGGAGAGTGTAGGAGAAAAAAGCGTCTTGCGAATACTGCGAGGAGTTTGGGCGCTATGCGAAAACGCGAGGGGATATTAATGTGCTCGGGCCGGACTTGGCCGGAGGCAGGCCAACGCTAACCGAACTTCAATCGAATTAACATACGAATGGCACTCGAGCCAATTGCGAAACTTTCATTTTAGCCGAGCAACAGCCAAAAAAAGCCTCTCTTCAGTTTCTATCCCGACGAATATTCCATTATAGAGTTTTGTTCGGAAACTTTGCGATCATTCGCCAAGCGACTGAAAATTTATTTATTTAAAATTCGTTTAAAGTTCGATGCATACTATTTTTTAGTTACTCGCTTAATGAGACAATTTATTTGACAAGCTTTTCATGAATATTAAATTCATCATTTTCAAAAAACGAAAAAGACGCAAATTTAAATAGAATAAAAGTGGCAGTTTTAATTTTTCATATTTCTTATTTAATGGAAAGTATACCATTCAAATATAATGCGATAAATTTGGATAAATTTTGACATGCGCAAGAATTAAATTTCTACAGAAAATCAATTGTGGCTTATGAAATTTATCGACATTTCTTCAAAAATACCCGCAAGTCTATAGATTGATCTATAATCAGATTTAGATATAATATTAATTACTTGTATAATTATTAAATTATCTAATATATTTTTAGATAATCCTTTTTATCTCGTTCTTTTTATCGATTTTTATCAATTATTTATATGTATAATATTAGATATTACTTATATAAAATACCGTAAATGTAGGTGACTTGGGACAGTGTAGATAACTTGGGACAGTATGTATTTTTGTTAAATTTAATCGTGGTATCTATCCATGAGTCTCTAAAGAAAATTTAAAATTTAAACTTTTTTTAGAGACTCATGGATGGATTAAATTTAATAAAAATACATGCCCAAATTACCTACACTGTCTCAAGTTACCTACACTGAAAAAAATGCGTGTAATTTCACATGGAAATGTCTATGATCGGAAAATTTTCCAGTGTACACTTACAGTACTTTTATTATATGGTGCGTAAATTTACGAATTGTATTACTTAAACGGTAGTATAAATATTGTAAGTACTTTTTTAATAGCAACAGATTATCATTAAAACCAGTAACATAGTAGTATTTCATGGTACTTGTTTCGTAAGGATAACGTCGCGCAGATGAGCGTGCAGAATGAATTACTGTGCGGGACTTTCCCATCGTGGCTAGTAATTGATTCGCGTAGAGCTAATTACGCTGCATAATTAGGTACGCTATAACAACTGCGTCACAGCAGTAATTTGCTTGCGTGATAAGAGCGTAGTGTGATTGCTGCCTCTATTTCCAACGAGATAAATCAAGGTCATCACGCAAAATCCAGTACCTTTTTTCCAAAAGGGATACAGAGCGCTTTATAAACGGAAAACAAGTCTCTCACGTTGTTGTAAGCAATCACAGCCTTCTGTTCGCGATACAGTGTACAGTATACTGTAGCATCAAGCTAATGTCCTGTATTAAACAGACTTGTATGCGATAAAAATGGCTCGCGCGAATAAAAAACTCCATTACGCGCGCTACATAGAATATCCTTTACCATCTTATGAAAGTGACTTTGAAAATCTATTGTATCCCAGTTTTTCAGATAAAAAGAATATTATATTTATTTGTGCTAACAAAATTCAATATCTTTTATTACGGTAAAACATTGATTTATGGTTGTATACCATAATGCTATTAATTAGAATTGATATTTATTTTTTTTAGCGATATACTGAATTATATTTCGTTATTCAATAAATATAATTATTCAGTTCTTAAAACACATGAATACTTTTTTAATTGATTACATGTATAATCGTTAATTATTGCGTAATATTTTAATGCATTGAAATAAGAATTATATATTTTTATGTTAAAAGATTGATACTTTTATGTTATAACGAGAGAAAGAGAGAAAGAGAGGAAGAAGATATAATAGATGAATTTCAATTTCCTAAACTCAGATATGAACGTTGTTAATAATAATTAATTTAGCCTTCGGTCGTACATTAATCGATATTTTCTACTGATATCTTTTCCAATAAACATACATGCACATAAATTTGCGGAAACACCTGCCGTTTCCGATGAGAATTACTCGTTAAACTCGAACTATCAAAATTTTCGATGTTAATTATATATTGACGGGCTATCGTCACATAGAGCTGAGCCACACGGAGAACCACTAACGACATCCTTATTAATAGTTACACTATCCGTTATTATTATCCAGGCACTCATCTGTGTAACATAGCCTTGTGAGGGCTTAATTAAATCGCCTTTTGCAAACCACCGTGTCGTGGTCGATGCGGTTTGTTCCGAAAATCGCACCTGCATATGTACACAAGTAAACAGTATTTTAGACCGCCAAGAGAATGTTTCTTTAAAATTCTGATAAAAAGGATTTGATGGGTCGTATTAATGTGAACAGACCGTTAAAGTAACGCAATGCTTTTTTACTTTCATCGTTTAGTTCTTTCATTGTGCTGACATTTCCAATTTCCAAACATGTGAAAATTCATTTACTTCTACCTGTACTTTGTTGTTTTATTTATATAGACAAATCGGCTTCTTATTAACTGTTGAAAGATTAGAACTAAGTTGTTTTATTACATTATTCAAGTGGTTCGTGCACTGCAAATCCAAGTATATAATTAGTATTTTCATGTGCCTTGAAATTCGCGAATTGAAATACACAGCAAGAAAGTTTTTGAAAATCAAGTAAAAATTTTACATATTTTTGTAAATTTCTATTTGAAACAGTAATTTTTGAGATAATAAAAATTTAATAATAGCCAATTACACACACAGACTACGTTTAGACAATCGCCTATGAATATTTGCGAGTGTGCCGCGGAAGCGGAAGTGCACAATCTGTAACCAGCCATATTTAAATCCTTACGATTCCAAAAATTATTACTTACAATAAAAATTCACAAATAATCGTTTACTTAATTTTTTGAGACCTTTTTTATTATGATATTTTTATCATGAATTTTGGAACATCCTATATATGTGATTTTGTTTTGTGTGTAAAAATAACACTATGCTACACGTTTGAATGTGTAAATTCATTCTTGTGCATGCAATATAGTGTTATTTTTACATGGAAAGCTATATAAATCATATACATATGAAGGTACTTGTTACACACTTGGATTTACAGTGTGCAGTTTATTTTTGACATGTACAATTTTGACTGTATCTTTGTGACACATAAAAAAAGCAATGCATCGTGTAAACGATTAAGAGATGATTTCGCGTAATGGGAAGAATTTCTGGTGCGATTGTCATGCGGTAGAATGGGTCGCCATCGAGGCCGCTCGATATTCCGAAGAATAATTTATCACCTTGCGGCAAAAACGCTGTCGCCGATATTCACATTTCCTGGCCACGCCTATCAGATAAGAGACAAAAATTATTCAAATCTCATTTAGGGGGGATTATTACATCTCTTTCGCAAGACAGCGAAGCGCTGTTCCTGCGCATAGAACCGTTTTGATTTGTTTTATTAATATTATATTCCTGCTCTACGCGAGAAACGGTCGATCGACTTCGTTTTTCCTTTCACCCCCGCGTGATACTCGCGTAATTTATGTGATATATTTAATCCGCATTAACGAGGGGGATTATTAATTACGTTGGCACGGCGCCACCGTTAAGGCTAGGCATGTTTTCCTGCTAGCCGGAGTGCGACGTGTAAATCCTCGCAACGCGACTCGGGAGAGCGAAAAACAATGGAAATGCATGGCATGCATGATTTTTTACGGTAACGTTAGTGGGCGGAGTCTCAAGATTTGTGAGACTGAAAGGATTTTATATTAAAAGATTTGATATTATAAATGTACGTCGCTACATTTGCATTTATTAAGGCGCATTTTGCCACGTCACGCTGAGACTAGATTAAAAATTGTTCGCTGTTAATAATTCGGTCGAGTCCGCGAGGATTCTTCTAGCTCTAATTCTAATTTTACTTAGGCCGGAATTAGACTATGCATTAAAGATTGAGATTAAAGATTGAAATTTCACGAATGAGGATAAAGAAATTTTGACTCCTTTTGTTCTGATTGGTCAAACATCAATCTTTCAATTTTCAATCTCATTCTTCAATGCGTAGTCTGATTCCGGCCTTACTCAATTAATATTTGGCAGCTCTAGGCATTTGTCTCACAGATGTTTCATTGATACGCAATTAGAATATTCATTTTCATTAATTATGTATATGCGGAAAGTTAAAATAATTTGCTCTGTATCGAGAAAAAAGTCTGGTGCATTAATTGGAATTCTGGTTGGACAAATCAGAATTTTCTGGTTGAATCTATTATAATTTTAGTTGAAGTAATCAGAATTTTGAATCATTAGAATTTTCTCGACGAATTTCTGTTCGTCGTTTTGCAATCAGAAATTGTTTTCAGTGTAATGTTACTATTATTACGAATGGATGTATGACTAATCGTATGGCAATACTACTGCCGCACACATCTCATGAAGAGTATGATCGTTAAAATATTCGTGATAATAGATTAATAGAGCAGATAAGTAAATTATTGAAGTACTAAATCTTTAAGGAACAGAATAGGTATTTTATCATTTAATATGTATAAATTATTTTATAATTTATACATATTATTATAATTTATATTAATTTCGACAATTTGACTCGAGTAAAATACCACACTGAAAAAAATATAGTCAATTTTAATAAATATTTAGTTGAATACATGCCAACTAAATATTTATTAAATATAAAGATATATTTATTTGATACAAGAAATGTTAATTTGATTTAACAATCTTTTTTTTTTACTAAACAAATATTTATTTACTGTAAGTAAATATTTTTAGTTGGCAGTATTGAACTAAATATTTATTAAAATTGACTATATTTTTTTCTCAGTGCGGATGTACAGATAAGTTTCTGCGGTCTTTAGATAGTACTAACAGTGTAGATATTTAAAAGAACCCATATTAATTATGTATGGAAAATTAGGTCTCGGTGAAATAAGTCAATTTTTACATACGATGTAGCTTATAATGTGTAAATAAAAAATGTTATATACACATGGCTCAAATAATGGATAGTTCTTGAGCTGTAATATATCAAAGGTGTAAAACTTGTATTCATAGAGCACCTTTGACATATCAGAGCTTAAAAACTATCCATTATTGATCATTGTATATATTTATGACATTGTTTGTGTTCACTACGTTATAAGTTATATCATATATATGTGAAAACTGACTTATTTCACTGAGACCCAATTTTTCATATAATTAATGCGGGTCCTTTCTGTGCACAATTATGTGACCAGCCTGCTTTTCAAAAGTTATATAACAATTCGCAGTTAGACAACTACCACATTTTTAATTTAATTGAAAATGAACGTTGAAAAAGTGCATATTCGCTATATTGCATGCTTTACTATTTTTATTGCGATAAAACTGTCACTGAAGCAACATATAATTTATGTGACTTACACACTATTGTGTCGGAAAGAATGTGTATCAAGATTCATTTAAAAGATTTTAAAGTAGTGATTTCGATGTGAACGATAAATTGCACTACGAAGCATTCTTTCGCCATGACATTCATGCTGTCCGAAAGATAGCAAAAAGTGATAGATTCGAAAAGCAAATACTTTGGTTGAAATCTTTGTATATATCGTTTCATTCGTATTAAAAATAGATTTTCGAAAGAAAATCAAAGAAATTTATTTATACATCTCATAAATAGATACTATGCCTTTGGAAATTTAATGCTCGTTCGCTTTTAGTAAGAAATTATTACCTTGAAAGATTATCCCCGACATATTAATTTATTTTTACTAAGGCAGTTCGTCGTTGCGGTTTCGTAAGCTCGGAAGCGAAATAGCTACGCGAGCTAGACTTTAAAGTCACCCTTAAAACTTTATCGCCTTCGTATACACATCGAGAGCGTAGAAAACGTAGCGGAAAGAATTCCTCGTACTAGGGCGTAGCGTGACGCACGTAGCGATAGATTCTGTAAATCCCCGATACAGTTACGGTTTTCGCTGTTGGAAATACGAGCAGGAATGCGCGGCGGTGCGATTTAACGATCACAAGAGGCGCGCTTAAGCAGGAGAAAGTTCGCCTCTCAAACTTTGGACGAGAGTCCCGCAACTCTGCCGCCGTCTACCTGTCCATTTGCCGTTTACGGTATATACGGCGTTATACTGCTTGAAACATGGATAAAGTCTATTATTGCGTGGCGGCTTCCGGAGCCGGCTCTAACTCGAGAGATCTCGAGTCGTCGTTTAGTTGAAGATCGGATCTGGCTTACCTACAAGTCCCGGATCTAAACCATGTCGTTCGGCTTTTCGATTTTAACCTTTGTGCAGAAACTCACAGGAATTTGCGATTTTGAAAGTTGATTTTGCGGCGAGTAATTCTTCAACTGTAAAAAATACAACAAGGACCGATAAGGTTTAAGGAATTTTCAGTGTTAGCATATATGATTTCACGAAATAACGAATTGCAAAAGTCCTTTTATACTGTTAAATATTAAAGAATCAAATTTAAATGAATGTCTTAATCTTTAGTACATATGATTGGGTTATTCGTGTTCTATTTTCTTTTCTTCGAAAAACTAGGAGCATCAAATATTTAATTATAACATTTATATACAATTTTTTTATGTACACAATAATATACTCATAAATACTTTCTAAAGATGTTAAAATATATGTAAGAATCACTTAATAATTTTTATATATTTGTAATGTAATGAAATTACGTACTGGACATGAATAATCCATTAGAAAGACCAGAAAATAATTATTTATATGTATTAAGAATGAAATATTTTGTTATTTTTAACTACAAGTGTCAAAATGTATTATTTTAATTTAAAATGTAATTAAAAAGAGCAACATTAAATTAATCTGTTCTGTGATCGAATTGCTTAGTTTCAAAGTAAGCAGCGTTCAGATTATCGTATAACACGGAAAGAACGGTTTTGCTTATAAAGATTTAGTTAGATTCGGATCTGAAAATAATTTCGTTAGACCATAAAAATAATTACCTATATGAGATATTCACATTGGTTGCTAGAACGTCAAAACTTTTAGCAACATTGCTCTCATCATGCTTGAGTTTCCTATACGTAATTATTTCGATAATCGAACAAAATGATTTTCTGATTTATGCATCTAGCTAAATTTTCAAATATTTCGGCAAAACCATTTTTTCCACGTATGTACTTAGTAAATAAGAAAAATTTGAATAATATTAATACATTTCTTGAGTTAAATTATTTAATAAAATAATAAATGATGTTAAGAGTTTTCAGGTCATTATTCCAGTTAAATTAACGATGTTTCAAGTACGAGTATTATTTTTGTAGACGATCAATAGGAATAAATGAAATTTGAATTAAAAATAATTCAAATCGAGTATATATAATTTACATTATGAATTAACAATGTATATTTTAGTCAATTCCTTTGGAATGATTTAACGAAACCTTTTCATCATTTTAAAGCAATGAATTATTTCTATATTTATATTAACAGTTATACTAACTTTCATAATTTAGTTTAATTTAGAATCACATTAACGTTATATGATTTCTGCAAATTATGTGTTTTATTCTTAATAATAATTATAATTTATGATAAAGTAATATTCATATTCTTCTTGAATATTCTTGAACACACAGTAATTACGTGTTTGTATGAGAATCACTGTGAGAAACCGCGAACATGTTCCCGTAATATGACAGAATGAGAACGACCCGCGGCGCCATTATTTCGGCAGTTGATGAAATTAGGAGCGGTTCCCGTTTCGCAGGGAATTCCAAGACAAGATTCCTTAGCGGAGTATCCTTCTGTGGTTGTGTTACCGCATAAATTCATGCATCTCGTATGCCAACGAGGCTGTGGTGTGCGAGAGAGAGGAAGGGGGGAGGGGAGGGGTATAAGAGTCGAAGCCATTTATGCAGACACGCGACTTGCGCGAAATCTCTCTCGAAGGAGTCTCTCTCGTTTTCAGGAATTCTTGGTGCATGTTTGGAAGGAACCATCGTTTAGTATTATATACATTGTAAAATATATGCGCGTAACGTTGCAGAGGTGGAGGACAAATTCGCTTCTTCGTCGCTTTCGTCACCGACACGAGATTTCAAAGAATCTCGGTGACAAGAACGCTGGACGTGCCGGCGGCATTTATCGGAATGGAAATTTCACGACGCGTTTCTGCGACTCCGGTTTTGAAACTTTGATCGCTCGCGGCTTTGTATAAACTACGCGAAGTTCGCGAACTTGGAAGAGGAGCGCGGCTAGATATGAGTGGTGCATTTCGAGTTAAACGTAATGCAGAAAGTTGAAGGACGGGTGCGAATGCGAATGTGCAAGAGACGGATTAGGTCTACGCTGCAGAAACGTTGAAACGAAAAACAGATGGAGAAATGAGAACGGGAGATTTTTCCCCCTCGCGCATAACTATAGGCAAAAGTCTGAAAGAGCGAGTACATAATTAAATACGTATGCAATTCTCGAAGGCTGAACATGCAAATTGGATGGAGTAACAACCGAAGAATAATATATTCTCAAACTAATCTCTCGTAACATTTAAGTGTTTACCTCAAGAGCATTTCTGAAGAGCATAGTATTCACATTCATATCACTCGACTGACCAACATAAATATAATATGCAATACACCCACATAGCAGAAACGATTTTGCTGAAGGATCTAAAAACTTAGCTAGATACAAATCTGAAAATAATTTTGTTGGACCACCAAAGTAATTACGTAGAAATTTCAAGCATGATGAATAATGCTGAAAGAAGTTTTGATATTCTACCAACTAGTTTGAGCTATATAATTATTTTGATGATTCAATAAAATTATTTTCAGATCTCTCTCTCTCTCTCTCTCTCTCTCTCTCTGTGTAACTAAAGTAAATTTCTAGATATTTCAACAAAACTGTATAAAGAGTATGCCTGAAGCAAATTTGTTGGAAAATAAAATTTCCAGCCAATCAATCTTAATGCTTTTATGTAAGTGTATGATTGGTTGGTTATTCCATTTTCTTTGCTTTTGGTATACTTTTTTATGTATAAGAAATAAACAAAACATGTTTTAATTTTTCTTCTTCTAATTAACAAAAATATCTAAAAAAGTCACTGTAGTTAATTTAATAACACAAAAATTACCAATACAGAAGTAAGTGAAGATTCGAATATATACATTAAAAATATAATTTTTATTTTTAAATTAAATTTAAAGCAGTTGGGATTTTTGATTGTTTAAATATCGATAATTTTTGAGTTATTAAATTGACAGCAACAATTTTTCCTGACACTTTAGTTTGGATTAGTTGGAGAAAAATTAAAAAATGTTTTGTCCATTTTTTGTATAAATTGTAATAACTTTATTGTTCTAAAATTTGGGAATGCATCTGTCGGTTCTCCGTAAGATTTCATCTTAAAATGCCGCGACTACGAAAGCGAGTGGGATTCTTCAAAAATGAAAATATTGGAAAACCATTTGAAGCGGAAATCCCCACTTCAAAATGAGGTTTAAAGATGGAACTGCTTTGATAAAGTTACGTTTGATGGATTTGCTTTGGCTCACTGGTAAACTTTTGTAACAATATTTTATATAATATTGAAATTTTTTTGCGTGTAGGTTTGAAACTGGCTATATTCGCAAAAATACAAGCGTTACGAAATGTCATCTACTGGTACTCAATAAATTGGAATCTTTTCAGTTGGATGGGATTATTTTCAATTCGCAATGTATCCATTTTTAATGAAAAATAATTTTATAAAACTTCTAGATATATGCATATATGTATATATATATATACATATATACACATACAAATGTAAGAATAATCGATATTTTTGCAAAATTTATAGCTTTATATGATAAATAAAAAATTTATACTAAAAAATTATTCTTTTTCTCCTATTTGCCAAAAATTTATAAAAAATTTAGACTACGGTAAATATACATTTACATTTAGATATTATATTTGTTTCTGGAATGCTTCAACTATATTAAAAATTCATTATTCGTAAATAACATGCATAACAAACGTTCTTTTTTCTCTATAAAAATATAAATTTTAAAAAAGATAATATTTTTACAAATAGTGTGTTGTCACTTTTTTTTTAAATCATATAGATTAATCACGTAATAAGATTTTATCGATGTTACTAAAAAATATTCTATTTTTTATTATAAAATTGTATAATATATGTTCGTTCTCTTTCTCTCTCTCTCTCTCTCTCTCTCTCTCTCTCTCTCTCTGCACCTAATATAGTCCGGTTATCAGTGCAAGTTAGAATAGGGAACGCCATTAAAGTTTGTCCTTTCCATAAAAGATGCAATTGTGCGATACGACGAGGACACGATCTATTTTAGGAAATTAGATATTTGCATACTAAACGTTGCTATTTTCATCGGCGGTCATTCCTGCTTTACGGTAACGCCCCGGGTCGTGTTATGATGCAGCGTGTACGGATATACAAAAAGAAAAAGGAAGAAACAAGCGGTTATGTCGTTAAGAGGCGCGTTGTAAAGCTCTGAATATCGCCACGCTCGCTTGCATACTGCATTAATGTCTCCCCCGCGCGTTTAGCCTTTCATCGATCAAGCCACGTTGCAGTTTCGAGTGACGATGTCCTCTGCTTCAAAGGGTCCTTTGTCAATGCGGTTACGAGTTTCATCAAAACTTCGGTCTCGCCACGTAGTCACGATAGCCAGACGAGACCAAGTCCAGCGTGCTAATGTCGTTTTACAGCGTTGCATTATCCCATTCCCGATGGCTTGGAAGACGTGCACGTCACCTTTAATATCGTACATTTTAATACCTACGCTTTCTCCTGGGATCACGCGGGCGTTAATGAACGCCCGTATGTTTTATAGGCACGCTGCACTTCCGCCGTGCGCACGTACGCGAGGAGAGAGCCGCATGATTAATTTCGCGTCAGAAACTGAAAACCTCCGCGATCCGTACTTGCTGAAAATTGCTAATTAACGATTGCGAGGTACCGCTCACGACGGACGGGAATTTCGAGGTAACGAAAATATTATGCTTACATTACAGTTTAGCGTTCGCGTCTCGTGCCACAATCGTGATACGTGCTCGTTTTCAAAATACGAGAGATGAAAACTCGAATAAAATCTGAATCGAATGCGATAAATGTATTAATTGTTTTTTACATTTGGATATTTTTATTGTAAAAATTTTATAAGTACGGCTGAGGATACAATTCGTGAAGTGGGTGCACTCTCATTAAACGTAAATAATATTTATTCAATGGAATATATAAAATATTATACAATATTATATATAATGTGTAAAAAATCGTGGATCGCAGGATTTTAACAACACCCTGTTAAATTGTTAAAAATTGAAGCTACACATATTCGTGCAATATTGATATAGTTTATGTATAGAAAAATAAAATTTGGCTGAAGTATCTCAAAGTTTAACTAGGTACAAATCTGATAACAATTTTATTGGACTATCGAAGTAATTATGTAGGACGCGAACAAAATTATTCTCAGATCTATAACTAGCTAAATTCTTAAATACTTTCCTAATTTTTAAAACCGTTCTTTCCGTATAAGGGACGTACAGAACGTATTATGAAATTGTTCGGAATAGATTCCAACCGGAATGACTATGGAATTATTCCGTTTTCCCTAGAACGATACAAATCTAGGGAATAATTGAACAATTTCGATCGGAATCCGTAATTTCACAATACGTATTCAAATCTGAAAATATTTCTGTTGGATATCATCATTACGTAAAACGCTTAAGCGTTGATAACTATACTGAAAAATAATTAACATTCTAATCAATCAGTTTGAACGTCCTAAATAATTATTTTGATGATCCAACAAAATTATTTTCACTTCTAGTTAAATTTTTAGATACTTCAGCAAAACTGAAATCCGCCATTCTGACGTAAAGCCGTGGCAACACCGTTTATGTTTTCATTGCCGTCAATAATTTCTGATGCCATGAATGAATGTAGGAACGTGGATGCCGTATATCGCTAATTTTCTAGGAAATACGTCAATCTTCGGGTAGAACCGAGCCCGGGGCCGATCCTTAATACTGATAAACTGGAAAGCAGGCCGGGTCGACCGGGGGTCGTTCTTTCGGATGATGCTGGGGGTCGTTAATAAATTTGTGTTTACAGTGTCTAGCATGTTGCAGGAACATTTTTACCCCTTTATCCAACGCGCGTTTACCCTCCGTCGCGCGTCGTAGACATAAATATTCCGTCGCCGGCCTCCGAGTAGCTGATCTTGGCATTATTTGCAATCTCGTAAACGAAATCGCGTTTCATTTGAGTTTAATCGCGCTAACGTCACTTTTTATTTCTTGCCTGATTCTACTTTTTTCAAAAGAAGGAATTATTCAATTTTCTTTATTAACTTTAATGAAATAAATGTACATAAAATATATTTATCTCATAAAATATTTGTAAAATTAGATAAATCAGTTGATTTTAATATTAATTAAAATATTAATTTATTTATACAAATAATATTGATTTATTGATATAAGTGACATTAATTTGAACTGAGATCTGAGATTTTTAACATGATGCTGCTTTGATAAAAAAATGCCGCGTATCAAAATTAGCAACTTTTCAGGAGAGCATTTATAAAATTCTAAATTGGAGTAATGTTTTAAATAAGGCATAATATATTTATAAAGTTTAATAAGTACAAATATTAAAAATTTTAATAACGCTCTCTGCAGAGAGAGAAAAAAGTAAGTAATTGCTGAATTTGAGATTGACGTTTTTCTATCAAAATGATGATATACGTTTTAATTCAATGATCATTTATGGTTCTCGAAAACGTAAACTTAATCGATAGGTCGATTGGCAAAAGTCGGTCGTGCAGATTTATAATATCTAAACTAAGTAGCAAAGTTTAAGAAATTTAATTCGTATCAGTTATAAAATTACCTCGGTTTGAACTTATAAGTTATGTTCTTAAATGATTATACTACTAAAATGTTATTTGGGGCAAGAAAGTTCAACATGCAGTTTTATGTGTGTATGTATTGAACGTGGAAAGGAAGTTGTTGAAAGAATTATTGAAAGAATTGTAAATTTAGCATGTAGTATATTCACGGAAAGAATGACTTTGTTGAAGTAAAAATTTAGACAGATACAAATTTGAAAATAATTGTGTAAGACCAGAAAAATAATTACGTAGGAATTTCAAGCATGATGAGCAATCTTGCCAAAAGTTTTGATATTCTAATGACTAGTTTAAACGTTCTATATAATTATGTTAATAAATAAATAAATTTTGAGATGCTTCAGCCAAATTATTTTTTCTGTGTAGACGAATTCTACTGCAGTTATCAGCCACGCGCAGTAAACGGTGCAAATTTGTGCTAAATATTTGCATTTTATCGGATGCGGTATTACGGTCAAGTACCATACGCTGCGCGTTATGTATAATGTAATGGGAAAATGTTTAATTATTAAATTTTGTTATCGATACGCACTGGCCCTTGTATTTAATTGGTCGGAATCGATTGGCGTCGTAATGCGCGGGAGTGGTATCGATATTGCGTTAAACGGCACTTCGACGACAGCGACTGAATTTAATTGCGAAATCGTAAGGCATAATTTTGCAGTTATCGCAATACGGTGCGACGCGCGCTCTCCATCGAGTGCATACCAATGCGGTATGCGACCGCGCTGTAAGCTCGCAATAATCTCAACTCGTTCCGAAGTGAACAAGGTAGAGATGCTATCCTTGCGAGATTCCGCACTCGCGGCTCTAGACATTGCAAGGCCCACAGCAAGAGCCGGATGCGCTCGTCCTTTGCGGCCGGGTTAATGCTCGACGTCTGCTGCCCCATACCGCCGTGCCAACAGGCAGGACTTCGAATTACAATGGAAGCATGAGAACGCCCGGGACTCAGACATGCGACACGGTTGCTCAATTGGGGGTCTGTGCTGTGCAGCGTGTTGCGAAGTGCTCGCGTCAGGCGTCTCTTTGTGTGTACCTATCGTGCAAATCGCACGAAAACTATCGCGATTCCTCTTGCAACATTCGAACGCGATATGACTACAGTTCAATGACTGGCATAGTTTCGTTATTGCAGTTAACACGAAATTATTGTATATTTATGAGATATCGATAATTTGTCATAAAATTAATAGCTATATAGAGAGAATTATTATGTTGAAGTATTTAAAAATTTAGCTACACGGAGAAAATTTTTTCTTAAAATTAGAGTTTACCTTGAAAATATAATAGTTCTGAGACAACATATTGTATTTCGAAGAATTTGAAAAATTTCTCTCATTCATTAATAAAACTACAATAAAATATTGTATAAAATAAATTTAATTAATTTTGACTGAAATGCGTGGTAAAAATCTTTAAAATATTATATCACATCACAACTATTATATTTTTATTGTAGCTGCAAATCTGAAAATAATGTTGTTAGACCATCAAAATAATTATGTACGATACACAAATTGATTTTGTCAAATTTTTTGCAGCACTATTCATCATATTTGAGCGACTTACATTATTTTGATGATGCAACAAAATTATCTTCTGTATACATAACTTCTGTATATATAACTTCATTTTTAGATTTTTCAGCAAAACTGTATTTTTACGAATTATATGACTGTTGAAATAACTTTTTTTTTCTACATTACATTGGCTGCTATTGTAATTTTTGGTTTTTAGACCTTTTACATATTCGCAATGTAATCGCATAATTCTGACAAGAGCGGGGGGGAGGTAAGTGTTTTAAAACAAAAGAAAACTCTTGAATCTATAAGTGTTCGATCGAAAAACGATCGACCTCGTTTTTCTTACACGCTGACAGGGATGTAGGATAGAATGGTGTCTATCTGACAACGCGTCGTGGAAGATCGATCAAAACTAAGAAAATAAAATTTTTCATCGACGATTCCTTGCTTCTGAATACTAAAATGAGCATAATGTAACCTACGAAAAAAGAAGGAAAGAGAAAGACAGAGAAAGACAGAAAACCTCATTTCTCATTTACAGTCTCCTTTTCGTAGCAAATTGATTTTGCAACACACCATTGATTTTGCACGTTCTCGTTACTTGCTAATTCTTAATGCATAATGCATTTTAATAATATTTTACGAGAGCAGAATTCGGATTCGAAAACTGAGAGAATTACCGAAAGTATAACACACATAAATAGTTCTGGTAACGTGATAAGATAGATAGTTTGCATACCAAAGTTGCCGACTCGTGTGTCACGTAGTAAAACATTTCAAGCTCGTATATTATCGTAAGCATTACCTTACCTCATATAATAAGTAATTTAATGGCACTATTGTCAAATTTTACTGCTCGTCTGTTTCAATCAATATATATCAATTTTAAAGGCCGCAGCACAGACTTTATAACGCATAAGAGCACCAATAAGAGATCTTAACTTTTATCCCCATTTTTCATCTCCACTAGAAGTGGGAATGAAAATCTAGGATTTTGATTTGTTGATTCTTTTATGCGTTGTACGTTATGCATTATGCAAAAGTCTGTGTTGCAATCTTACTTAAAATCATAGTTGGAATTATAATAGATATAATTGGATTTATACGCAGTATTCCAAAATTTGCAACTGAAAATGTTAGCAAAATGCAGCAAGAAATTTTTTTTAAATTAAGTAAAAAAATTGTGTAAAGTTTTATTTTAAGCAGTTTTTGAGATGTAAGGATTTAAATATGATAAATTACAGACTGTGCTCAGACAATGTACTAGTTTAAATATGGCCAATTACGGACTATGTTTAGAGTTTAGATAATCACTTGTGAGACTAAAGCCTGCGGCACACGATGCAGTCTTTCTTGCTTGTTTGCTTGCATTTTAGTAAATATAAGAAATTATGCGTTCTGTGTAGCATGCAATTCTAGTAATTTACTAGAAGGCAAACAATGTAGCAAGAAAACATGCATCGTATGCTGCAGGCTTTAGTGAGCACGCTGAAGTGTGCAGAAGTGCACGCTCACTATAATACTATTGCATGCGTGACTCACGGGCAGGTGACTATCTAATCATAATTTATAATTAGCCATATTTAAATTCAAACTATTATCTCAAAAATTACTGCTTAAAATGTGCACATAACTTTTTCACTGAATTGTTCGAGAACTTTCTTACTACAGTATTTTGAGTTGCGAACTTTGAGATATTCTGCAAAAAGATATACAAAAGTATAAAGAGGCATATAAAATATAAATATAAATTAAATTCGGGATATTCCTACATCACAAAAAGACGCACATAAAACATTCACCATCGGCTATTTCGCGTGAGTGAAACGTATTATTCTTTATATTCTTCAAAAAAGTCGTGCGTTTCATACATCGATGTCTCTGAAAAATACAATTGTTATATTTATTGCGTGTCAATCATGGTTTATTTCGACGTTCAATCGGGTTTTCTAAAGACGCGTGATTGATGGTTCCGTTCTCGTCGAAGAGACTGAGCCTCAAATCCCACGGCGTTTCCATGAAAAAATTGATCAGCGAGCGGAGTAATCCGCTGGCTTATGCGCGACGTAACACCGGCTACAGGAAAGAACTAAATTGGCCATTAGTATCATTGACGTAACACCGTCGCCGTCGACTCTCGCGAACGTCTTCGAGTCAGTCCGACACTTCGATTTAGAAACTCACGCCGCCTGAACTTTCCCATTAACCGGTTAATTTGAATACGTCCTACGCCGCGGCATGTGACTAACGATCGAGCTCATTGATCTCGGCCTTGATGCATCGTGCTTAGTGTTCTAAATGCATCAGGATGGCGTGACCTAGAAACGAATATGGCCCTTTTCCTTCTTCCTTTTCCAAACTTGATGGCGTTCCAGGAATTCCGAAAATTCCTCTTCGTAAATCACCTACTCTGACTCCGATTAAAAATTATAACTAATTTTTTATTGTCATTTATTAAGTATTATGTTCTCGCTAATTTTAACTATTCTTTTATACATGGAAAACAATTTTGCTGAAGTAATCTAAAAATTTAGGTAGATATATATAGATTCGAAAATTATTTTATTAAATCATCAAAATAATTGTGTAGAAAAAAGCATGATAAGCAATGCTGCAAAAATTTTGACATTTTGATTTGAGCGTCCTAAATAATTATTTTGATAGTTTAATAAAATCATTTTCAATAAAATTATTTTCAGATCTGTATTTAGCTAATTTTTTTAATACAATTTTATTTTTTAGATTCAGCAAAATCGTTTTTCCGTGTGGTTCTCATTCAAGTTTCGAATGTTCTCGGATTAAAATGATTTTGGGGGATATTTATAAGCTCATTATTAATTATCCATGGAAACGGCTGAATAAGTAATCGGTTACTATATTGCAAATATTTCTGACAGAAATTCAATGTAAAATTTATCGTACATGCTTACAAGATAGCGAATAATAAATGACAGCGTTAATCGGATAACTACTGAATTATATTTGTAATAATGAAATTCAGTCAGTTTATTCGCGTTAATAATTGTTGGTATCTTTACCATCTCGAATTTATTTTCGTAACCACTATATAATGTATTTATTGAAATAATCATCTAAAGTTTTTATAGGAAAATGAAAATGTATATACCCAGGACAGCTACATATATACTCGTAAATGCGCAAACACTAAATTTCTGTATTTACAATATATTTTATCTTGGAAAATCGTTTAGTCAAATTTAATGATAAAATTTAAATCAGTCGCCTAAAATGGAAAATTAAAAAAATTTGTAAACTAAAAAACACGCATTATATTTTTGCTAATTTAATTATTACTTGTAGGTAATATTAAAATTTGTACAGAAGAAAATAAGGAAAGATTTTTCTTTCTTAAATCGTAAAGTTGTCGCGATATAAAGCAAGTTAGTTGAATGACATAAGGCACATGTTAGTTCGAGATTAGGAAGGGAACATGGAGATAGTGCGATAATGAATTCGATCATCGCGAAGAATTTCAATGAGAAGAAGCGCATCGACGTCAAATCAGTCGCGAGAAAGAGAAGCTAAGAGAGATCCTAACGTAAAAGAACTTTTCAATCTTTTCTCGTGGTCCTTACGAAGGATGAAAGGATCTCGTAAATCGTACGATTCGTTTTACGTCCTCCTTTAGAGCCCAATGTTTCTACTCCTCCTTTCCTGTGCCCTCCTGAGCGAACTGGGAAGCCTCGGCCGGTGTCACGCGAGGGTAAAGAGGGTAAATCAGTCCTAGACACTCACTTTAACGAGAGTAAATGCGCTCGTTTCCTAAGTACAAAATACTTTTAAGATAGCTAAAGCATTATTTAGACATTTTTAGTTGACTAATATGCGAAATTCTTGAGATCGATTAAAAATCTTTCAAGGTGCAGTTCTCTTTCTTTTATTTATATCTATTTTTGTAAACTAAAAGTAATATAAAATTGATTATTTTCTCATATAGCGAATCCATCACCAGAAGACATTTTATAATATAATTTTGTTAATGTCTCTCAAGATAAGCGATGTAAATATAAGTGATGCGTAAGAATTCTATTTTGTCTACTTAAATTTTGTGAAAAAATATATCTTTTACATTAATCTTTGTAAATTTACATTAATTTTTTCGTAATTGTGTTTATTTTTCTGATGAAAGAAATTTAAATCTCACATTAAAAAAATTCTGTTATCTGAATTTTATAGGATGCTTGACTTTACCGGATAGAAATTATAACGTCGCCACTCCGGCGTATTTGCCGGAGTTACCCTATATATTAAAATGGAGTAAATTTTTTTCAGTATATATTTAACGGTTGTTTCCTTTAAATTTAGTCCTTCCATATGAAGAAACGTTATTACTACGAAAAATGTGATAAATCTTCATCGTGGAAACATGCTTTACACGATACTGCACAGTGTTGCATAATTCGTAAAGACTAATAAAAAACACTAATAAATGCATTTATTAATGCAGACTTGCAAATTACATGCTAATACTTGTTAAACACCAGTCTTTGAATTTGCTAGAGTCCAACATCACTTGCATATAAAATCCAGAAAACAGATTTTTTTACAAATTATATTTAACACCGTGCATAATTGTAAAAGCTAATAAATAATTTGATATTGATAAGCGTACTTATAAATGCAGATTTGCACATTATATGATAATTATTGTTAAACATCACACACAGTTTTTGAATTTATTCACTAAAATTAAATGTCATATAAAATTCAGATGACAAATTTTTTAATACAAGATCTAAATTTCTTCACCACAAGAATAAATTAAATCGGAAAAAAAGTAATATAAATTTACAAAGATTAATAGAAATATTTTCATGATTAAAACAGAAATATGTTTTTCTTTGATATTCGATAGTAGGTAAAAATAGAATCTACGTCATTTATATTCACATCGCTTATTTTGAAAGACATTAACAAAATTACATTATAAAACGTCTTCTGATGATAGATTTGTTATAGTATATATGAAAAAATAATTTTAAATTATTCTTAGTGTATATAAAGTGTAAAATTTTTTATATAAATAAAAAAAAGGGATTCGCTCTTTTAAGGATTTAATCAATTTAATGTTTAATTTTTGATCGATTTAAAGAGTTTTACGTATTAACTGAAAATGGCCAAATAATGTCTTAAGCTGCCTTAAGAATATTTTGTATTTGGAAACGAGCGCATTTACTCTTGTTAAAGTGAGTGTCTAAGACTGATTTACCCTCTTTTATATCCTCGCGTGACACCGACCGGGACTTCTCAGTTCGCTCGGGAGGGCATAAAAAGGGAGAATTAGAAACATTGGGCAACTGGCACCTGCAGCAAGTAAATCAATATCTTCCTCGTAAAAATCTCGGTAAAAACACGTTCAAAGCGGAGAATTTCTTTGCACGCTATCACACGACCTCGTAATCGGAATTGCGGATTTAACGAACCTCTGATTTTGAATTAATTCGGAGATACGAAGTAGTATTAAATTCCTTTAATCTCGGGTCCTCGAGTCGGGGTTGCGGCAATCCTGGGAGTCGGTTACCACGATCACGGTGGAATATTGACAATAAAACGAACCGTCGTTCATTCTCGTTACCGCGACAAATAATAACCCGTGCCGTCGATGTCCGATGTAAGCCGAGAAAAACACTACGGGAGCACCGTATATCTCCGGCCGGCGTTTATCGCGCGTTACCGGGACAGCATAGCGACCTAAAACCTACAACCAACGTAGAGAAGCGGCGCTATCGTAAGAAATATTAAGGGTCGGTGAAAAAAAAAAGAAAAGCCCGAACCGGATGTTCGAATGGTTCATAAAATACGATGGTTGAATTGGCCCAAGTTCTATGACGCGCGCCAGGACGGCGGTGTGAAAAATGTTCCAGTGGTGCCGCGATCGAAATGAAACGATCGCATTATTACTTGGGTGTGGTAGAAGTTATACCGAAAGTCTCGGGTTTGCCGCGGTTCTATAGAGCTTTATGTTACAATAAAAAAAAAAATAAATTCCTCCCTTCTTAACAAAACTGTCGAGACGTCAATAATTCTTCAGTATCGAGAATACAATTTTCGCGCTTTAACTACAAACAGCATTCTGATATACATATACACGGAAATGGCTTTGCTGAAGTATCTGAAAATTTAAGTTAACTAAAAAAAGATACTAAATTTTAATAAACATTTATTTGAATAAATTTCTAAGCAAATATTTAATAAATTTAAACGTATATTTAATTGCAAAAACGATTAATTTGATTTAATTAACATTTTATAAAATGAACAAATTATTTTTTTAATTGAATAAATTAATTGAATAAATATTTGTTTATGTAAGTAAATGTTTATTTAGTACTATCAAAAAAATATGTGCTAAGATTTTGCAGTAATTTTTTTCAGTGTACAAATTTGAAAATAATTTTATTGAATTATCAAAATAATTAGAACGCTCAACTGATTATTAGAATGTTAAAACTTTTTGCAGCATTGTTCATCATGTTTAAGTTCCCTACATAATTATTTTGATAGTTTAAAAATAGTTAAAAATGTTAAAAAATAGTTAAAAAATTACTTTCAGATCTATATCTAGCTTTTTCAACAAAATCGCTTTTTTCGTGGAGATGTGATTATTTTTCAAAAAGAATTTTTATTTGAGGTGTCGTTCGAAAAAATTTATGTTGATTCTGTTTATTAAAAAGAAGTGTGCCATTTACATAACAGTGCTCATATATTCATGACTTTTTATCAAGAAAAAAACTAAGCATTAAGAAACATATGATTTTGTATCTCATTTTTCTTGCATCATATCAGACAATTCGTCTATTTATTTTTTGGTAAAAATTCAGAATTTAGGTTCGATCGAATATTTTTGCTGGTAACCTACTGTTTGGTAACGTGTGGTATGGCATGGAAAATGAAAACTCGCTCTAGCCGACCCTGCGGCGCAGTTTTTCGAAGCTGGTGCATGAAAGCATTTTTTCCGGGGACATTCGCGTACGACATTTTGAAGAAATTACTTCGTGCAATTTTCTACCTTTCGCTGGTACCTTTTACTAGCTGGGTAGGAAATAATTTTGTATTTTACTAGCGAATTTGTACCACGACATGTACTGATACGATGCCAGAATTATTCAACGAATTACAGTCCATAAATTCCAACCATGTTAAATATTTTTTAAAAGAGATATGCGCACGTACGATTTATATAAATTTAGAGCAAAAATCGGACTTTATTCAAAATTTTCTTCATATAAAATCTGTGGAAATGTAGTAAAAACGATTCGATGACAAAATATTAATCCTTTTCGAAGTAACCAAAACTGTTTATTCGCAGTATCGATTTTCCATTTCTGAATTGCAATCAAATAAATTGCAAAATATTCAGAAATGAACAAGTTAAATATTTAGAAATAATGATAACTTTATTGAATGTACATTACACGCTTAAAAATAATAACATAAACACAAAAAAATAAACTGCTTTTATTCCATTTTAATCGTATAAAAATATTAAAAATAATTTAGTAAAATATTAAAAATAAACAATATATAATATGTAATTTAAAAAAAAACAAAAATTACTCTTTAATTTAATTAAACAAAAATTGTTTTTTCACGATAGATGATTTCGAAAAGAACTTCTTTTAATTTAATTCGAAAAAAAAAAATTGAGAAAAACGCTCGATACTCGAATTGATCAAAGAGCCAAGAAAAGAGGTTAAACATGGAAAAATTCTTAGGGTACCGCATGTATTCCGCTATTGAACGGAAGAGGCGATCGCGACGCAAATAGAAAGGGGTAAGTCGAGAAAGACAGGCGGATTGTAGGATACACGTATAGGACGAGGGAGGCGCAAGGGTGGCGAGAAAAGAGAGTAGTGGTTTCCTCGTCAAAAAAGATGAAGTCAACGCGGTTTCGGGGAGGGTGGCTGGCACACACGGGGCCGAGCCCGCGGCGACGCGAGGACGGGGGTGCGTTCTTTAAGGTAGGGGGCATGCGCGGGCGTCCGGGGGTGCAGAGCGGCTCTCGGAGGTTAGTCGCTTGCCAACATCACGACGTGCCGCTCGTGCCTCGCGATCGCTGGATTTACACGCAACTCGCTTCCACCCCTTCCACCCTCGCCATCATACTGTCATCCCCGTTCATTATCGGTATCCAATTTGTCATCAGTTCGGCATCGATCGAGAAAAATTATCGATCTTTTTGGTTTTACATTTTCGACAGTGAATCTCGCGAATCGAATTACGAACCCTATCAAACGACGATTTCGAATTTGTCGAAAACGGCGCGCGTGTATTTTTATTTGCGTGTATATGTCGATCGTGCGCGCATTTTGGGGATGCAACAGTGCGTCGAGAAAGTGCTCCGATCAATCTGTTAAAATGTGGATCGCGCGATCGCGAGCGCAAACGAAGGACGATTGACGATGCAGTGACTTACTTGCTGGGGTTTCTTGCTCGAGCGAACGTTTGTGATCTTCAGCGATCAATGGTGATCTTGGAATCAAAGTGACGTAAGGGAGTGCAGTTGAAGTTGTGCCAAATAATCGTAGAATGAGAAACGCGTCTCCATACGAAGGATTAATGACGCTTGCGGTTAATAAGGCGCAACAATAATTGCAACAATTTCGGCAGCATTTTGGCATAATAATTACATAAATTATTGGCATGATTCACCACTGATTTGCATAATAATAACTCTTAATACAACGACACTCGCGGTGTGATGATGGAATAAATGGAATGTGGGCGCGGGTGCGCGTTTATTCTCGGGACCACTTTTCACGATAAGCGCCACGTCCTCGACGAAGAGCGATCTATTGTGAGGTTCGTGGTACCAGCTGCGGCGGATCCGTGGACCAGAAGTGACTGCACTGCGTGCGTGTCATCGTCATTGCGGTAAACGGCGCGCAAAAGTGCGCGTGGAACGGCTTGTATTACGAACGGCCCGGATTCGTTTTGACTTGAATTCGACTCGAAGAGGATCACAGTGCATTTCCCAGCGGCGATTTGGATGCGTGTCTACACGGTGCAGAAACGCGATCCCGTCCTCCAGCCAACTCGCCGCGTCCGAAAAGTGTAGTTCCGAGATCCGTAAGTGAAATTCATCTGTTCCTTTTATGTCGGTGTGCACGGGTGTACTACTGAATTTCCTGTGAAGTGAAAATACGAGATGTTTCGAAAAGGCGTGTCTAATACCTCTACTGCGGGATTTAATTCTTGAATTATCTTTTTTCTATGGTGCGACGGATGTCTAGTCATTTATCAAATCACTTAATCAAGCCCTTATTTTCATTGTCTTATTTTCGTTGCCGCTACAACGAATAATTTTTTATTCATAAACAATAGCATCAGATCATACTTACGCTTTTATTGTTAAAGTTTCCTTTTTCGTAAAGAAATAAACAGAAAATCGATTGAATATGAAAGACGGATTAAAGTAAAAGTAAATAAAAAATTTTTCTAATTTAAATTTCCACATAAATATATCAGAAAAGTCGATTCTTAATTATTCTTTATTGTCACATTGCTAAAGTTTTTTTTTATAGAGAGAAATGAATAGAAAATCGAAATGAAAACAGATTAAAGTAAAAAAATAAAAAATAAAAAAATTTCTAAATTAAATTTCTAAATAAACATACCAGAAGAGTCGATTCTTAATTATCCTTTATATCCATAAACAATACCGCTATATTATATTTACGTTTTTATTGATAAAATTTTCCTTTACGTAGAGAGAAATACATAGGAAGTCATTGAAAATAAAAACGGATTAAAGCGAAAAAAATAAAAAAGTTTGCTGAATATTAAATTCCTAAATAAACAATACATACCAAAAGATTCGATTCTTAATTATCCTTTCTATATTAAAGTAAAATTTTAATGTCCGTCGCAATATTAAAACTTTAGGCAATGTGTTCATTATTTATGGAATTAATGCCATGGATTTCAAATTTTATCAATTTTTTAAAATTCTTTCTGCAAAACACAGTCTGGTTGCATCGAGGTTGCATTAATTGGAATTCAGGTTGAAAATGGACAAATCAGAATTTTCTGGTTGAATCTATTATAATTTTAATTTGAGATAACTAGAATTGTGATTTATATGATCAAAATCTTCTGATTCGTCTATTTTCAACTAAAAATTTTTCTCCATGTAATTACGCTAGTACACTCTTCTTACGGTTTAATATCATTTTTCTAATAATAGAATAAATTTTATTGAATTTAGCATAATTTTAATTTTACTTAATTAATTTCATAAATCTTGTTGAAAATCTTGCAAATATATATTGTTCCTATGTGAATAGATATATTTTACGGCTGAATGCATTCAAGTGTATTCGGTGGCCAATATGTTTAGGGAACGCAATTGACGCTGTGCCAAATATCGTACTAATCGTACAATGAGAAGCGTGTATGCGTATCCGCATGAAGGATTAATGATGCGTGTGGTTAAAAGGGCACAACAATAATAGTAACAATTTCGATAGCATATTTTGGAATAATAATAACTCTTAATACCTACAACGGCATATGCACTCGCAACGTGGACAAACTCCAGCTGATGGATTGAAATACGTATTATTACATTATCGCGAATGGAGAGTAATAATATTTACTTGCGGAAATACAGTAATAGGAAATTTTTGCTTGATCTAATTGAATTTTACGCCATTTCCGCGCAGCGACGTCGCGATGATGAGCGAACGGCGCAGGAGACGGTAACGGGAACTTCGATTTGCACTCAAGACGAAAAACGTAATACAATTTATCGGCGACGCCGTGCGAATTTCGGTGGCGAATATGCAATCGACTGTATACGCTGAATATGCAATGCGTTCTCCTAACTTATATCTTTTGCGGAAGGAATTTTATTGGATGGTGGCTCTCGGACGCTTTGCGCAATAAAAATGCTCAAAGCTAATCGATTATCTCATCGAGCCGAATTTAGATCCTCGAGTTTAGCTTTAGAGTTTCGTTTCGAGTTTGCCTACGGACTTTGTGCTACTGAAATAATATTAGCTATGCACAGAGAAACGTGATAAAATATTCAAGCCGGTAATATAACTTCAGTTGATTGTATTATACTGAGTGTTACACACTTCTATTCTGTTTAAGGGTATAATATTGTATGATTTTTTTTATAAGGCAATCTTCAGTATGAATGTATTTTACATTTGCAAACAATGTTAATCTATTTTCCTCACTTTACTTTCTCTCTCTCTCTCTCCCTCTCTCTCTCTCTCTCTCTCTATACATATATATTTTATATATATCTCTTTATCTCTATCCCTATCAGTGATGTTATATACCCACTAATAATAATCAATAAAAATATTTTTTATATAAAGATATTTAACAAGAAATGCATTAATGTCCATAATTATAAGCTATTTATATTGGATATAACATAATATTTGATCAAATGTGCTAACCTTCAGTACACGGGGAGAATTTTCTTTTAAAATTTACTCTGAAAATATGTCAGTTGTGATACGATACAATATTTTAAGATTTTTACCATCCACTTCAGTAAAATTGATTAAATTTATTTTATACTTTATTGTAGTTTTATTAATGAATAAGAGAGATTTGCATTAAAATTTTTCGAAATGCAATGTTGTCCCACGACTGTCATATTTTCAGGATAAATTCTAAGAAAAAATTCTCTCTCCGTGTACACATGATTACGTCATTATTCGTGTCGTGCACATTTTTTTCTTCAAAAAACTAGAAGCACCTAGTAATTAGTCATAACATTTACATATAATTTTTTTAAATACACAATCTTACAAATACTTTTCAAACTATATGTAAGACTTATTTAATAATCTTTGTTAAAGTGATTAATCTGGGACATGAATGACCCATCGAATATAGTAAACGGCTGGAATAATGAAAATGTGTACAAAGTGTTAATGTTGGAACAAGACATCAAGAACGCGCCGCGATCTGCATTTCTACATATTTTAAGATGTTTGAAAGAAACAGAAGATCATATGGCTTTTTTTTACGTCCGCCACAATTGCTTGGGACTTAGGTTATCATGAACATTTAAAATAAGCGATTCGCCGACGATCAGTTACTTATCTCTATTCGCGAGGTGTAATTTCGCGAATTGTCGTCCATCGATCGTACCTATTCTTTGTTCCATTTCAGTGTACGCGTGGCGCGATCCATGCCGTAGAAACGGCCAATATTTTCTGACACAATAGAACCAGTCATGGAGATTACGCGCGGCTTCGTTCGATAACGCGGCTTTGGTGTTAAGCGTAGAATTTTTCCGTCAAATGGCTTTCCAAGCGATGCTGTAACGAATCGTCCCGATGGATGTGGTGAGTCCATCAGCGACGCGCGGCGTACTTGTTAAAACGAGTAATTAACAGGCGCCCATTATCGGCTTGTTGCGTGGCACTCTGGGGTTGTCAGCGATTCTTCATTGAAACGTTATTCAATTACCTGCATTACGTGCTCTGCTCGTCATCATTTCTATCGTGAAATTTAAGAAATAAAAAGTACAGTTTCTTTTGAAATGCAGTTATCCTGATAATAACAATAGGCTAACAGAAACCTAAGGGCGAGAGAAAAATCGTGATTAATTAAATCGTACATCAAATAAATCAAATAAATAATTTCGATAAGATCGATTTCTAGTAAACAATTTAATCAGAGAGACAGTGAAAAGGATTAGTTGAGCTACACTTTGATAAAATTTTGTTACTATATTTTATATTGCTGTAAGCAAAAAATTGTTATACGTTTTTATTTATATTTATTTGAAAAATGTTTGGTTTGATGAATGGATTTAATACACTCACGCTGCAGAACGAAATCCTTCTGCACAGAAGCAATTGATGATTTAATATTTTGGAAAGCGCAGACAACGCGCTAGTGGAAAATTGTATGATTTTGCTGAATCCCGATTTTCACGTTGATATTCTGCGAAAAATGGATTAGTTTCCGGTTATTTGAAACAGAGTACGTTACGTAAGTACTTTCTTTAGTATTTTAATTACCGTACTTATTGTTAGTAATTGTTTCCTCCGATTTTCAAACGACAAAAATGGTATAATATGACTTATGTTGCATTTAACCTTTTAGTAGGTAGGCGATTACATCATCTCACGTATAGTTATCTCTGATTCCGAAGAAGGAAAATAAAAAATATTGCCCAGAAGTTCTAAAGTTCATCATTTTTACATTCTTCTATTCCATAAGGATATTTTTAGTAATGTAAATTTAACTCTATATATACCTACTATTAAAAGAATATAACTATAAAAATAAGTTTTTGTGGAATATTTTGAATATCCTATCTATGTAAAAATGTAGCTTTACTTTTTCAGAGCTATTGTCGCTTCAAAGACGTTTGTGGCCATCCTACGCAGTACGCGTTCATTGTATAACGCAGTTATGCAAATTAAATTAATAATAACGCTGCTGGCGAATCCAACTGAACCGGATCGCGATCTAATTGTTTCACGGGTCATACCGATGACGGTTTGTGAGAACGGATCGCGTGGGAACGGGAGGGAAGAAGGGAGGAGGTGCAATTAATTACTTTGATTATGATTAGCCGTGCGTTATGCAAATCGCTTAGAGAGGTAGATGCACAACCGATATTCGGCCACTTTGCTAATTGCCCTTCGATTTGCGAGTGGTTTTAACGCGTGTGAAGTAGTGTGAACGCAAAACTCAATTCGAACATATCCTATTAAGTGTGAATATCGTTGTGTCTTGTGCGATCGTAGAAATAATTTATAATCATCAAATTATATTAAATGCACGTGTTCTGGAGTCAAATAAATTTTATAATTAATTCACTGAATTAGTGATGCATTCGAGCGAGACGAAACGAGAAAATACCGATACTGAGGTTTAGACTTGATAATAATAAATAATTAATACAATTTTCTCATCTCGATGGGCCAATATTCTCGCTTCTCAAGATTTCCGAATTTTATTTCGAGACATTCGAGATCATCTATTTCGTTCCATTCATTTCAAATACTTATATATAACCAGGCAGCACATTATATGATTATAACAGTCATAAAGATGTCGAGACGAGAAAAACCAATGACATAATAATCTCGAAAATGTTACTTTTAGTGACACGAAAAGTTCTGAGACGATATTCCGAAATTCTCGTATCACTACACTCAATAATGAATAAAATTTTGAAATGATGCAATAATTTATTAAAAATGTATTACTTCATATATAGTATAATATATATATATATATATTATACATATATATATAAATTGGAAACATGTTCTCTCTTTCTCTATCTTTCTTTAATTTTCTAGAAGATAAATCAAATATTATATGGACCAAAAATTTGAAAGCACTTTTTAAAAATTGATTTTATTACTTATTCAAATATCCATAAAAATATATTTTTAACAATAATTCTTTAAATCCAATAACTGTTATTGGATCTAAAGAATTATTGTTAAAACACACTGTTATGCATATTTGATTAAGTAATAAAAAAAATGACAATTTTTTAAAAGTGCTTACAAATTTTTGACTTGGCATGTGTATAGATGAACAATAAACAAGTATTTTCATAAACTATGTATATATTATTAATTATAAATAGATACAAACACAAAAACTATAAACAGTAATTATAGTGAATAGTCCAATTCCACATAGGCATAGCCTACATTTTGTAATTCCGCTTCGATACTATGATTAATCAATCATTCGCTAGAGGCTGCTGATCCCATTTCAATAGATACCGTTTTCCGCGATTATAATTCAAAGCGTTATCGAGTCACTGAACGAATAACTTACGGCGTGACAGCCGGGATAATGTGGAATGAGAAGATGATCGATTAAGCTATTTTCAAGTTTCCCGATACGCACACTTCGCAATTTAAATTGCGCGAGACTGATGCCGCGAGTCTCATTTTCCCGGACGTGAAATGCCAAGATATTTGAGATGATCGACTGTGCCTGTCTTTCGTCTTCGTTAATTTCCGTGTGCTTCGCGCTATATGACACCTCCATGAGAGCTCTATGATGTTTCCCGACAGAATTAGAATCTGTCCATTTTCCGCACCCGACACAAACGCGACCCATAGGAGTTAGCCGTCATAAAAAATTCCATTTCACGCTGGCTCGAGAGGAGGCAATAATGGCATATACCAACCTCCAGCCTGGATTCCTTTTTTTTCCTCTAATGTTGTGACACGACCAAGAATTACGAGCATCCGTTTTTATGCCACGTGTCGCCGTCCATCAGGCGATCGTAAGAGATCACGATGAGAATTCTTTTCGCTCTCATCTATGTTATGATATTCAGTGAAAGACGGAAACGTAATGACAGATTTATTTATAAAAAACATATTATGAATTTTTCATATGTTATTATTGAGAGGAAAAGATAGAATAATTTAGCAATGGATATACTATATAATCACAAAATTAAAAAAAAATGTTTATATAGGTACAATAATTTATTATAACAGATGGATACAATATATGTGCGTAATACATACTATATTATGAATTTTATATTCGTAAATATGGATAATATAAACAGAATAACAAAAATTTCCTATGAAAAAGAGTTCGCTTTTTTATTCATTATAAAAATTAATCTGTCGTGAAATTATTTACGTTACAAAAAATTCGCTTTTAATAAATATATTTTTACGGCATGTTTCCTATCATTTGCTGCATATGCGCAATCAATTAATAAGGTATAACATTTGATATTAAACAGCAAATATAATTCAAAGTTACGAATGGAGCGTGGACATCAAAGTATCGCTTATAACATGACAAGTAATTTCCTGTAATTTCGGTCTTCGATACATTTTGCATAATTCCGCATTCAGCATATCGAAATGAAAATCAGGTCACGAAGTCATCGTCCAGTAAAGTAGAACAGGAATTGGACTTTGTGCAGCATCGTGTCGATGAGCGTATCTACCGTGTGTATGTCGTGATATTAAATTCCTAAACGCAACGTATTCCGCTGGGAGGTGACGATAAAAATTACAACACGCTGGAACGTGGCGCGACTAAAGTTTGCTTGAACATATTAAAATTGCACGAGCCGACGTTGCAATTCTTCAGAGAAAGATTATTAAGAGTAATGGCTTATTCGTCTGTAACATTTATGTAGCTTGTGTTAGAGTATGCGAAGTCATACTTTATCTTTCTGCATTTTTTATAATCTCCAAGTACGATTTCCTTACGTCAAAAAATAGTTGTTCCGTAATGTTATAGCTATATAGTTATGATATATTTTTATCTATATTCATCTGATAGGGTATAATATTTTGTGCGCTATTTTTTAATCTACTTATCAAATTCATGAGGAAAATAGAATTTTTTTTAGTAACATACGTTCTAGTTGAGATAATTAGAATTCTTTATTAATATAATCAGAATCTTCTAGTTTGTCCATTTTCAAACAAAAATTTTTCTTAGTGTAATATGATCATAACTGTCGACCACATACGATGAGCTGTTAGAATCTTAATACCTCACATAACAGTTACTATTTATCGACACTGTTAATATATTATTAAATCTATAATATTAAATTTAATCTAATTTAAGTCGCCACTGTTCCTACTAAATATATCGTTATTTTATATTAAAATAATGGTTATATTTGATAATAAATAATAGTTAAACTATACAATATCAATTACATCAATGAGCAGTAACGACTTAAATTAAGTTAAATAATTTAACATTATAGATTTAACAGTGCAATAGGTTAATGATTATTATTGTCGCTATTTAATTACAAACACATTTTGTATATATCTTTCAGATCTCCCGAATATTAAATAATACTTGAAGCAAATAAATTTCATTGACCGTATCTACTCCAGATTAAGATTAATTCAAGTTTCAACGCAAAAAATTGGACGAATGAATTGATGAAGGTATTATCGTAAATTCGAGATATGATGTTTCTTAGTTGTGCGCTTACCGCAAGAAACTTCGTTCAGTGGACTGTAATATTCCATTGCTATCCCACTATAATTTCCAAGCGAGTGGAAATGCTAGCCTGCTCATATATTTTGTGGAAAACGGCTGAATGCGAGCGTACTTTGAACATAGTCGTAATTTGATTATCGAAAGTCCCTTGCTTTACTCGAGAAAGTTGCCCAAAAGTTTTCATTTAAGGTTCCTTTATATTATATAATATACCATGCCTTTATATTATATACCCATACATTCGCTTCTTTTTTGTTCTTTCAATATCATTTAATATTACTTTACACATTATTTGCTTTCGGTTTATATACATTACATTAATAAAATATTTATGACGAAATAGTGCAATATAATCGACATTTAACCACAGAACATTAAATTTATTCAATTTAACGTTAATATATAATTAATTTAATTATAGTTTGTACTGGATATATAGAATTTATAGAATATTTAAAATAAAGCAATGTTACGTACACGGCTCTACTCGTTGAATAAATTTATTTTTATGGCTCCTATTCACTCATTATTATAGATTGTGATATTAGAAGCGAGAAAATATACAATAAAAATTCTTTCAAGTTATATTTTAATAGAAATATTTTTTTAATAAAACAACATTTGCAATCGATAAATAAACTTCGAAAATATATCAAAAACTATTTTCTTGTTTTGGAATAAGTAAAATCATATTTATTTCGATATTTTATTAATTTAATAATTTGTTATATTTATTTTGTTTTTGGTTATGCATAATTTTTTTTCTAGAGATATATATGGTTATTTATAAAACAATTTATTAATCAATAAAACAAACAAAAGGAAAGTTTTCGATATATATTGTATATTTATAAATCAGTTCTAACGATTGTAAATGTTATTTTATTGAAACATATTTCCATATTAATACATTTCGCAAGAATTTACATTATGTATTTTCTTGCTTCTGATGTTCTAATCTAATATAGTGATAATAAATGAACATGAGCTTTAACAGAAATTTACTTAGCATTTAATTTCCAGGTTACATTATACATTTAATATAAATACAATAAAGATTAGAATTTTTAACAAAATTGCACAAGTGCGAATACGAAAATCGTGCTTTGTTAATAGTTTGCACCTTTTCCGGGATAACTTTGTATTTACTTGAGCTTTTCATACACCACTGTTTGCTTTCACGCTTTTGAAAGAGAAACACTGGAGGCGTAGCACGCTGTCAAATTGAATGCATTTATCGTAACTTTACTTCATGACAAATATTATGATTCACGCAACTATGATATAACCAGAGAGTCGAATTTGTTCGAGTCATCAATCAAATCATTAAATACATTATTCTATAGAAATATCGGAACTTTTTCATCAGTCGATATAATACCTAAAAGTATAATAAAACATCTACAAATATTATAATTTCGCACTCAACAACTAAGTTATGTAGTCAAGTGCTATATTTATATTGTCGAGTGCAAGATTATAACATAGATATTATGTTACTTTTAGTTAGTGACTACTGGGTTGTTAATTTAATGTTTCAACCATTATTAACCGAGCTCCTGCTCATTCGTTTATGTCCTCGTAAGAACAGGTAATAGTCATTGGTAATGCAGAGAATCTCGTGCTAGAAGGCTCGATTAAACACTACAGTTTATCATTAATACACACTATAGGGATTATAGCTGATTCATAAAACGAAATGTCCGGACTGTAGCAAAACAGAGGTAGAAACCGTTTCGCGTCTCTCGTCGCGGGCGGAATTGTTCCTGTCTTTGTATAATCAAGCTGCGTTGCTCGAAGCACGAGGATGCAAAGCAGTCCCCGAGGTAGGGAGAGAACGACTTTATTAAAGGTACATTACTTATTCCCGCCCCATTGAATTAAATGTCCTTCTGGACGCGGTACCGAAGTTGGCAGCGGTCTCGGATGAGACTCGATAGTAGTTGTTACTAGACGTACCTTTGTCTCGCAGACAGAAATACGTATACTCGCAATCTGTATCTCGTTAGCTGAACGCAACTTTCTTCTAATTGTCATAGTAAGTATCGAAGAAGAAACATTGCGCGAGTACTCCGCGTAACGTAATTACATCGAGGCGAACTAAACTTGAATAGTCTTATTGAGCCGTTATTGTTATCGCACAGCTTAATTTCCTCCATCTCAGGTAGAGATTTGCAACGTAGATACTTGCTTGCCGGCAGATCATTATCGACAGCTGACGAAATACTGTTCACTTCATAATATCAATTGTACACAATTTGAATTATTTTTAATCACTTCTCTAGGTCGTTACTGCTCCTTGTCGATATGCTCATTTAATTAAAACATTAATTTAACTTAATAACAATAAAACATTAGACTGAGAACACACCGCAGTTAACATTAGTGTGTATATATATATATATATATATTTATTAGGTTAATTACAAGGAAAATTCTCTGTTGATTACATTCTTCTTTAATTACAATACATACGAACGCTTCGGTCTAATAATAATAAAATAATAGGTCCTCTTAATTCGCTCTATACGGTCCAAAATAAGGTCGAAACGTTCTTACGTATGTAATAAAAAAAGGATGTAATCAACAAGAATTCTTCTATGTAATTGACATATATTGGGTTAGAGAAAAAGATCCTTTGCAAGTTGGTAAAAAGATCTTTCCCCATCAATATCTTCGTTAAAAATAATCAAAATTTAAATTTAAAAAAAGGATATTAAAGCTTTGAATCTCTACTTTTGAATGGTTACTATATTTTTTGAATTTATGTGAGTTTTGTAATTTTTACATAGAAAACTACGAGCTAAAAAAAAATGAAAAATTTTATTTTCATTTTGTAGGTCTGTAGCGTGCCCAAAAAAAATTTTAAGCAAATTTTCGATCATAACTATCTATCATAAAAGCTTGAAGCTTTCCCTATAAAATCGTTTTTTAAAAATGTTCCTACAATTTTTTGTTTCTGAGTTACTCGCGGATTAAGTGAAAGGAATTCAGACTTTATTGCTCGTAACTCCATTAAAAAATTATCGTATCGCAATTAAAAATACAGATTCTTAAAGTTGAAACATTGCTCTATGAAGTCGTGTAACTACCAGTTTTTTAAAAATAGAATATATAGGTTGCTAAAAAAAGTCTTTTTTTACCAACTTGTAAAAAGACTAACTCAATACTAACCTTTAACTACATGCGAATGGGTTCTTTCGATCTGGGTGGATGAAAATTGTAATTGATCATTATACCTTCCTCTGTTCATCGCCACGATGCGGCTATTTAGTTGTGGCTCTAACGCTGAGTGTAATGTACCTAATAAAAATTTGGCTTGAGTAACTTGGATCCGTCAAATGTAACTTCGACAGGTTTTTGCTGGAAGAGAAAATTCGTTTTTTTCTAAGTGCCTGTTTATTAATACTGTATTCAAGTATATGTATTGTTTTTTCTTATAATTAAAACATATATTTAAAACACACATTCATTTTCGGAAATAGCATTTTTGCGAGAGAGGCGTCTTGGCAAAACGATCGCTGTATTTTCTCGGAGTTATGAAATCGTGAGTAAATAATGTCGAAATCATATATTTAATATATTCAAAATATTTTTTTATTTCCGATTGTGAAAATATTTATATCATTTTTCCGAGCATAAAAATACCTCTACTTCACTCGTACAAACAAATATACTTTTTGGAATAAATCAAAATATGTATTTTTTTCACGTTTTCCCTATTTTCAAAACAATACTTACTTTTATTATTATATCTTTTTTCATAAAAATATTCTGGCATTTCATTAAAAAAATTTGTTTTCCATTGAGATTTGTGATAATTACATAGCCAGTCAAAAATGACGTGAGTAATATGGACAGATTTGTTAAGACTATAAAACGAGAAATATAGTTGAGAATTAAATATATTTATATACGTTAACTGCAATGTGTTCTCAGTTCCTCTAATGTTCAATTAATTATTCTAAACATTGAGAGTCTATAAAAATATTTCTCTTGTTAATTTAATTAAAACAATAGAATTAAACAATTCAATTAAAGAAAGTGGTTTATAATTGAAAATTATTCAAAGAAAAGGAGCATAAAACCACGCACAAGATGTATTATGTGATATTTAATAATATATTACAAGGTTTTAATATCAATTCTTACTGACTCAGTAAGAAATAAGAGTCAGTAAGAATTAATATTAAAACCTTGTATAATATATTATTAAATATCACATAATACATCTTGTGCGTGGTTTTATGCTTCTTTTCTTTGAATAATTTTCAATTAAAGAAAATGTATTAAATTTGACTGAAATTTAGTTTATTACTAAATGTATATGTTAATATAAATTATGTTAAAATTATATTGAAACTAATCACAGAAATATGTAGATTAATATACATTTTGACACAGATGGAAGTTAAAAATAACAAAATATTACTTAACTCAAGGGATTGCGTAATCGCATGATATAAATACAAGGATATGCTTACGCGCATAGATAAATCACGTAACGATTAAACGGTCAATCAAAATTGTCATCGAGCTTATGTCATCATTACGCGGTGAATTCAAAGTTATTATATAATTTCCTTGCAATACATATTATAGAAAGTTACTATTTTGACATTGTTATAGATATTGCAAAAAAGATAGACAATTTATTGTGAATTTTCTATAATACATTAATACGAAGTACTTTACTGATTGATGTGGGATACAAAGTATACGGTTAAGTACATATATGTCAAAATTTATTATTTTAATTATAATATGTAAATCAATGTATACATTATATTCAATACATGAATTAGATTATTAAATTGATATCAATTTAATTATAAAATTTTCCAAATAAATCATTTACATTAAAAATTATAATGTAAAAAATGATTTAAATTGTATTTGATAAAATGATAAGGGAAAATCATAATCAATGATAAAGCTGATAAGTAAGACTTATAGTCTAATAGCTTATAATAGGGCCCTATATAAGCGCTATTAAAGCCCTGTACAGACGCTATTAGGGCTGATAAAGGCAAATCAGAGTCAACGCTTATCTCAACTAAGGGCTTTAGAGTTTTAATAGCGCCTTATACAGCCTATTATTGGCCCTTACGAGTAGCCATATTTCACGGAGCCGAACCAGTTCGAATCGTTTCGGAAACAGTCAATGATGACGTACGTTTGGTGACATCCCCATTATTCTGAATTCCTGCGCAGTGGTTTACCACCGGATGAGCATACTCCCGATTTATATCATGGATAACCGTTGGCTTCTTTAATTTAACAGTGCAAGCAATCCAATCTGTTTAAAAAATATCCTAGCAACTACGTATATAGTTATAAATGTCTAAAAATAATGGAATAAAAGTAAAGGATTCTTAATAATACTTATTGTTACAATAAGATTTGAATGAGTGCGATCGTTTGAAAAGTGGTGTATTCCAACAAAGCGTGAATAAACTTCTATCGACATAAGCGGCAAGAGAATCATTAAAGCGGAACGAGTGATAACCAAAGATAATAGCGGAACGAATCTCTGTGAGTATAACAATGCCAGATTTTAACGACATTCTTACGAATCAATGGCAATGTCGGAATTCTAAAAATGTTCTTTTACCTTTGATATATTCGGAACATGACATGAATATTAATGCAAAGTATGAATTGAAATATTTTGTAAGCTGTGAATGTTATTATTCGCAAGATTTATCTCATTAAAAATATTATACGTGCCGCTTTCAGAGAACAATAAAATTTAGGAACACAGTAAAATATTAAATAAGTTATTACAAAAAATATTAAATACTTTTTAAATAGTACAAAAAGTGAACAAAAATACATAATTGATATAAAATAATATATTTTTATTTTAATGATATAAAATTTAATAATATAGTATAATTAATGGAAAAAGCGGTTTGTTATAAGGGAATTTCGAGATCTTAAATTAGATATACATTGCATGATTTGACGTGTGTGGGTGTGGATGTCAATGCACGATATTACATATTAACGTAATGCGGCATATCTCCTCTAGTTTCGGTTGAGTTGAGTTTGACGCTTAGCTGCTATACGTTAATAATACACAAAGAATATACCGATATTGTATGTAATTTATCAAATGCACTGAAGCATTAACATCGTTAACATATAATAGCGTTGCATGGATTACGATGATTTTCAATTTCTTTGATTTACAGCAACGGTCAGTATCGTATTGTGTTTGTCCATATCCAGCGATGACAATGATAAACGATTCTAATGCATCAATATTTTCGTTTCAGTCGTACTATTTATAATTAGCAAGATTGAACGCGATACATCGTTTCCATTTGTATTTATTTGAGAGATGAATAAGCTCTTTTACAATACTCGTAACACTCATTGTGAATATTAACCATTGTAGGCAAATTCGTGATTAATCGATTTTAGATCAATTTTGCAAGACGTGTCTTGGATCTTACGAAACATATGCAGTAATAATTAAAATTATTGGGTATTTTTATAAGTTTCGTAATTCTTAATACGTCAATTAAAATAAATACAACAAAATTTGTGTTAACAGTTTTATTTGTTAATAAATTATCAATATTTTATTACACTTTTTGTTTTATAATTTCTTCAATTTTTTTTGGCATGTTCTATTAATTTTTTAAAAGATTTCGTTATTGTTCCATTTATATAACCGCAATTTGTAAATGTTATTTTAAAATGCGTTTTCAATATCTTTGTTTTTATAAAGTGAACTTATTAAAAGAAAAGAATTTGTCATTTTTTAAGAAAAATGATAATTAAAGAATTCTTAATAATATTGGATGTGGCTGTAACATTTTCGCATAAAAATTCTGTTTGTTACTATTATAAATCCGATCATAATCCATATACGTAAAAATTCCATATTACAATTCAATTAAAATTTTATTTTGAGTGAAAGGTAAAAATTTGGCGATTAATTGAGAATGTATTATATAAATCCAGAATTAGTTCTCTTTGAATATTTTTCATTTTATGCTTCGATAGAAGAATTTTACGCATTGAATATACTAACTAACCTGTAGTTGTTGAAAAGAGAAAAAAATATATGGTATAATTTTATTAGCGTGTACTTAACACTTTTGCGCGAACGGTGTATCTTCAATTGCTTGTGATTCTCGTGTTTCCGTTGCGTGAATTGCTAATATATTCGAGCTTGCGGAACGTGTTCCTGATTTTTTGTATTCATGAAGGGTTGCTTCTCATTGTACGCGCGAGGATTTATACTCGAATGGAGCATAAGTAAAGGAGAACCGGACGACGAAAGAGGGTAAAATTTATTATGCTCGGACATATCCGGGCGCTGCGACACTCTTAAAAAAGATAAAATGTATATCTAGTCCAACCTCAGTCGGATCTACAATGGAATGCCAGTATTACATCGCATTGCGGTTTTATTCTAATGGTCATGTTGGATGGTCCGTGTGCATAGTTAAACGTAAACTTTGGGGAAAATTTCGAAATAACGATGAAACAGTGAGAACATGCAAATTGAATTATCGGACGTATAACGTTTCAACTTTGCTAATGATATTATATTCAAAAAACAGAATATACATATCATATATTACTATTGCGTTAATTACCAAATGAACCCGAATTACGGTACTAATTACATTGTAAACTGTATTGAATTTTCATAAAATTGTAAAAATCTGGATTCTATAAAAATTCTATAAATATAAACAATATGAATAAATCAATGAGTTTAACACCGAGATGGAGAACTTCGGAATGTGCGTTGGCACATAATAAATAATAATTCCTCGTGATATTGGTTAAGTTTCTTGAAGCTTGCATTGTACTTGCATTGTTCATATCTAGCGTCTATAATATGAGGAATACATATATTCTCTGTTTGCTTTCGCGAAATGAGACACGACACACGACACGACGATGTTAGTAATTCCATTTGATCTTGACTTCGCGAAACCGGTACTATCTCTCTTGGCAAGCGTAGAAAAAATATTAGCAGTATGTAACGTGAAGCGATACGCCATTTCCGAAGGGCACTCGAATGCACGAACTACGTCGGGTTCAATTTCCCGGGAATGAAGATGGAGCTTACTCTCTCATGTTGTTACAGCGCTACTGCACGCTCCATATCCCAGTTTCGCTATCATTGCATTCGCCAACGGCGAAAGCATCGGGCTTGCTCGATAAATCTTTCGTACATATTGATATCGCCATTGATTAAATCGTAGTCGTAATTAAAATTAAAGCACAGAGAATCGTACCATGCAGCGTACATGCAGTACCTTGATCGGAACGGACGATATTTTTTGACGAACGTCTGGATGCGACCTGATTTTTCGAAAATTCATCTAGGAATTTAAATAAAACTACACTGTAGTTTTTATTCAAATAAAGTTCCGCCACTGGTAATTTTAGACTGAAAAGTTTTAATAACATCCAGATTTATTAACCCGCATATGAGACAACCTATCCGATTGTGAAATTAAAACGAGAACTCTCTTAGCTGTTTATTTTTATCAGATATAAATAGACAAGTTAAAATTTCAGTTTTCAATCAAAATTATATAAGTAAACTATCAAAATAAGTAGAATGATAAATTAGCAAAATGTAATTAACGTTTTCTCATTGTATAACTTTTTTATATTTGTTCTACAGATAAAAATGTATTAACAAAATTTGCGGAAAATAAATCAAGATGTTTCATAGAAATTACAGATGGAATAGCGTATTAAATTAAATCGAAATTATTGATAAGTGTAAGTCTCGCAGCTTGGATATCTTTCCGCAATAATACAGTAAAACAAATATTAATCATAACGTGACCGAAAAATTTTATACGTATCGTGGGTACGCTTTGCGAAAGTAATCTTAATGTTAAATGAACTGTAAACAGCGCAGCATAGAAAATTTTTAATTATTTCTGCAGAATAGGATTTAATTCTTTCTGCAAATTTGCTCTTGCAGAATATTTGAATATTCAAGAAATATACTTTATAAAGATAATTTAAAACCGTACAGTGGAAAAATAACTGTAACGTCATAATTTCCTCCCATAAATTATTTTAATGTTGGTATTCTCACAAATGAAACATGCTTGAGTTAAATATAGCAGTTTAAACGGCGCTGTAAATTTCATTACGTACCTCACAAAGGTGAATAAAGTTGCATACGATAAAAATAATACTAGTACGCGTTTAACTTTTACGCTTTGCTAATTAACTTGATATGTGCGAATATTTAGAAATTTTAATATAAATTCTAAAATTTATATAATCAGTATAACTCCAATATTCAATGGATAATTAAGAAAAAATTATCAGAAATAATGTAATCTCTTACAGAAATCTAATCTTCATCAACACTAAAAGAAAGTAATTAATCATTTATTTCAAATCTTAAAAGCACTGTTAGTCTACTTGTAGTAGGGGAAACCGGGGTCAGTTGACTATAGGGGTAAGTAGAATAATCAAGGCTACATTAACCCTTACCGTACTAATATGGGTAACTAGTGGCAGAGCGATTCCTGCTCGTGCAAGTTTCTTTGAGTCTTTCGGTAATTATAAATTATACTACATTTTATTATTTTCCAAAATAAAGAGTCAATATTTATTCTAGAAAGTTGAAAGTATGTTGGTGAATTTTTAGAGATTTTTTGAATTATTTTGAAGAGGTAAAAAAACGAAGAGATTTGAAGTGACCCTTGATGGTATGGATGAGGCACCAAATTGGAGATGGTACGGTAAGAGTTAAAAACAAAACACGCGAAACACGCATAAACATGTCTGAGTACGCCGCAACGACTGCCGCTTAGTCTGTAACATCTTGTTGCGAACACATCTATGATAGAAGTTACGCCACAATTTTAAAAAATCGTACACCTAAGTAAATATTTTTATTTTTAAAGTTTTTGTTTTACAATCGTATATGATTGTCTGAAATATTTGATTTCTATTTAGATAGTAAATGTAGTTCTTATTTAATATAGTCCAACAGATTTTTTTTGTTTATATGTCTTTGTTATCGTATATTGTTAATGTTTTTAAAAAATGAACGGATGGGGATAGACTAACCATAGTATGGAACTGTATGACTCATTTAGTGACGAATTTTATAATACTTACTCAAAATTTTATTCCTTTAAAGACATTTTCCTCGGTGATAAATGTTATAAGTTTAGTCCTCATGTCCAATCTCGAAAACTAGGCTCATTCGATGTGTTTTTGCACGAAATGAGCAAATTTTGCAAAAAGAAGCATTCTTTTGTCCTGCGAAGCGAATGTTTGTGTTTAAAATATATTTTTGTAAAAGTTTTATTAACCCTTTGGCCTACAACCACGAGTGAGACTCGTGGTAAGGAATTTGGTCCATAAACAATAAGTACGAGTCAGACTTCTTACCACGAGTCTCACTTACCAAATTCCTTACCACGAGTCTCACTCGTGGGTTGTAGGCCAAAGGGTTAATATGTAGCCAAAGATGTAGTTTAAAATACATTAATCTTTATTTTAATAATCTTAATCGAATTACCCCGGTCTCGGGGCTAGTTGAATCAGATGGAATGCATTAGAAAAATGCATTTTTTTTTTCATATTAGTTTCCCCTTATTATTAAAATATCATTAGGTAATCAAATATATATAGTAACTGGTGTAGAATACATTTTTCCGATAAGTTTCTTAATTTCGTCTGTAAAAATTCGAAACTGAAAAATGAATCTATTAGTCCCGGTCTCCCCTACTCCAAATAATTAATTATATTCTTTATAATAAATTGGCTAGTATTAGATTTCTGTAAGGGATTCTTTCCCTAAAATTAAATGTATTTAAATTTTAAACTTATTCTTCCCATACAATTGTAGCTACACAATCACTTATTTTTTTTAATGCACATCACTAAAATACCGTTCAAAATGATAAAAGCGTGAAAGCATGGCTTTCTTCGCGCAGAAAAATCGATATGGAGCTCCGATTTTCTTTCTATCCATTTGACATCTATTTTATTTCCGCAAACCACTAATGCTTCAGCAATTCTTTGCTTTTGAATCCGCTTGGGATTGTCTTATACACGCAGAGAGAATGATAAAATTCGTTTCGGTGACTCTTTGTATTTGTTCTCTAATATCCGCTACACTTGCATCTGACAAGATGTCAATGAAGCTCGGTCTATTTCTATCTGCCTCGCTTCTGTTAGGACAAAGTGGAATATAATATATAGCAAAGAGATAAATTCAAAACACTGGAAAATGAGAGGGAAGGGGGGAGGGAGGGAGAGAGAGAGAGAGAGAGAGAGAGAAATATGGCTACATTATTACGAAAATATAAGTACAACAAAAATTTTTTTCTTAAAGCAATATTTAAAGTATTTATCAAATTAAAGTTTTTATTTGGAAAGAAAAATATGATATATAAAATAATTAGTGCCGTTCAGATATTTCTTTTTTATATTTAAAAAAATTTCATTTTAATTAGAATAAAGATTTAATTGTTTAACTACTTTAAATTAAAATAAATTATGCCGTTACTAATTTTAGAATATTGTAATTTATTCTTTTAACCGAATGTTAAAATTCTTGAATAAATATTATTAGTACATAAATCAAGCTTTAACACAATTATACTTATAATTTTATAAATACATTCTTGAACTTTATGTTCGTAGCAGCAAAATTTTCAGAACAGAAAAATTTATGTTAATAATTAAATTATTTATAAATTGTTTAAAATAAAAATTCAGTATGTAAATGCCTAAGGTTGGAAAGATACAACGTTAAATAAATTGCGTTTATAAAAGACAAATTATAATACAAAGAGCGGCTAAAGTATTTTATCTTTGATCGTGAAAGTAAAAATTATTAAATTATTTTTCATTGTATTAATAAATCCGAAACATATATTATATATATATTATATTATAAATCAAAGACAAAAATTTAAATGAATATGTATTCAGACATAGAACACTCAAAAAAAGATAATCTAATTGTAAAGTAAAATTTTCGGTAACCTCATATTCTAAGCAGAAACTTTTACAGAAAGAGTATTCCTCTTCCAATGCACTGGATTATTCATCAAAAATGTATTGGAGATTATTCTAATAGTTTTCCTCTTGTATGAAGAGGAATATATTTACTGAAAGCGAAGTGTCCTTTTACGAGTAAATTATATTAGAAACAGCAAGATTTTTACTGCAGATGCAAAACGAAAGTACTCTAACTGTAAGAATATTGTGCTTAGCATATTTTCCTCTTGATTTCAGAAGATTCCTCTTGAGGCCGTATATAAGAATAAAATCCTCTAAGATTTAGCGGTTTTTTGTTAATATTAAAATTATATTTTTTCGGGTGAATACATTTATGAATTGCAATAATCGTAGGCAGGAGGTGGGCAATATTTGTAATTAGAAACTTGTGGTCGAGCTGCGAATAAATAAAAGTAATGGACGCAGAAAGGCAAGTAAAACGTAGGAAAAGGGATTGGGAAGGAGATGGGGGTTAATATCTCCGCATCCGGAGAACTGACCTCACGGTACCATGACCTGTCGCCACTAAAGAGAGAAGGAGAACAGGGGGCGACCAAGACAGAGGAATAAGGAGGAAGAGTATACGGAAGAGACTGCCCTTTGCATAACGTGCACCGACCTACAAGCCCGCCGGGAGAACGTATTATTGCAATTTCACATGCAAAAGTTATTACACGAAATTGTCTGAAAATTGCACCCCGGCTCAGCCGCGCTTGTCCTCCTTCGCCCGTTTGCCTCCTTTTAAAATAAACCGGCGTTTGCACTTTCCCGCCTGGGTTTGCGCAAAATATACACGAAACAGACTTATCTCCTGCGTTGCAGAGCGTGGTCCAAGTCGCGTGCATACTCGCAATGTTAAATCCGTCAGGAAATATTGTCGCGCGAATCCTCCGTGATATTCGGCGGCGACGTTTACAGCAATGGATTCGCGACGCCTGCGAGCCGCAATCCCGCAGATTTGCGGAAAATTTTCCCCTGCGCGCTGCACGGTGTACAATTATATCGTGGAGCAGCTGCATACGAATTTTGTCTACCTGTCATGTGTTCATATATTTGATCGAAGGTGGAGGACGAGAGTTACGGAGATAGAAATGCGTGATGCAAGTTTCAACATATTAACATCCTTATAATATGATGCTTAATGATAGCATTAAATTATGAAATTGCTTGTCAATTTAATTCGCGATTACTAGAGTAGTTTTAATTGCGTTTAATCCTACAATGTGCTTTTTGTTTCCTATTTCTTACTGTTTGTCTCTTGCCTTTTTGATCAAGAAGGTAAGAGACAAACAGCAAGAAACAGGAAACAAAAAGCACATTATAGAACAGTCATTATAGTCCGGAAAAACAATTTGGCGCGTAATTTGAAAAAGACTATAATATGGTATATATGCAAGTACATATATAGTGTATATTAGTAATTCCAGACTGAATTATTTAAAGCAATGAAGGTCCAGCTTCGATCGTAATAGACATTTTAAATTTCTAGTATTGTTTGTGTTTTTCACATATGCGGTTTAAAATAAAGATTCTTAATACTGTAAATATAATAATAATCGCGAAACCGAGAATATTATTCCGCGAGCTCGTGCAAGCATGTATAACGTATTTAATGAAGACCGTGACATTGATATTCAAAATTTATGACATTTGCACAATAAAAGATTAAGTATTATCTCATCGCTATGTTATACTCAATGCATAGAATAACATTAATTGTTTGATTGTAATATTCAACGCAGAGGTAATAATTAGTTGTAATTGTCACGCAAATACACATCATAGATTTATACTGTTAAATGTTAATGGATTAAATTTAAACCGATTCCTTAAATAATAACATTTTGTTATTTTTAAATTCTAAAAAAATATGTCAAAATGTATTATTTTAATTCAAAACATGTGGTAAAAAAAAACAGCCATGTACTATAATCAACTCATTTTCGTGGTTGAATTGCTTAATTTCAAAATAAACAACAAAATGCAATTAATATAAATAATAAACTAAAAGTATACATTTGCTGATTTAAATTGTTTATTGTTTTAGTCAAATTAACAACGTTTTGAGCAAAAGCAGTGGCGACCTCGAATCATGAAATATAACTCTAGTTGTGTATAATTTGGCATTATGAAATTAACAATGTATATCAATAAATTACTAAATAAATTCAGCGATTTTAACCTGAGAAAGAGAGGGTGAGAGAGAGAGAGAGAGAGAGAGAGAGAGAGAGAGAGAGAGAGAGAGAGAGAGAGAGAGACTATTTACATATATTTGCCTTTTTGATATCGATTATTTTCTCGGTTGACTTGACTTCGTGGCTACCTTTCGTAAGGGGGTCCTGAGATATAGCAGATGGCGTGACGAATATCGTATTCGACTTGTAATTACGATCGCCGAGGTATAATAGAGGATAATCAAACGGTCAGACGTTTCCATTCCCAGAAAATCATCCTCTTGCCTGCTGCCGCGGGAAACTCACATACATATATACGAGCCTCATATTCCAGCGTCGAAATCGAAGAGAAGGAGGATTGAATAGTTAAACTTAAATGTATCATGTAATGCCGCTTTTATGCAAATAATGTGATCGAAAACGAGTTAATTTGCAGTATATGTATATACATGCCTTTTCGCAACATCGGTATTAACATATTATTAGAGACTTACTCTAGTGGAGTTTAGCGATGCGACACGAGCGTCAGATGGATGCAAAAGACATACATCAGTAGACCGATGCGCATTAATGCGCCGCGCAAAGTGCCAAGCGATTTTTATCGGTTTTTCACGCTTGAACTGTCTGTATATGTAACTAGTAATTTAGTTTATCCCCGAGGGTCCTGTTTTCTTAAGATAGTCACATATGGTACGGACATTTCGAAGATGCGAGCGCGTGATAAACGAATTATCTCGAATTTCCTTTCATTCCACCAGTATTTGTAAAATTGACTTCCTTTCGTTCAATTTCAGTTTCTGAATGATAAATTGTATCTAGATCGTTTCGCCCTGTGAAAATGTATAAGATTTCGAAATGAGGGAAGCTTAAATTTCTACACTGCGCCAATTTTCTAAATGAGTATTTTCCAAGAGGTTTGCTTCGAAATGAAAATTACTATACTGCGTTTGATAATCATACCGTAAAATATAAGAAGTTTTTTAATAAAAATTTTATCTAAAAGTTTCGTTTATTTATATTTCCGTAAATTATAATAAAAAATTAATTAATTTTGTTTTTTGCAAATGGTTTCCTTATTTAAAAAATTATACAACTCGTAAAATGTGACTTTCGAGTTATTACTACTGAATCAATTAGATTAAAGCTGTTCTATCAATCGTAAAAAATATAAAAAATTCAATTTCATTAAAATAACTAATTCAATTTTACAGTCGGTTCGCTAAATTGCACTTGTGTTAGTCTTAAAGTTTTCAAGGAGATCGCAATATCTTCTGCGACGTATTTTAACTATTTTAAGTAGTGTTATTTTTGTAAATGAAAAGAAGTTTCCTACAGAGAATTTAAAGTTAAGACAATTTTGATCGAAGTTTGAAAAAGAAATCTTTTAATTGATCAAGATAAAATATAAACGGTTGGTGACGATTTCGAGTTATGTCACTTTTGATGAATTATTCGGATTTGTTATAATTTTATAGATATATCAAATTTGTTATTGATCAAAATCAATTAAAAAAGGAATGATTTTTTGAAAGAGTTGATTGTGAAACAAAAATGATAAAAATTACATTTGATTAAACTTTTACGAATGTATTCTTTTGCAGACTTGATTAGGCAATAATTTTCTGTTAAGTTAAAAAATAGTTTTTTCTCTTTGCTGAAAAACTTAATTTTTTGAATTCACTTTTGAAGTAAGAGAACGAAATGGGATTCTTAATAATCATCTCCTTCACGATGTAGCCGTCATATCATGAAAATCATTACATGCTTCATTTTAAAATGCACTGTAAAATTCTTTTTATTTTCCTTATGTCTATAATAAAAATAGATCCTTTTTATATTTAGATCATGTAAAGATAAACATATTGCTCAATAAACTACGTTCTCATGACATCGGTTGTGGTTATGCCCTTCGTATCGGAAAATATATTCGAACTTTAGCTAGAAGTACGGATGGCCAATCTACCTATAAATTGACTGTACGTGGCACGGTCAGTAAATCGATATAGGAGTACATGTCGTAAGAATATTTTCCTTCGTGTCATAGAGTCATCGCACTGTGAAATTGATAATAGCTAGATGTATTATTAAACTGAAATTTTATTTGATATTATAAAAATAAGATTAAAAAACTAATATTTTACCGCTAAAATTCTGTTGAAAAAACCTATTTATAATTTGTTTTAGATCCAATATTTTTAGACGTAGTTTTCTTTGATTCGATTGATCAGACACAAGTAAGCGATAAACAATAAATAATATAATATAAATGCATTCTTAATATTAAAAAAATTTTATTATTACATATTTTTTACATGTCTTTATCGCTATATTTTACTGCATTTATACTTTAAGTTTGTATTACATTCAATTGTACTCCTCTTAGAGTTGTAAGAAGTTACAAAAGTAAATGGAATTAAAGGATTAATAATTAGGGCTTCTAAGTCACATAAACTTTATGCAGATAATCCGTGTGTAATTTCACAAATCTGGCAAGAATGGGGATCCTTAGTTCAAAGAAATAAAAGCTTACCGTCATAAATTTTGTTATCTTAAGAAATCCCCGCAGCGCGAATTGCTCATAAAGCTTCCGAGATTTTTAATTATCGTTAACGTGGTTATTTTGCCGGCACACAAATCAAAACGATAATGCACCGCGTGCGAGCGATAAACGATTATATTTGACAATAAATTATTGCCTTACGTCTGCTCTAATTTTCCGGTAGATGCACTCCTAACGATTCGCGATGTCATAATTACTGAAATATGAACGTTCAAGTATTTCTAGATTAAAGATTCGTTTAAATAGTAAAAATCTCAGCTGTAAAAAAGAAAGAGTATACTAATCAGTCAGTTTTGTAATTATTTTACGAATTCAAATAAATTGTGTAAAATAAATATATAGGTAAAGCACAATATAATTTCTTGTTTAATGTTCGATGTAGCAAGAAAGAATATTTGACAAGTTCTTGTTGGAGAAAATTATTTCATCTGTCAAATTTAAATGAATCATAATAATCAACTTCAACTTTAAAAGTTTCGTTTGTAATACAATTTTATGTTAATGTATAAGCAAATCATTTACAATATAATGAAGTTTCGATAATTTATTTTTAATCTGCTAAAGTTACAGCGTAACGGAGTTATGGAATATCATTGGATTAAAATTAAAGTAGGATTAAAGATAGAATAAAAATTCTACTCTTTAAATTAAATTCTGGAAAAGATTATCATAATACATATTTTATGATTTTCCGAAGTAAGAAAGACCGCAAAGAAACGAACCAAGTTGTTCTTCGCGAAAATCTTCAAGAGTAATTAAAACTACCATTTCACAGACGCATTTAATAATACGAATTTTCATGCCTCGCGTGAACATTCAAAAACTACTATTAGCAACATTGATTTTATTACAATCGAAAACGCATAATACTTCATTAAACGGCTGGGGTTTAGAGAAACAATAATAACGAGATTATTGGAGGACAGATATAAATGAGTAAACATCGGATTGCTGAATAACGCGCGATACAAATACGATGGGCACCACAAATGCGAAAGTAAATATGGCAAAATTTCCTGTCGCATAAATTGGGGAAGTGTTTCATTATAAATAGGATATTCTGGTAAGGGAAGCGTACTAAGAGCATTTGCACAGGACGTGTACACAGCGGATGATAATTATACGGCGGTGATTTTTCTCTCCGCCCGTTATATTGTGTTGTACCTACGTAACGTACGCACAACGAAGCCAAATTAATGTAAATTTATGCACGCATGCTTATGTGCAGGTTCTGTTGTAAGCCAATCGGCTTATCGCCGACTTACGGGCCATGGAGACAAATAAAACGCGAAAATTAGCACGTTGCTTCTCGTAGGGCGGCACCCTAAAATTGAGGATTGGGATTCCAGTGAATCCTATTTTATTTTCGAACTCGCGCAAAGTTCAACTTGTGGCTCGTATGTATTTGTCGCAAAACTTTCTAATAACGATTTTACTAATATCGACTTTCTAATATCGGAAACTTTCTAATTCGTTCAATGGTTATTTTAAGATGTTCTCATTATGTAATTGATCTACTAACTTCCTTATACTTTACTTTATCGACCCATTAATACTTGTAATAAGGTATCATAAAAGGTATCGTATAAAATATTAGATTCTAATAATAAGCAGTGTTAGTTTCTAACGATAAGTTAAACTAGATCGTTTCTCTATTCCTCTTTTCATTCACAAGGATTTTTTATGAAACGTAAATGTGAAAGAAAATTCAATATTGATAAAAATAGATTAAATGCAAGATGACATTTTTAAAAGAGTCACACTTTCAACAATTTTATAGGTATAATAATTATAGACACAAATATTGTAAATAAAAAACGGCAAATACGCTGTTGATGTCTAATAATATTTCTATATAAATTTTAAAGTCATTCTCAGTTAAATTAACTGCGCAGTTTATTTAACTGAAAGATGTATATAAAATTTACAAAAAGTATTATTAAACACCAAGATCCAACCTCGACCGTATTTACCGTTTCTTACTTATTTATGTTATTCGCATTGCGATCTTAAGTTTAACTCATTATTGCATGTATAATGATAAAACTACATTTTGCAGAATTAAATTTCTATGTAAATATTTTCGTAAATACTCAACCTTGAACGTTTAATTCCGCTACTCCAAGTATCTGAGTAATTTTATTATAAACAAAAGTAATTCGAAAAAAGAAAGCGTTCCCCTTTTTAATCCTCATAATTCTAGTCTCGACTGTATTAGGCGCTTTCTGTTACATATTTCTATTATTCACATTGCGGTCTAATTTAACATATTATTATATAATGATAAAACTACATTTTATCACCGAACTATATAAAACTCAATATACCTAGATATTTTCATAATATCTAATTGTAAATGTTTAATTCCGCTACTCCAGTATCTGAGTAATTTATTGATAAAAGTAATAATAGTTCTAAAAAGGAAAGTATAAATATCTTCTTAATTCTTCGGGATACAATTCCAGTTTCGACCGTATTTGGCGCTTCCTGCTTATTTATATAATATTATTCACATTACGGTGTAATTTAACTTATTATTGTATAAAAATAAAACTACATTTTATCGCAGAACTAAATTTTTACGTAGATATTTTTGTAATATTCAGCTTTGGATGTTTAATTCCGCTATCTCAGTATCGGAATAATTTTCCTGGCAAAAGGGCGATAGTTCTTAACCCGTCGGGATATATAATTGCAGACCTCGAAGAAACATTGCACGTTGAGAAACGAGCACAGGAGAGCAGGTCGACAATAAAGCGGGGGACGTATCATCGTTGTCATCAACGTAGGAGAACCAGGCCCGTGACCCAAGGCGTATAAATCCACGTTGCACATGATTGCCTCGGGCTCAAGTTCTCCGTACACAATCATCCGTACCATAAAACACGATCTCGCGCGTGCACGCGCTTACACGCGGCGGTTAATAAAACGCGCGAGACGGATTCTGTGTGCTTAGAAGATAATCCGTCGGGCGCATCTGTCGGCCTCATAAAGTATTCCTTGTCGCGCGAGACCCGAGAGAGACGGGTAAGCCCTGTGCGGTAGCGAGCTGCGGTTAGTCATCCGTGTCAAATGGGCAAACCTAAACAGATTACACGCTGATTGGCCCGGCCTCGTCGTCTTGTCGGTTAGAAGCCACCCTCGACAGAGAT
>NW_017297292.1:1209034-1272263 GCF_001594075.2 Trachymyrmex cornetzi | reverse complement strand
CTCTCTCTCTCTCTCTCTCTCTCTCTCTCTCTCTCTCTCTCTCTCTCTCTCTCCCTCTCTCCCTCTCTTTTATACTAGCTTTTTTTCTCGTGACCGTGTCATGTTCCTTGCGCGTGGTATGCATTTAATGGCGCACCGCGACGAATTCCGCAGAGGGTAGCGAGCCACGTTCTTCGCGGCCGTTTGTCGCATAGGGCGAGGTTATTAAGCGAAATTCGCGTAGGAAACGCGTACGTATATCTTCGGCACCATTATACCGCACGACGTGCGGTATTGCACTTGAGATTCGAACGACTAGACAAATTCTCACGACGGCTCCGATTTGTTTAAACCGGAGCAAATCCCACTATCTTCTCCTGTCAGGTTAACCAATTTAAATCCGCATTAAATTTCACGAAACTAATTTTACGTTGCATATTTATTAAGGCTGACGTTTCAAATCTGCTTCGCAACGAGATAGGTTCTAACGCTATTGATTTAACGCGACTAATAATTCACCGAGCGAAGTTGCGTGTTTAATTTGGCGCTTCGTAGTTTCCATCTAGGTAAATAATGTATTATTGCGATGCAATTACATGGTTCCGTTTGCACAATTATGTTTGCATGGGGAATTTGCAAAACGCGGAATCATTATTTATACTAAACTGGAAAATAATAATTATCAGAGATATTAATACAGCCTTTGTTGACAAAAAAAGTTACTTATTTTATACACTCAAAGAGTGTATAATAACACGACAAGTTAATAATACAATAACATTCAATTGTATGAGCATCAAGATGTCAATATTTTCAAATTGGATATTTTTATTGAAATAGCATAAACGTTTAAAAACAGTTTAAAAAGCGACAATTGATTCATCGATGTTAATTATATCTCAATCAATTCCCTTCTTGCCTCGAATCAAAACAAGAAGGAAACAAAAATTAAAGCTATTAATATCATTGATTTAATTCAAATTATATTGCTTCTGTTTTATTATATTGCTTTTGATATTTCAGATATCAAAGTAGCAATGGTAACTCAATCCATTGAGTTAAAAAATAATATTTTGTTATTTTTAATTTCCACGTATGTCAAAATGTAAATCAATCCATTTCTGCGGTTAATTTGAAAGTAAACGATGTCCATATTAACATATGCACACTTATTGTTAGTAATAAAACTAAATTTTTAAGTTAAATTTAATATAATTTCGTGAACTAAATTGTTTAACTCAATTGTTTAAATGAAGTTAAACAATTTAACTAAAAAAGATATTAAATTTGATTTAAATTTAATGTAAAATTAATGACATATTGAGTAGAAAGAATGATTATAAAAATGACCTATGAAGTGATTAAAGATCTATCTAGAAATGGTTAAAAGTGACTTAAATTAGGTAATTATGAATTTAATTGAACAATTTAACTAAAAAAGGTATTAAATTTAATTCAAATTTAATGTAAAATTAATGGCATATTGAATAGGAAGTGGTTGTAGAAACGACCAATAGAAATTATTAAAGACCTATATACAAATGATTATAAATTACCCAAATGGGGTAATTAACAATTTATCAGAGTAATATTGACCATATCCTGTATGTATTAAGCATCACAGACGAAACCAATATTGCTCCTAAAAAGGATATGGAGTACGATTAGATTTAAGGGTCTCATGGACGGCTGGGATTTGTACAAAATTAATGGTATTCCCCTTGCTTTTAGTCCCGTTTCTCGTTGAGTCATCGGGCTTACATTTAAACTCCCAAGACACCAGTGATTTCTTAAGAATTTGATTCTAACGTCGGCGTACTACGTGCGGTGTACTTTCGCTAAATAATTCTTAACTAGCGGAGTCCGTGTATCCAGGTAATGCGCAGTAAGAAAGATGCTATGTGAAGCCTGGTCTCATATCCTATTCCCTTTGACCTGGCCGTGATACTCCAAATCCTGCAGTCTCTAGTACTTCCATGACATGCGCTCGCGTACGTATCCGTCAGACTTATGTAAACGAGGAGGCTGCCACGGCAGGATCAAACAGGGGCGTCAAGGGAGAGCGGCGAGCGTTCCGGGGGAAAACAAGAAGCGACGGGCGGCGCTTTGTTGGGCGGATCACTTAGATTTGATGGATAATTTACGTTCCCCGGCGTCATGCCAAGGAGCACACGAAGGGCTCACGGAAGACGCCCCGCTGGATCGATGATAACGATTAATTACGATTTATCGGCGTTATCGCCTCGTACGGTGACTCATAAAGCAATTCCCGCGATAGGCGAGCCATGCAATGCCGTGGAACAACTTGCATTAAGTGTATCGATTCGTTTGATTTACTAGCCGAGACTAGCGTCGAGCCGTGTGATATTGCGAGCGTTTGCGCTCACTGCACAGGCTCGCGAAATTAAAAAGCATCGTTTATGAGCGACGAGTTACCCAGCAGCGCGATTATTGCTTGGGGAATGATAGGTGTTGCTGAGCGAAGCACCCTGCGGGAATTTTGCACATCGACACGACCGACATTTTCGATGCCTCAGAGCCACCATTGCCAATCGTTTACGTTCCTATTTTCATCAATCAACGGATCATGTCGCAAATAATAATACGAAAACTGTAACCTCGTTTCGTGGAATAATCGATACTAATTTATGAGCCAATCGACCCGTCATTCACGTCAGGGCAATTTTCATGCGAGGGAAAATTCGCACCATAGATATCATAGAAGTCAAGTTCAATAACATATATAAGCCTGTGCGATAGAAATAGAATGCTATTTTTATACGACGGCGAAAATTATTGAAAATGTATACAACCATGTCCAAAATTAACCCTTATAAGTTTCATAAATACGACACTTCATAATATATTTCTTATATGTATATATTTCTTAGTACATAGATTAAAGTGACAAATACAATAATTTCATAACATAACATAAATAAACACAACAAAGTTTGCTAATAGCTTTTTTAATTAATAAATTATCAATAACGTTTTATTTACGCTTTTCTTTTGTTTCTAAATTTCTGCGATCTTTTTTTGATAAACTTCACTACAGTTGTTTGCAAATGCATTTCGTTATTTGTTTCCATTCTCTTATAATCGCAATTTGTAAGTCTTGTTAAGGATCTTGTTCTTTAAGTGAATTCATAAATGTTGTATCGGATTGATGTCAAGACTTCGTGGAGTCTATGATATTGATCCTGTCTATGATATTGACCCTATCTTTTTAAACTATGTCATACTCTCTAGTATAGCATTTTTAAACACAATTATGTAACAAATTTCAATGAAGTATACCTACATGTATAGATCTCAACTAATTCCAAAAAATAATTAAAAGAAAATATAACTCATCACTTTTTTTTAAAAAACAATTAATAGCTAGGATAAGTTATAGGGTGTACTGAAAAAAATCTGATAATAGCTACCAAATGTTGAGTAAAATAATATCAATCAGATATTCGGTTAATATAATCAAAAATAACTTTACTTTTCTATAAATATTTAGTAAGTATTACTATTATAAATTATTGATTATGTTATTATGTTTCGTAATACTTACTAAATATTTATATATATATATATATATATATATAGGAAAGTAAAATTATTATTATATTAATCGAATATCTGATTGGCATTATTGCACTCAACATCTGTTTTTGTTTAATAATTTTTGGACATGATTATAATATACATAAAAATTATTTTTTTATTGTAATATTTTATCTAATTAATTTTATCTAATTAAGATTATAAAGGTGTAGTGATTTAATTGCATAGAGAAGGAATATATACACATATATAATGAATGTAACCCAAGATCTCAACACATTTCATAATTGAACTGAAATGTTGAAAGCGTATATCACTCGAAATCGAATTTGAGAGCGTGGAGAACCGGATTCGTCACCGAAAAGTCGTCTTTATTTGATTACACAATCGATACGTCGAGCTATTCGTCAGGGAAATGAGCGAAGCAGAATAATTCGACACGAGACGAATTCGCGAATAGTGCGTCTCATTTTCGACGTCTTGAAACGAATTTCACCGAAATGTAATGTGAGTATTACTTTTTCTTTTTCTTTCTCGAGTCTTCCTCTTTTGCTTTTCTCCTTATGGAGAATATAACACAGCTGCCAGATATCTTTTCATACAGAAAATGTCGCATTTATTTCAATATCGAAATGTCAATATGTCATTTAATTTAAAAATCTTGAAATGTACTAAATCTAAAAATAAAAAATCATAAAAGTTTTATTTTATTTTCACTAAATTTCACGTCCTAAAAATTTTAAATTATTAGAATAATTTACGTGAATAATTATAGAATTACGACAAATGATGTATTTTCAAGTTTTCACAAAGAAAGAAGTAACTTTGAAGGTATCAAAAAATTGACTATTAACAAAGAAAATATTTAACTTTAAAACATTCTGTACACGTAAAGTTCCAAATAATCTTTTTTTCCACATATGATGCATGAGATAGAAAATTTCGGTAAAGCGCACTGAAAAAATTTTGATGGTTCTGAGAGCAACTTTTAATCGTTACTGCAATTCGGCGCGAAAAACGGATCAAGGGAAAAGAAAGGAGTAGCCACTCTGACAATAACAAGGAAAGGCTCGTTGAGCACGCAGCTGTTTCAATTATGTAAAAACAATCTCGTAAATCCGAGTTCGCCAGTGATCGTCGAACGATCCGGCACAGTGAGTGCGAGAAAACGATAAATTCGCCCCCGCGATTTAACACTTGCTACAAATTCACTGGCGCTCGTAACCTTACCTGCGAATTCAACCACTTCTGGTTTATACACCAAGAAAGCCCAATTTTCCCCAATGGGCAGTAGAAGAGAGTGACGAGTTATTAACTCTCCGGAGCTGACGGTGGTTTTTATTGAATCCATTCAATTATAAATCTTTCAAAAACGTCGAGTAATTCAATTTTCTTTATATGTTACATTTACAGATTATTTTTATTAAAATATATTCAGTATTAATTCTTTTTTATACGAGTTATTTATTTTGATTCCTAAAATTAATTCCTTGAAATTAATTAGCGTCTTTTAATTTACATAAATTAAATAGATCTTACAGATTCTGTGTCAGTAACAGTTATAAATTTGGATGTCATCTTTGTAGAGATAATCTTAATTACACGGAAAAAAAATTTTATTTGTTTAAAAAAAAAATTATTTGATTTAAGAAAATAATTTTCTCAAATAGTCCCTAGCAGGCATTTAATTAATTTATGAAACAATTTTCTCGTTACTAGTAAATATTTTTAGTAACCAAGAAATTGCTTTTTGAAATAAAAATTATATTTTATAAAAAGTAATGTACGATTTCTAATACTCATGTCATAAATTTAAGAAAAATGTTCTCTTATTAACAACAATCAGATTCAAGTAATGGCATTTATTAGATTTAATGAAACAATTTTCTACTGACAGGTAATTGTGTTTTTATTGGAATAAAATATTTTCTTCATTGATAAATTATTTGCGCGCGCGCGCGCGCTTCAGAATAATATTTTATTGGAACAAAAACAAATTTATTGTGGCAAGTAATTAATTCTTTCAATCAATAAATTACAGTTCAAGAAAATGTATTTACTTGAAACAAGTAAATTTTTTTTCCGTGTAATAGTATTCGTGTGTTCGGTAGACATTCTTCAATTACGTCACTCGTCGTGAAAAATTGTTTCTAACAAATATTTTTCATAACTTTGTACAATTTTAAATTGTATAATCCTATTCCTCGAATTTTTACCTTCAAAATTAAAAAAATAATTTAATTATTAACTTTAAGTAAAGATACATTAATTTGAACGTATTAGACCCGTGAATACCAGTTAAGGAAATGTCGAAGCAAATACCGATTAATTAATATTATGCATTATAAATTATACCGAATAATGCCGATCATAATTGTAATATAAATGTTAACTCTCGTTAAATATTAAAATAACGGGAAGGAAGATAAAATTACAGCGAAACATATAGTTCTGTACCTTTTTCCGTAATTCCGAATTTTCTCGAGATTGCAACTTGATTCTGATATCTCCAGCGGTAATTTGTGGAAAAAAAACGGAGTTAAGGCATTAACAACTGTGTCACGTCGTGACGATGGCTTTATGGGAGAAAGAGAAAAGAGATGAAAAAGAGGCGAAGATCGAGGATAGAAAATGTTCGTAGGATTCGTTTGATTGTTGAAAGGATTCGGCATCCGTTTGTGCATCCCTACGGTCGTTAAACACGACCGCGTCTACGAAAAAGTGCAAGACTATAAGTGAAAATTGCTCGAAAAGCTTTGCTTCGAGCTTGTTGTAAATAGGGACGTGGAAAATTGTATTAGTGAAATGGAACGTTTGATATTAATCGAGAATGAGTTTTATTAAATAAGTAAGTATAATAGTAACTAAATATTGTGCGTTCATTGTAGGATACTGCAACATTATACGCGGAAACTCGCACATTATGTGGTATTTACAAGCGTATTATCTTGATGATAATAATGTGCAATGGTTTATGGAAATGCAACACTGATATTTAGTGTATCATATCTCATAACTCTAATTAACTATCGATTTCGTACGCGAATTAAGCAGCAAGGTTGTCCCCCCATTTTTTTTACGTTTTTTTTAATAAGCTTATTGCTGTTCTAAAATAGATGGACACAAGAAAGATGATATATTAACATGTATCTAATATTAAGATGTATGGTAATGTAATTTTATCCGTCCGTTCTGTGACATGTGGCAAATTACATAGCGACGTGACCCAAATTACATGACACCGGCTGAGATTAAAATTAGCTCAGGCCGAGATTTAATATCCTTCTTTCTCGGCTGTTTTGCACATGAGTTCTTAAATAAATAGCTAGTATGAGCAAGACGGTCCACTTTAGTCTTTTGACATAATTATTTCCGAAGTGAGATTATTGGAAAGAAATGTATGTTGTTTACAAAACATAGATTTTGTATACGGAAAAAATGCATTAACGGCATTGATCTAATTAAAAAAATAATCTCAGGTAATTTAATAGCAATATTAATGAAATAAATACGCCATCTGTGTGTGTGTGTGTTTTGTTTTAATAAGAAGTTATTTGTCACATTAATACTGTTATTAAATGAACAAAACTGAATTTTTATTTTCAATTAGACTGTTATCGGTTAAAGCAGTTGATGCAATATCATTTTTTTTCATTGTGATCTTCATAATGTCAAAACTATTGATCGTAATGTTAAAGGGCGTTTAAGAAAGTTCTCTCAAGTTAACGATGCATGATGAGTCGGTAATACACTCTTGCAGTTCGATGTCTGAAGCCGTGTAATTTTGATCGTGCTTCGTTTCATGGCGAAATGTAGTGCAGGCGCGTCTGACGTTATGCAGTGAGTAGCGTAACGATGCGGTCAAATATTTCGTGTTTACGACGGTAGACAAGCATCGTTAGCATCATGTGTAATTGGGAACTGCGGTCGAGACTCAAGCTCTTGCAACTTGACGTAATCGGTCGCGTTATGTAGAGTCTATTCGACGCTGACGATTCATCCAGGGTTTGCCCAATTATCGTACGGCCTCTAATTAACGATTGTGCGAACAATCATGAGAATCAGGGCATTGAAGCCAAGCGTTGCGAATCTACAAAACCTACCTTTCTGCAGTTGTGCGGAACACCAAACGCTACGACACGCGCTCATCGATGCGATACGGGGTTTGTTAACTGTGTTACTCCTTGTACTCGCTCAGATATCAATCATTCTTATCGCTTGCAATTATCGCAGTACTATTGTATTATGATGTTGCGCGTGATTTCATTACTTGGCCTCTCTGACAATGACAAATCGCTATGAATGATTTAGATCACGAATATAGAGGCTTAGATTAAAAAAGAACTTTCTCATTGACAAGGAAGGTTTAATTTAAAATTAGAATTAGATTAGTTATTGCGAATAATAATTATTGTTTCTCTGACATAGATATTTTTTTAGACAAAAGTCTGAATATTTGTGGCGAATCTTAAAAATTCTGATAAACGAAATAATAAATAATAAGGTTCTTTCTCTTTTTTACACATTGAGAAAAACGTGTTCATATTTGCGACTATTGTAACAATAACTATAAATAACCATCCGCTGGAAAAATGAATTTTAGCTCTCTCTTCAGCAATAAGAGTTATCGAGAGTCAAAGCAAATTTTTTATTGTTTCGGATTGTACAAAAATCTGGAAAAATGTTGATATATTTGTAAAGCTTTAACCAGTTTTTACCATTACAGAAGTCGGATTGTATTTTACTTATTTCTTTACAGATTTAAATTTCCCTATCAAAATTTACAATTAAGATGTCAATGGTATTTTTAAATGGTTGCCGATGGAGGGATAATTATGATTAGGAACTCCATTTCTATGTTATTACAATTATATTAGTAATAATAATTATAAATATTCCTCTTTCAACCCTTTCGTCACCAGATACCAAGATTGCTTATTCTTCCCCATACATCGGTCCACTAAGTTCCGTGCCGCTTTCTCCTATACCTCTGTCAAGTATTTTAATTCCCTTCCTGATTCAATAAAAATCTCTACCTCTCTTTCCTCTTTCCGTTCTGCTGCGTTTCATTGCGTCACTTACGGTATTCAAACGAGACTGATGTAATTTGTGTGTTGCGGGTATATAAGCGTGTGTGTGAGCGTATGTATGAGCGTGTGTCACTTTAAAAGTGTGTGATTTAACTCTTATTGCATTGTCTTCTTCTGATCACAGTTTTGTTACTGGTAAGCATTGTAACAGCAATTCTGCTGACGCCTAACCATTTTGCAAGCTACTTACTGTCTATTGTATTTATATTTTGTTAACTATATACTCTATTGTATCACATGTCACGTCTATTATTCTGTTAATATGTAGTCTTTTCACATAGCTTTGCAATAAACTAAATTAAATTAAATAAAATATTTATAGTAATTTTCAATGTAAACTATATTTTTTAGTATTCATATAGAACAGTAAAAATAATAATTATATTACTAGTATCATCGGTAATAACTATAAAATGCGGCTTCTAACTACAATTATTTTACCATGCAATTATAGCTACAAATACCAAATGCTTTTCTCTCAGTGCACGTCAGAGGTAATAACATTTACATCTAAATTACTTGCGTAAGAATTAACGAATTGTTTCCCTCGTATATCGATCGTATCATTAATTTCGATAATTGCACTACTTTTGAAAGGAAGTAACGTTAGTTCACCTCGGTTTTTGGCAAGCAGCACCCACACTGCTCTCAAAATGTCCCGTTCTGGTATTGACAATGTAAATGGATCGCCACGTCGTGAGCGCGTTTCCTGCAGAAGCGAGAAAGGGCGGAGACGTGCAAACGTGAGAAATCCGGCAGATCTACCGAAAGGATCTTGTTAATTGAACGCTTAGCGACCCATCGTGGTGTACGCAGCTGGACAGGATCGATCGCGGGGAGTCACGTCGTAGAAATTGGAGCAATCGTGTTCCTTTTCGTTCTGGTTCCCAGTGCCAGATCCACGCTCATCGTCTTTCCCGGGCTCATTGGTGCACACATATATAGGTACATACATATATATGTAATATGGATTGAGCTAATCCGGGAACGGGTTACGGCCACTGGTGCAACCAGGACGTGCCGCAGCTCGGAATCGGCGAGCTTATCGCATTTTCTTGCGCGATTTCTTGTCCCGTGCGACGTCCATAATCCCGGGAGTCATGAAAAATGTCCTGGAATCGTAACGATCTTGAAATGTCACGACGCATCAGAAAGCTGCGGATGTACTTCTGTACCTGACGAACTGTAGAGCTTGCCTCGTAGACTTTCGACACGACTGTGGCTTTTCAAAAACCATTTTTGAAATCATTAATCACGACATAACTAAAAAATCATCAATTTTTAGTTGCTTGCAGAAAAAGCACGAAAAGATAAAGATAAAAGAGCGTATCTTTATTCGTCTACAATCAATTATTAAATTGCACTTCAAAATTAATATTACAAAAATTTAATGATTCAAAGTATTGAAATTTATTTTCCGGAAAATTTTGTTTTTGAGCCATTATTGTAATAAACGAGTGATACTTTCAATATTTTATATTGTATATCTATCATATAATACAAAAAAAGAAAAAATTACAATAATGAATGTGGAGTCAAAATGGCACTATCGAAAGTTCTAGTGTTAAATAAATAAATTCGCTTCCACAAGCAACATGTTCTCAACTAGAAAAACATTCTGTAGAAATAAGTCTCATTATCACGAACACATTGATTTTACATTCATATAACGACATAATGAACTTTCCTATTAGATTCCTATCGTATTAATCTGCTTCGTTGGTTTATGCGAGCCGAGATGATTATAGCAAAATTGAGACTCAAATTTCGCATTGTACGAAGCATATCAGCGTAATGACGGTCCTATTAATCGGATACGCTGCATCTCCTAAATATTCGCTCAGTCACGGAGACCTGAGTGGAGACCGAAATTCTCTGGATAATCTGGTAGATGCGGACTTGCAAGTTTCTCTTGCACGTAGAAATCTTGCGAAAGCGAACAGCCGGAATCCGGCCTCCATCTCTTGGCTTATACCGTGACAAATGGCGAGGTTCGTAGATAATAGGCGGGGCCCTCGGATTCGTATCTCGGCGACGATCGATCGGTTTCAATTCGAATCTTCGCTGCGGAAAGACCCTGTCTTCTCCGGCGCTTATCAACAAATGGAAGGTATACTGTACTCGTATATACTGCGTATAAATACGACAAAACATGCTTGCGGAACGCCAACTTGCACGAAGGTTGCGTACGTGTGCGTATGTACACACACGCAAGTATTCGAAAATGTCGGATTGAGGAATGTCTGAGGAAGCAGGCACTTATCTCTCGCTCTCGTTGTTGCACGAAAATAGCGGTCTTGTGCGATACATTATAGGAATTTGGGGCTTAGAAGTGCATCAGCCAAGAATCCAGGACGTTCATCCCGATTAATCTTTTTTTTCCTTTTCCTCGGGATTTTAGAAGCCGGCTTTTAGAGCGACCTGCATTCAATGTTGAGGCAGACGAGGCGAAAAAAGTATCTCTATAGGAAGCGATTTCAGCAAGATATCGAAAAATTTTTCAGCTGCTTCCATCGTTCACAAATAAACGATAATTGTTATACGGATTCTGAATGTACTACAAAGCACTAGACTTTGTATAAATCTAATTATATCCAACAGCAAAAAATATTATTTCTCAAAACCATTATAATAATCTCAGAAAAGGAGCAAAGACGAGCAGAAATAAGGGGTATCATAAAATAAAATTTATGTCCAATCGCTGCAATTAGTGAAACTAACAACCTTACAAAGTCTTCTTTAGTCGCAAATAAATTACAAAAATTAAACTTCACTTACATTTTACAAATCGTGACTTAAGAATTTAAAATTAGAACGTCAAAAGGTAGAAATGAAAGAAGTCGCAAATAATCATCAAGAATCAGCCAAAAAGAAAAAACTAAATTTGTAGATAATTCAACTTTTATCGCCGCGCTCTTACATGACAAAGGCTCTTTTCTAATACCTTTTATTATACTCTTCAGTTTCTCCATTTTAATCATAATATTTCTTATAGTTTTTCTAAGATTTTTTTTCGCTATAAATATATTATTATATAAAGATCATCTAAGAACGAAATAAATGTTCAAACTTTTTAAGAAATCGTTTCTTTCCATCGAGCATCTTAATCAACCGATTGAAAGATTAATGTTGGAGGTGCCAAAAAAAGATTAATGTCTGGGCCATTTAAGGCCCATTAAAAGATATTCATTAATGGAGCTAATCGCACGTTTTATTCCCTTCGGATACTAAATCGAACGTTTAACAGCGCAAGCTCTACTTCTGTCGGTTCGCGTTACACTCTGTACCTATTGCTCGACCGTAGCTTAAACCGAAATTTGTATTGACCGTTAAGCTGGTATTACGAGGGTGGCTTATCGTTTATCCGTATTTAACAAAACGATCGCGTAGACCCGAGACTGGACTAAATCGCCGACGGCGGATGTGGCCATTGTGAAGGGCTTTCACATCCAGTTATTAGACTGTAACATCCGGCAACTTAAGTGCCTCGTACAGCATAATTCACGGGGCTCCCAGAGGTAAAGCTCCCGCGTTTCATTCTGATATCACCGACACCTACCACCTCTTGGAATTCTGCTGATGCGACATATCGTTTCTCCTGCGGATTCCCCGGCGAGCTTCATACGTGACGAGCGTAATTACGATTCCCATAACGCGAAATAATCCGCCAAGCGAGCGTAATTCCGTGCTAATAGAAATCTTAGGTCGCCGCGTCAATTTCTTCGGTGTAAAGTACTTTCTAGTTAATTGTATGTCCACTTTGACTATCCGCTGATGACTTTGCAGGATACATTTCAATATCTTACTGACTAAATAATCAATTGCGGTTGCTTGGAAGAGTAGACGGCAGGAAATGTTAAGTCCTTTGAGTTTGTTCTTCTACTTCCAAGCTAAGAATGATATTGGCCGACCTACTTTAAAAGTATCGATTTCATTCCGTCCAATCTAGTTTATTCTCACTAGCCATTCTACCGTTAAATATTTCTTTAATATATTGTCGAAATAAATTGAACTGTTTCCGATATCGACGATTTAATTTTGATGTACAATTTAGTTTTATAAAATCAAAAAGTTTGGTGATAATAATATTAATTCTTTCTCTTTCTCTGAGTACTCAGATATTGAATTAATCATGCAACCGAATACGCACACACATACACACACATACACATGCAGCAATCTCTGTGAACGCTACTTGCAATTTAAACGTAATGTAAAGTTATATTATATTGATACTCGCCTCTGAAAGATACAAGATATTTTAAATAATATTTTATGTTATACTATATATGTATATACATATAAAATATGATTTAAAATATGTAGACTTGTATCCTTCAGAAGCGAGCGTTGATGTAATGTATAAACTTTACATTACGTTCAAATTGCAAGTGACGTTTACAGAGATTGCTTTATCGCGAAGTCGTGTTTGGTTTAAATTTCCTGTCATTCAAGAAAGAGAAGTGACATTCTTAATTAATTAAAAGAACGATTATTCTTTTAAAATATAAACATTGATGCAAAGAGTCTACAATATTAAATAGGCGTTACATCGAAAAAGTTGACACAAGCAATCTTGGTGAAAAATAGAAAATTAATTTTACAAATACATCCTATCTGTAATATTAGTGTAATTTTTGTAAGTAAGTATAATTAGATACATTATAGAAGTACATCGCAAAGACATTCTATCTTTTTCGTCAACATATGTTTCATAATTTTTTTTCAAAAAGGTTGAACAATCATCATTACTTATCGTGGCGTGTCATTAATTGTGCGTGGTGCAGGTTTCGGTTTCGAACGCGAATGATATCGATCAATGTACGTCCAGTTGAACGAACGTTGGTTAAGAAATGTGTTCGCACACAGTTGTACTAGCTGCAAAATCTATTAAAATAAAGATTAATCTCTGTGCGGATTGAAATACGAACGAGAAGAGCGAATTCGCGGAGATCACTCGCGAAATTGAAATTGGCGTGATTTGTTGCGACAATGCCTGTCTACGTCGTTATTTTAGCAATTTCATTTTGTAAGTGAACAATCACTAGCACAATGCCGCGCACTTCCGTCATTGCTATGAAATATCACTTTAACTCCCTACCGTAATCGAGGTGGGTAATTATATCTGGTGAATCGACACATACAAGAGAAGACACGTACAAAGAGATTCATTTTTATCATCTAATATTAATTAATTTAATACATAAATGAAGGAATTATCTCATCACAGCTTGAAAAGAAGAATCCAAAATATTTGAAATATATATGTATATATATATTTAAAATTATAATATATATTATATATATTTACATATTTATATTTGCATTTTTGATTACTTTTTCTGTAAAAGTATTTGTAACATGATCGTTACAAAGATTATAATTCTTCTCATTTATATGATAAACAATTAAGAGAGATAATTATGTTGATCACTAAGTGACAGTCATATTGATATCTTGTTTAACAGACTGTAATTAATGATTTCATATTTCAAGATTATAGCTGACATGAATAGAGCAAGAGAGAGGGAACGGTGAGAGAGAGAGAGAGAACATTTAATTAATCAAAATTATTCTTAATTAACAAGCAAGTTTAATTAAAGTTTTAGTCCGATTAAGAAATATACATCAATACAGATCAACAATTGATAATAATGTAATAAACATTTGCCTCATGCGAGTGATAAATAGATATTGCTATTAATCAATTATCGTCTCTATAATGGCTTATCAATGTCGAAAGCGATTGATTGCAACATGCTATCGATAGCATTAATTTAAGATTGATTAACGTATTGTTAAAGTCGATAACATGGAATAAATTTACTTTAATAATTGCGAAGGATTTACTTTACTTTAATTGCAAAGTTCTCATCTGATTTCTCTACCTGCTGCTCGCAAAATCAGATTGGAATAATTTGTGTAACGTTCACATTTCAAGTTTCTGTTAAACTGAATATGAACTATAGAATTTAACAACCAACGTGCTATGCTTAGCAAATATGAGAGAGCTGTAATAATAATTCATCAGGCATTCTAGCAGTTATGCTGCACTGTATATCAGAAAGGTCGAAAGTTTGAGAATTGCTGGATTGCATATTCCCCATAATGGAAAATATTTTCCATAGTTACAAAAATTACGATTTAAAAACTCGATGATTCTACATTTCATATTCCCTATAATAGAAAATATTTTTCATAATTAACAAAAATGTTCCTTTAACAGTGTTAAAGGGACATTAGTAGACTTCGTAAATTACTAGCTAACTTCAAATAAGCTAAAACGAGATAGAGAAGAAAAGAGAATTATCTCTTGAAATCTTCGGATGTTCAGGATCGACAATTAAAGAAAGTTAAACCTTTTGGGAAGCAATATAAAGGTATATTTGCTTTTTCGTGATACAAAAATCAATTTTATCGTATAGTAGAAAATATTGAGCTATCAACGAAGATCTTGGAGCCGCTTTGCGAAGAACGTGCGGCTTATGGGCATCGCTTTGGCGGACAACCTCACGCACGTACATAGATGGATGTTCCATGCATGTGCATGTACAGGAAATAGTATACGAGATTGCGAGAGGTGATTCTCGATACTCGATTACGATACAATCTCATCTCTTCTACCTTCGTACAATCGGCCGCGGCCTGCATCGTTGCCGATGTATACACTGTCTATCCTTAGTCGAGCTCCGATAGGATGAGCTATCATAGAATGCGAGCGTAGGTATTGCGGGAAATGCGATGATTAATAACGACGGTGGATGACCGATTATTACCTTCGCTGGGCCGCGGCGCTGACCCTTCATTCTCGGCTGAGAGACGCAATAAAACCTATTAGAGCCTCTAGCGTCTATAGAGCACCGATGGCGATGTGACCCGCGATGACCTGCATATCCGCCTTCGTTCTTGATCCTATCAATCCGGCTACGCGTTCGATCGCACCTCCCTTAGTCTCCGATGGCGCGATACAATGACACGGGATAAAGACTTCAGTCGATGGATTATGAGGGAACTGAAATTTGAAATATCGGGGGAGGGGGGCGGGAGTGTCGTCGATAGTAAAGGGAACATAAAGGAACGTTTCGCGCCTCGATAGGATGGCGATCATCGTAGAGTAATCACTTATTACGTTGTTCGCTCTAATAAATTTCAGGAACGATGCCATTGAAACTTGATTCAATGGGAATAAATTGCGTCTTTTCTACATTTTATTTAAATATAGGAGATTCGCGAATAAGATTTGCTAATTTTAGTGTCAGTTTTGAGAGAAAAATTTTATATTTATAACTATAATTGCAACTATAATTGGAACTCTATTTTTATAGTTATCATACTTTAACATTAGTAATAATAATTACGTTTATTACTTCTATTATACATAAAAAAAATATGTTATCTCCTCTTACTTCAAAAACGACATAACTAAAAAATGTGATTTTCAAATTATTATCATAAATGAGTTAGATGAAGATTACTTCTATGAATCATCAAAAATAAACTAACTTAACTTCACAGCTATCCGTCCGCCAAATAGCACACATGGTGTCATTCTGAGGTTTTCAAACAAATGACAATAACTTTTACAAGAGTGATACATTTTGAATGGTGTCGTTTTTGTAAATAAAAAGAATCTTTTACAGAAAACATTTAGAATTAAGACAGTTTTAAAGGCCTTTGGTCAGTTAAAGAATTTTTACAAATTAAGATCTAATATACTACGTTTTTATTCGTGAAAACTTTTTACATAGTAAACGTATATTAGATATATAGTTATAGTACATCGTATACATTTTTAATTATAAAAATTCTTTGTTTGATCTATAAAAATTAATGACTGGCCAGAATTTTGGCTGTATGTATAAAATTGGCAGTGGAATGATATAATTTACAGTCATTTTTGGTGCCAGCTATATACTTTTTAATATATAAAATTATAAATGTAATTATTATTACTAATAATATAGCATACATAACTGTAAAACTGAAGTTCTCAATCATAATTATTTTTGTATGCAATTAAAATTATAAATAAAAAAAATCATAAGTCACAAGTGATAAGAAACACTTTTATCTCATCGTCAGTGTATGGTTCTGAGAGGCAGAAAGAATGATGACGAATTCCGAAATCTAAAAGTATAGAGCGGATTTAACTGCAGACCGAAGAAACGCAGGTAGAAATACCGCGCATCGTCCGCAATGACATTTCGAATAGTCTCGAATAGGCGAGTGTATTATACCGCCTCGTTACATCTCCGAGTTGAATTACGCTGTAAAAAGAAGCGTAATAAACCATACGTTTCCCGTAAAACGTCACACGACGCTTTCTGTGCCCGGGTCGGGAATTGGCAACGAGTGTGCACTCGCGCGCGAATACCTAGCTCTTTCAAAGAATATCGTTTGATTACCTACCTGTGCTGCATCAAGTTGGCATATTCCGCGCATTTCAGTATACCCGTTTACAAATGCAAATTCGTAATAACGAGCCCCTATCCGTCAATTGTAATGCACCAACGTTGAATTAGGCAACGCATTTGCGAAGCGCGAAAGAGAAATGCAGATTCGTTGCATTCCCTGATGCGCTGTAAATGCAAGCCTCATAAGGCAATTTCAACAATTTTCTTCATTTGCGTTGTCAAGTAATGTATAAACTGTTGAAATATCAAAAGTCTGAGGTGCTCGTTTTGAAAGGGTAAAATTAAATAATTAAGATTCATATTCATCGCGCCGGTAAATTGAGCGATTGAGGAAAAGTGAAGCTATGTAATGTAGCTCGGCTTATATAATATATATAATTTGCGTAGCACTATTTTCTACCCCTATCTTTAAAAGCACAACAATGAGTGAGTGATTTATTTATTCTGAACTAGAGCTAGGTCTCCAGCAATTTTCCAGGACCGCGTTCATCGTTCTTAGGTCGTAAAAGCACGCGAATTATACCTATAGCTATCGCTCTCGAATTATCCGGACATCGGTTATACGCGGTCATCGTGAAAGATCAACGGATCGCATGATTCCAAGTGCGTTGCACAGCGACGATGGCCATCGCAAAGTTCACGCGATCGCCAGCCGACCATACGAATGCGATTCGTTTTTGCGTGTGTATACACATGACCTCGCAACACCTCCTTTATAATGGATGAATTGCGCCGAGAGGTTGCTCAAATACTGGTTGAAGTACACGACCTGGTTTTTGAGAAGTTGGAATTTACCAAACGTGACTGGTAATCAAATTCGATATCGCGTAAGTGTAATTTGGCGACCATCGTCTCAACAGTCGTCTGTATTCCATCGTCGCGAAAGTTCTGCGATCGTAGAGTAGATATTTTTCTAAATGCTGACTTGAATGCAGATTATATCTAAATAAGTAACAAAATATAAATTTTTCTTAATATTTTCTAATAAGATAACGGGAATTATCGGATTTATTATAACTATTATTTGTATATTTATTTGGAATAAAAAATGTTAATATAAAAATATATCAATTAATAATAAAAACCAATTAATAACTTTTTCGTTGCGCTTAACAATAAATTAATTGATATTTATTAATTATTAAATTCTTTGTCCTATTTTTATATCATTGAAAAGTGATTTGATAATATCTGAAAATATAATAATAACCAGTAATAGACTCTGTTACAATTTACGTATATTTCTTTCGCCATGTTTGCTGAAAATTTTAAACGACATTATTTTTCACTATTATTTACGAATGTCAATTTGTGGATTAATAACAGGTTTGAAACGAGTTATTCGACAGAACGTCGTTACTACAAAGCGAAATGTAAAAAATACCATCAGAATACAGTGCTTTATCAGCGCCAGAATTTCATAAAGCTGATATTAAATAAAGCGTGTATGTTACAGTGAGGATCACAAGGAAATTATTATTTAAAAAAAGGCTTTTTCAGCTGGTTTTATTAAAGATTTTTTCATACGTATATTTAATGAAATCCCTGACAGCCCTTTTGATGTCTCTATCATTTGTTCGCTTGCATCAGCACGTTACATAAAAATACGCATTATAAAATGTCTCGTTTGCTTAAAGCGGTTGAGAGGCATTTTGCTCTGTTGCCATTTAAATTCGTCACATAGGAAAGAAAAATCCTGTAGAGGTATTTAAATTCCATCTAATAATTTATGTGGATTTATTACAAAAATATTAAAACGAAATATATGACGTAAATGCATATTATTATATTTTTTATTACCATATTTCTCATTACAAATCTCATGACAAAACTGTCTGCGCTTGATATGTGCCGTTTTGTATTCCGACACCGCGATCGATATCTTTCGATGGAAAAACTGCCGTCAAATCTTGTGCGCTGAAAGAGTTTGCGCTTTACAATAAAGTTGCAGATTCATATCACGCAGAATACATTACATGCATTCACCGCACGGCATGTTTTCATGTGCCACGAAGAGAAAATATCAATACACTCGATGTATCGGCTGCAAGCATCGCGTACGTGCGCGCAACATTTCTAACTGATTTACACAAGAATCGCGCGATAAAAGGGTTTGTTATCATTTCTTTTAACCTTTTTTGTGCCATTAGTAAAAGGATTACTCGTCGTACGCAATGTATATGTGTATCTCTTGGAAAATTATCGTTTTAGCTAAAATATCTGTAACACGACTTTTCTTTTAACGTAATATAATAGTGTTATTTATATTAATAGCTTTGTATTAATTACATTTTTTTTATATAAAAATGAAAAACAATAATAAAAGTGAAATAATTTCTCTATTTAATCCCTTTTATTAAAACCTAATAAAATTTCTGCAGAGGCAAAAATGTTTTGCGAGAATTGGAAAATACATCTGGCATTGATACACGGAAAAATAATTTTGATGAAATACCTAAAAATTTAGCTGCGAACAGATTTAAAAATAATTTTATTGGACCATTAAAATAATTACGTTACAAAAATATTAATATAGCAACCAGCTTGAGTGTCCTACATAATTATTTTGACAGTTCAACAATATTATTTTCAAATCTGTATCTACACTGAAAACAGTCTGGTGGCGTTAATTAATTAGAATTCTGGTTGAAAATTGACGAATCAGAATTTTCTGATCTATTATACAATTCAATTGAGATAACTAGAATTCTGATTGGTATGATCGGAATCTTCTTGTTTGTTTATGTCAAACTAATTTTTCTCAGTATATCTTCAAATACTTCAACAAAAACGTTCTTTCTGTGTAAAAGTGACATTACATCTTTGGATAAATATTTTAATATCCCTTTTTAAGTAATTTTTTAAGAGTTGCGATAATTAGATTATCAAAAGATAATTAAAAATATTTTTTACTGTGTAACTTTTTACTGTGTATAATCTTGATGAGATTTTGGAAAGAATAGCTTTTTCGGTATTTTTTTATATCCTGCACCACTTTGTGGCAACGTCATAAAGCGCAAAGTGCCCGACTACCACGAGAAGTTATTATAGCCATGGACGGGTTAAGCAGAATGGGCCTCGCTCCAGTAATGTAATCTTAACCTGTGTGGGGAGGTTTACTCAGCCATATATGTATGTCACTCGCATGCCGCAAATGCAAATCAGTTAATTCGCGTTTCGCGTACATCGGTCATGCTGCGACAATTAAAGGGGATTTTTTAATCGCGCGCGGTTTAGAATTGCTTAAAATGGAAATTTCGTCAGGCCACAGGATTGCGTGCAGAGCTATCCTCTTCTCTTTCGGGTAATAGAGCTTTTACGGGCTCGTAAAGTAACGCTTGCAACGATGAATTTCATCGTGACTGCAATACGCTCCCTGGCTGTTGTCCGTCCAGTTATATACCCCCTATCATCTACTCGTTAAGTCTAATTTCTAGGATGCAATCATTTCTCTCATCGTCCGTTGATTATTCGGAAAAATTTGCATTTATCGGTATTTAAATGATTATAAGTGAAAAAATATATTAAACTAATAAGAATAAATCAAGTAAACGACAGAGCCCTTTTTGATCGGTGCGGATCTTCGTTCTTAATATAATATTCATATGTAGATTTACAAATATATTTTTCAGTTCTATAAACTGTGCGAGAAATTCTTTGCAGTGACTTCCAGTTTCGGTTTACAATTATATTTCAAGACCGAGAAATCGAATCGACACGCAGTTTCTAGAATTGAAATAACCCTTGCAATTATATTCTAATTCGCAGAAAATGGTTCGGATTTCGGAAAGGCTTCAAAACGTTTGATTCTTGTACTGATTAAGAATAGTACATTATAAATAATTAATTTGTGCTCCAATTACCGCGCTTGACTCTCATTCGTTCTATTTCCCTTTATTTTTATAATGAATTCGGTCACTTGCATTACACTAGATCAGTGCATACTAAAAGCTGCTTTGCATGAAATTAGCAAAATTAAATGTAAAAGTATATAAATATTTTAAACAATTAATTATCTACTAATGATATTATCATGTTATTTAACAAAATATATGTGTATTATTTCATTGTCAAAGTTAATTATATTGTATCACTGTATTGAGATATTTTATATAAAGTAGCTTTTAATGTGCACTGATCCAATGTAGTGCGAGTGATCGAATTCACGATTACTTTAAAGAGTCTATTGTGTACATTATGATTATTTGCGCTTATTTACACATTTCTTGAAAGTAAATGTAGTCCCAAAAATCGTTATTTTGCGAAATATTTTTTTTATAACCGACACATTGATGTCAAATCTTTCATGGCTAAAAACGAAATTGTATTCCAATAGAACTGCACTTAAATATATTTTTTATCTATCAGAATAGAATTGCGAGATCGTATTTCTAAAGGTTATTTTGTATAGCATTGCCCCTTTGTAGATACAGACTTGTGAAACACGTAAAGCGATTATGACGGCGTATCACCGTACAGAGTTGCACGCGGTTGATTGTCACATGTCGCGGGTGACACGCGACACTGGAAACGCGATATGAGCCTTGTAAACGTTCCGCACAGGCGACGGGCGAATGCTTGACAGCCTCTCTCCCGGAAAACACCAGCAGACATTCTGCTTTGCGGCTGGGCTGTGCTTTTGCCGGCGGCTTGGCGAGAATGCGCCGTCAAGTAACATATATGCAGCTTCCCGGTTTGTAATTAGTCCGCGAGATATCTGCGCCGCGTCGGTCTGAGAGTGCGGCAGCGAGAACATTACGACACGCTAGAAATGCGCGGCGTACATATAAACGTGTGTCATATACGTAACACACACTACGGTGTGCTGTACATACGTTTGAGATTTTCATAGAAGTAGATAAAAGGCGAAAGAACATGTGTCATCATGCGGTATTCCTTAAATTTTTAAAAGCTTTTGCTACACAAGTCTTAGATTCCATTTCACATCCGTTTTAAGAAAGATAGGTCTGAAAAAGTGTTCTAACGGTATCGACCTGCTCTCATTGTAACTGTGATGTTAGTAATGAGAATATTTTTTATAACAAAGCAAAAAATGCATTTTTATTTTTATAAGCATTTTCTCTCATTGTTGCTTTTATATATTCTTTTAGTAGCATGATGAATATTGCTTTTTAACACCTCTTCGTTTTATCTTATGATTTTAAGCTCACACATATTTCTCGTACACGTTATCTCTACTTTTTAAAATAGTATATTCAAAATTATTATTTGATATAATAGATACAAGGAGTTTTAAGAATTATACATATTTTTTAAATAAAATTAAAAATTATGAAAAAATATTATGTGTTTTTCATATTGTATTTAAAAGTAATACAAAAAGTTTCGACAATGGTCTAGAATTTGGGTTAAATATTATTTTAATAAAAACATGCTTTTAAAAAAATAACTGAGATAAAAAATAAAAAAATTTCATTTAAACTAAAAAAATTGTATTATTAAATATAAATATTGACCTTATTAAACTGTTTTTTATTATATGTATAAATATAACATTCCTTTTTAAAAGGAAAGTACAAACTTCCTATTTCAGTCACTTTTTGTAGAGATTATACCTACATCCGATTGTACATCCTTAAAACATATACGATGCATTAGAATTATTATTTTTTTTTTACGTAGACTTAAAATTAATTTCTCGTTAGACAGAGAAAAGTTGTGGCGTTTTTATACTCAAGCTTGTTCAAGATAATGTGGATAAATTAGAAGTCTTTACGGGATATTTCGGACGTACTTTTTGAGCGCAAAACTTCCTCTTACAAATCAAGATTTAAAAACTTGATATCTTCTTTTCCCATCAACAGTTGTCTCGGGGATAAGACGTCAATTAATTTCCTGCTATCGTTTGCTACAAGAAACTCGAGACAATGCGCCGTTCACTGAAGCCCCAAGAGGCTCGCTTGTTATTTCCTGTTTTCTTTCGTATTCCGTGTTCTTTCGTCAAATCTTGGATGTTTCTCAAGATTAATTTCTACAGAGACTCGAAGAAACTGGTTTTCTCGTTAACGACAGATTAAGCTGGAGAATTCGGATTCGATCTATCACTCTGGCAAATAAATAATGTAAATTGATCGATAATAGTCATCGTACACGAATAGTGCAGGACAAAGTTTCTCAGAGCATGCTCGAACGGACAAGGAATCCAATAGACGTCTTTCGAGCGTAGGTAGATACTCCCCGAGTATCGACGCGCCTTATAGGAACAAAAAGAACAAGCGAATTGTTCTCTGCTGAGTTGCTTAAAATTGTTTCGCCATTTATCTATGCCCATTTTCTCGCAATCGGGGAAGAAATAAATGCAGCGGCATACTTTCGATGCAAGGCAGACAATTTGCCGATAATGGCTGAAATAATTCCGGAATTAATTAAATTCGCGCGTCTTCCGTCTCTCCTTTCTTGGCTCGGCCACCGGAAGGAAGACTCGCTCCGAAGTTCGCGGAGTACAACGTCCGCAAACTCTTTGCTTTCAATTCGCCACATTTTGTTTCCACGTGGAAACTTGTCCCTTTAATTACGGGAAGCGGGGACGGGGAGGAGGGGAAGGGGAACCGAACGCAAAGTTCCCCGCAATTTCGAAGTCGCGGAAGCTCGGGCAAAGGTTCATCAGCTTGAGATTAATAGCCCATCTGTTTGTTTTACTTCGCCGACCCGCTCAAGTACGATAAAGTTCTTCCGTGATTAATCGTGCCCGAGTCCGCGAATTTAAAACCCCCGAAGCGCCTCGCCGACGACATTCCGGTTGTTTCAATGGTACTGAAGGGCGTACGGCATTAACGTAGCCTTAACGAATTTTCCACGGGGGAAGATAACGAATTCAGGGCTTGTTCAGAGAACCCGGTTGGCCCTTAAGTCCCCGAAGGATACTTAAAAGTTTCCAGCGCGCGCAACGAGAAGTTTGTCCTATTTGCAATAGCATTTTGATTCTCCTGCAGGTTCATCTACGAAGAACAAACATTGAGGATATATAAGTTCCGTAACAACTCGCACTTTCACGGTTCATTAGGATTTAGGACGTAGTTGTATTCTTATTTCGCGGTTACCTACAATATTCGGCAAGAGAAATGAAGTTCAAATTTGTATACTTTTTGTGTTAAATAATAGTGATGAAGAGAATTTTGAGGGAAATGAATTTATCAAATAAAGCCTGGCATATAAACCGCGGACTAGATGTTCTATTAATAATTAGTAATTATGATGATTGTGTAACGATTGAGTGTTATTTGACATATGCATTAATATATAATAATATATTATATATATATAATATATTATATTAATATAGGTATATATTATATGTACATTATATTAATATATAACATAACATAATATTAACATATAGTTGATTGTATTTAATTATTTCTATTAAAATACAATATCATTTTTAACGATAAAACTTTGAACTACGAATGTACAAGAAAAAAGTGGAAGATGGAAATAAATGGAGACAGCAATGTTATTGACCGTTAAGAAGAAACAATAAATATCTATCATAAGTTGGAAGTTAGTGAGGTAAAAAACCGCACCAACTGCGCCCCTGTTGCGTTCAATAGTTTGTTGGCTGTTTTCCTCTTTGTTTACCTTTCCTCGTAATATGTTACGTCAATTCGATCGAGTCGAGTTTACGTAGTTCTCTATACTATATTTATTACTTCGTTATCAAAATAGTCAGAGTGCTGAGAAGTAGGAATTTGAATAACAAGATTTTCAAATCTAATATTTACAAGTTGACATATAAATAATTATTTTACGCTTCAACCATTTGAGCTCTCTAATAAAAAAAACTCAAAGTAAATCTTGTTTTTTAAGAGTCTTCATTGAATTCGATTTTGTTCTCAAAATTCTAAAATTCTAATATTCAAAATATAATCTGACTATCATGAAACTCAGTTTCAAAAGATTCTTGGTATCGAATAAAGCATTAATTGAATCAGAATATATCAATGAAATATCAAATTTTAAAAAGATAGTAACTTCCAATAGAGGAGGATCTAAAAGTGTCACAGGATTCATAATTTGAAAGTTTATTTGCGTAGCACTGATGAGCTTTAATTAAAGCGAAACTTGATGCTATTCTTCGCAATTAAAAATTTTCTAAAACCAAGTTTTATGATAATCTGATCATTTCTTTTAAAATTTTGTCCGCTATATTGAATTAATCGTTTTAAATTTTTAATTCTTGATTTCAATTCAAATAAAACATTATCATATTACTCCATAGGCCAAGTTTCAAAATAATCGAACGAGCAGTTTACGAAATAAAAAGAGGTGACCTCAAAAGTGTCCACAAAGGAATAATTAATCTTTATATACAAATTTTTATTTGTGTCAATCACTATTTCAAATTCAAAATTATCAAAGAATGTTGATTATATCGCAAAATTTGGCGAAATTCTCATTAAGAGTTATCACATATTATAAAATATATATTTAACATGTCAAATTTTTTTCTTATAAAAAGATTTTTTTTAATATCTACTATATTAAAGTCATGTTACAAATTACAGTAATTTATCTTAATAGCTATTAAACATCTAGTTATAAAAATGAAGCCATCTGTGTAATTTCTCTCTCTCCTCTCTCTCTCTCTCTCTCTCTCTCTTTCATGTGATAAATCAGCGTGATTTCCTCGCATTAGGAACTTCCTGAGGAAGCTCTCGGCCTTTTCGCTTCGATTTTCGTGCAACTAGGAACGGGATTAAATCTACACGCTATCGCGCAGATTACACGTGGCCGGATACGATAATTCTCGGCAAAAATTGCACGCAGATACGCATCGCGTATTTAAGCGCGGCGAATCTCGCACCATTCAGTGTAGAAAGTAAAGACGGTCATAAACAAGAGATTATCAGTAGTCGTATAAATCCCCCGATATCCTCCCCTTCATCTTATTGCGTTGATCCCACCGTGCATTTCCATCTTATCAAATCTAATCGTGGTATATAGGAGAAACGCGCATCCATCTGACTTCTCTAATCTATTAAAGCACATCCCTCTTCCGAATTTTAGCTTTGCCATCATGCGTTTCTCTCCGCCAGTTCCGTGTCAGCCTCTTTGCTCACGCGAGATCATCCCACAACTTCATCAACTTACGGTTCGCGGTGCATAAGTTATATCTTGTTTATGGCATTGCTGCGAATCCCTTGATGCACTCTCAAGCTTGTTTTCCCAGGGGCTGGTCATTACAATTTCCATGTGTTTGGTCGTTGTGTAAAATCAATATGATAATGTTAGTGAAATGAGAAAATTTCATTTGCAAGAAATAATTTTACGCGAGTTTTCCATGTTGAACGTTTCAAACAGGAAATTGGTGCTTAGACTGAGAAAAAGAGTTTCAGTAGTACCGCTCAATTATCGTTTAGCGCACTAAAAACAGCGCTCTACATGCACACGATGTTTGTGCAACAATTACGTTGGGCTCGTCATAGGCCAGTAATATCCGCTGCAAAATTGTGTTTTACGTGACTGGCTGGCGTGAATTGTTTGCTCTTTATAAGCGGCGTATATAGGCATTATCTTTCTTTTTGATTAAAATCTAAATTCTTTTTGGTTAACACGAAGGTATGTTTATCCTCTTGTATTAATACTTAACTTTCGTGATAAAAACCATCTATTAATTTCTTTTATATCGATATTCGATTTTTAATTTTATTCACAAAAGTTCTAGAAATGACCGAATTTTTTCTTATCACTGATTTCCGTTTCTTCTTTTCTTAAAGATGTTTTAGCTGTACAATATCAGCTAAAAGAATCAGTAAAAAAAAAATCAATATCAACCCAAAAGTTTTGAATACGCTTTAAAACTAATTGCAAAAAACACAACACATAATTTGGCTTATAATGTGGGTTATACCATTTAGCTACAGTTTAAGTAAATGATTATTAAGTGAATAAGCGGATCCAAATAAACTTTTGCACGAACATTTATTAGTTTTATTAATATGTACGTATAAAAAATTGATACATAAAATTGATGTATAAAAGATTCGATTCAATTTGTAATACTATTTTCCTATCAAATTTGCAAATAAATATTACAAACTGATTTTACGTGGCAATCGAGGCAAGCAAAAATATTAAATTTATTTTTTTTTTATGGAGATAATCTCAATTACAGAATTGTACTTAAATTTTGTACAGATATTCAGAGAGGTAATAATAGAACAATCCAAGAAACTTTTATATTTTTAATAATACTTTGAGATATGGCACATACATACTTAATTTGCATTGTCACACTATAGATATCACCTGAAGGTAGTTAAAACATTTTTCATATAAGAGACTTTTCACAAGTTTCTACAAAAAATTTGACATTTGCAGAGATAAAAAGTTTCTGATTGAACGTGACATTTTGGGAAGATTTGAATTCGCGATTGTAGAAAGTGGGGCAAACAAATGCAGGTTCAAGACGTGCTGTTTCAACGATTTCAGATAAACGTAATTAACAAGAATAAATTTCGCTCTTTGTGTATCTAACATATGTAAAGAATTCAGAATACTGTTCATCGCTAAATAATATTAAAGCGTCGTGGGCGCACGCAATTGTAACAAACGATAATTATAAGAGAGGTAATGATTACATAGCTTAGTTTGCGTCACCGCACTGCGCTGAGGCAGTCACGTAATTTCGGGTGCCGTCTAGATTGTGTCGAGATACGTATAAACACGTAATTCAGAATTTCGTATATCTAGCGCGCGAAACGGCGGGTTACACCACAAGCAAGTACAAATTTAATTAGCTCGCAAGAAGCGATGAAAGCGCGACTGGTGTATAAAGCTTAATTACATTGAAACCGTGTTCTTCACGCTTTGCACGCGCTGGTACTCGTGAGAGAGTGAGACACATTCGAATATTTTAAATTGAATTTCAAAATTTTACACGACGCAAGCAGGTTTGTATTAATCACGAGGAGCATATGTCGCGCGAATTATTATCGAATAATCTGCAAACGGTCGCACAGGGACGTCCTTATTCTGATCAATTTAGTATGGACGATATACCATATACATATATGCACTTGATGTAATCTATCAATCTAAATTATATCTTTTAGGGAATTCGACCAAGAGGCTTTATTGACCCCTTAAAAAACATGTATCAGGAAAGTTAATGGAAGGTAGCAAATTTACTAAATTTTCAAGTAAACTGTTAAATTCACAATGTCAAATTATATCTAATTTGAGCTATTTTTTAATCATTTCTAGATCGCCGTTGCTCTTATTCAATACGTCGTTAATTTAACTAAAACAATGGAGTTAAACAATTAAATTCAAGAATTGTATTAAATTTGACTGAAATTAATTTTAATTTATATATTTAGTTTATCATTTACTAACAGTAAGTGCATACGTTAATATGCACGTTGCTTACTTTAAAACAACTACAGAAATGAATCGATTTACATTTTAACATACATGACATTTAAAAATAATGAAATGTTATTTGACTCAAGAGATTGAGTTATTATTGCTCCCTTGATTAATATTTAATAGTGTAAATCTATGTATATGTCGAAATTTTAAGAAAAATAATAGCAATTATAATATTCCGTGATGAAAATTTCAGAGTTATTTATTATTGCATTATATTCTTCATAACACGCAAATGTGTGCCAAACAAGTTTTAAATTTATTATCTTTTATTTCAGTTCATATATTTGCATATTTATTCTGCCTTTTAAATAGAAGTGAAAGCTTTTATTATTATAGTCAAATGGATATAACGTAAATACAATTATAAAATACAATTAGTATAAATTAAAAGTTTATATACAAATTTTTATCGAAAGAATTTATTAATAGATTGCTTGAATATTAGAAATATAATTTTATGTACCTGGTCTGTTGGTTAACGGAATACCAGTAATGCGTGAACTTATTACAGTTAGTGATTTATTATTCATGATGCATCTATAAGCGGATCTGTAAATCATTCGCACGTTCTATAGTCATAGAACCGGCGGGATATATCGCGGAAACACGCAATTATGGCAAAAATAGAGCCCTCTCGCGATATTGCCTTATATAAAATACATTGCGCGAATCCGCAGCTAATACTCGGTTTGCACTTCCGTAGTTAAACGCCTATCTTTATTGCTTTATCGGGTTTAGCTTTAATCTCCTGTATGTACATGTAACTATATATGTAAAACTGTGCATATATATATATATCTCGCAAAAGTTACGTCGGCCTATATACAATTAATATTTCCTTCGCTGCACCGCTGTACCGATAACCTTCGCTCGATATCGCAACGTTTTCTATAACATCGAAAAGATATATCTATCAGGATTATTTAGGGATACTTATCGCGAGAAAGATCTGACACGGACGAATAATGGAGCCATCAAGGTGGTAGGACAGCGAACATGATGTCGATGCGCAGAAACCGTACAAAAACCGCGTCGATGTCGGGCGAAAGAGAGAGAGAGGGAGAGATTAAGGTAATCCTACCTAACTGATGACGGTCGTTCCAAAGGTTTCAACAGATTAATTGGAAGATCGATCGACATTTGCGCTTCTTATCGTGACAAAAAAAGAATGTCGTGCTGTCGTGGTAATGTCAACGAAGATGCAGCATAACGTTGCTTCTTGAAGGCATTAGAGTTACCGTACATGGACCGCAGACTTGCATAATTTTTTTGTTTTGCGACTTCCTAATTTTTATTGTTCTCTGGCTTTCATCGTCATCTAGCGACATTGTAAAATAACAATGACGACTCATTATTACTCTTGTATGTACGTGTAATAATATATATGTATATTTATCTTTCTAGACGTTTAAAAAAATCATAGTTGAATTATATATACACAAATATATATATAGATAGAGAGAGAGAGAGAAGAAAAAAAAGCAATTACTATAATGCAACAATAATTTATAGTCATTTTCTTAATACCAACTTTTAGCTGCAAAAAGTTTCCAGCCAATTAGTAAGGAGTTTGTTGGTGAAAGTTTTATGAAAATCTATTTAGTTGATCGTTATGGACTAATTTATATTCCTTTGTTGTATTACTCGGATAAAGAATATTTATAAATAAAGATTTAGTATACAATTAATTATTCTAACATATTTTAATACTTACAATAAATTTTATTAAATTATAAACTCTGAAAAATAGACAAAAATATTGTAAAATTATAGATACCTACATGTAAACATGTTAAACTTTTAGCGGCTTCTGTGTATTTTTTGGTATATTATTTAGAATTAGAAGTATATATAATTGCTATTATGTTACAGCAGTAATAACTATATAGAGTTTCTAATCATAATCATTTTATCATGCAATTACAGCCACAAATACCAAATACTTCTCTTAGTTCACATCGATAACATTTATGTGATGAATTTCGAAATAATTATATACAATAGAATTGTTTGAAATTATGTAAAATATTCCCCGAGATTATATAGCATAGAAGAATTGTACGCATGTGTATATGTCATTCATGCGATAATTGTCTCCCACGGAATCAAGAGAAAAAAACGGAGAAAGCAATTTGCTAAGCAGAGCGAGAGCGTATTGTGGGCTAATGACAGTGCCGTGCTATTGTGGCAGCGGTGTAAGTGTCAGAACATGATTTATGGATAATAATGCTATGTTACTATGGACGTTTCGTCTGGAAAAAGGAGGGTAGATAAAGCGCGCGAATACAAGCTCTGTTATAATCCTTGTCGTCGTGGCCTAATCGGTTTAAATGTCTGACTAATTTCGCTCTCTATCACTTCCGTGGTCCAATGTAGAAAAGATTGATCTATTGATAAAAATACCAATGCGCTTACAATATTGTTTTTAAGGTCGGTAAAATGAAAATTATATATACAATAAAATATATATAATATACTAAAATAAAATAAAATAAAATTATAATAAGTAAAAAAGAGATTAGGGGATTGTTACACGGATTATAATTATCACGAAATTCATCGCAAATGATTAATAAAGTATGCCCTATTACACTGCAACATTAGTATACTCAAATTAATTATTTATGCAATATTATACAAATATAATTATAATAATATCACAATACAACAATGTAAGGGTATTGTTATTAATTGCCTTTGTAAAATGACTTTAAAAAGCCAAGTAAAATCGTTATATAATAATATAAGTGTATAATAAAATAAATATGGTATATATTCTAAGTACTGTTTATATTAATTGATAAGTTTTTTATAAATTTAAAGAAAAAAAATAAGCCAAGTTATAATCACATCCGTAAAGCTATCATAGCAATGGACGATAAAGAAGCATTCCGAGGTATATTTATTTTCACGGTGATTTGATTTAAATGTTAACCATCAAATATTTACAGTAACTTTGCCATTTCCTCGCGCAATTGTTTTTCCAACAGGCGTTCTTGAAGTACATCACCCTCAGTGGAACTTTATTCCGTGCTCCGTATATCCGCGCTTCATTTAAATTATTCAGAGGACGCGAAAAACCCACGGGAAAGGGGAGGGTTAATCCGAGGGCGAGAGAATTGCGTGGCTGCACCTGCACGCGTTTAAGGCGGCGGAAAAAGGGCGCGCGAATCGTTTAGCCCGAAATCAGCTTAGCGCGTTCTCTCGCATCTCCGCATTTTCGCGTACGTCTTCCGAACTGCCTCTCGTCGTTCATCCCTCCGCGGATAGATTTTATTATACATACGCTGTAAAATCGACGCCGCTCGTCTAGCTCTTCCTCATCCTCTCTCCGTTCGTTTCTTCCCTCGCAAGGTAGTGATTACAGCAACTTCCGGTGTAATGTTTCATATCAGCATGCGAACGACGTACCGGGGTGAATTGTCGGTGGAAGCCGCGCGACTGTTACAAGAGTTCCCTCGCGTTGGGCTCGCTCGATTTGGTGCTCGAGTTGGTGCCCTGTTTTGTACGCGCATGCATTATTCCCGACGTTGTTTAAAATTTCGACAGCAAAGTGATGCGCGAGGCTGCAGAGGCACGAAACTCTATAAATCCCCGTCACTATCGCACACGCACCGAAAGTAATTTAGGACTAGTGCATCAAATTTTAAGCGCGGTAGACACAGAGGCCTCGATCACCATTCTAATTTTATGCCAACCGCTCGCAATCTATTATCGCAAATTCCATTGTATGAATAAGTGAAATTTTTTTAAATGCACATAATATGCTTTGTAATTTTAACGTCTCTCACAAAGAATTAAAAGAAGATCCAGAATCTTCTCGTTGTAGACCGCGATAAAATTATACAGACACAACAGCAACATTATTTTACTTCACGATGTGCAAGTAACATACAATCTTTTTTTTTTTTTTTTTAAAGAAAAATAATCTTGTAAAGTGGTCTTTCGTGGAATGTGTTGCTCGTTTAAAATTCGAAAAAAACGAGTGAGAAAGCGAAATAATCAGACAGTTGTCATAACTACGCGCTTTCCAATTTAAATCACGCAAATTACACTCTAATATATTCATGTCTCGCGACGTAACGAGCGGAAATTTCGAGATTTATGCTCTGATTTTTGAGCGTGTTGAGATAAAAATACAAGCCAACGAAAACGTAATTAACATAGTTACGACGATGTCACGATACAAAGCGATATATATTATATGAAGGTGAAATCGTCGCCATGTCTACGATGTTATATCAAGCGAGAAAATAATGAGTCGAGAATACGCGATTCGGGATCGAGCGATAGGAATGACGGGAAAAATGGAATATAGTAGCAGTTATCCAGATTGTTAATCGGTGACAAGAAAAGAGAAAAAATAGCCGAAGGATTCTGCGATTAAGCTATGTGGAGCATGACAATTACTTTGTCTCTTTATTACACGAGAAATGTAACGCATACATTTGATAAAATGTATTGGTTCAACATTGGGATGTATGACGTAAATAGTGTGTTGATTTACCATTTAACGTTGGCGTTGATGATACCATTAATTATCATTACCCTCATTCCGAGAGATACATAACGGGTGGAATATTTGAAATATGTCGCGCTTCAATAGTTTCTGAATAGGGACAGTTGAAGTTGATTATCCACAATCTACCACTCCTGCGAGAATTGGAGCGCGTAGAACGTGGGTAACATTTCATTCGACCTATTTTGCAATTCCCAAGGTTCTTAAACGAAGCGCGTTCAGTCAGACGACGCGCATTCTCTCAATGTACGTTTGGTTCTGAATAACGTAACAGTCGTTCTCCAGAGTCTCCATTGCGAGTACTGTTAAAGATGTCTGATTCGGTTGGTTCAATCAAAACTGTACATGGCTTCCAAAAGTTTCCGGTCAATAAGTAATTTTATTGTATTGCTCAGATAAAGAATCTTTACTAATAAAGATCTAGTATACAGGTAACTTAACATATTCTAATATTTAAAAACATTGTGACGTTTTTCGTAATAAATTATTTAGTATAAATTCTTTAGTACAAATTATTTAGTATAAATTCTTTAAAGATGCTTATTAGCATCAGTAATATTAAATTGCTCGTCAATTTAATTTGTGATATTACTCCAGCTTCAATTTAAGACTGTATTTCAAGATCAATAAAAATGTAAATCGGCGCGCAATTTGTTTGAACTGGAAATTGAAAAAATTCACACAAAAATATTATTAGACAAGAAGACCCGATGGTCTTCTTTACTCACTTGCACTGTGTGTGAATATATTTCTCGATCCATTTTCATTTAATATTGACAAAATATCATGTTGTTAACCTTTAGAGATCTATTTTTAATATCTTACACACAGCTTTTCGTTGAGTAAAATTGTTACAGTTATATTTTATAATTCATTATTTCGTTGTATTCCTTGCTTCAAAATATAACAATACTAGTTTCACATATAATATAATAGCTTTTCCGTTCTGTAAAAGTTAAGTAGATTACAACAAGAATTTTATTAACTTATAGTAAAAACTGAAAACAGATTGACAAAAGTTAGACGTAAAATTATATACGTAAATATATTGGAAACTTTCAGCAGCCACTGTATATACAGAAGAAAAAAGAAAGATAAAAGAAACTTTCGAAAGAAAGTTTAACTTTTCTCGCGCAATATCTAAAATACCCGTCGCATCTCAATCGATGAATTTCCATTTAAAAGATCTCAATCAACGATGTGTCGGCTGTTCATTGAATACCGTCCATTGAAGCGTCACGTATGCTGCTCGTGCCAAGCTGTCTATTTGCATGCGGCTCTCGCCCCCGTTCTTGAAGTCATTCTTATGCGCAATCTTACTTACTTCTCGCGCTTTTCATTGTCAATTGTCCTCGCTATCTTCTTCTGAGGTCGCCACGTCGGGAAAAAAACCGCAGAAATAATACACTTTGATTCAAAAGTTGAACGTGAACTTATTCCACCACAATGCGCGTAAAATCCATAAAATGAACTTGATTGTGCTCCACGTATTTTCATATTGCGGTAAATACACGCTTTTATCGAGCGATTTTTTGTCACTTCATCGTACAAATATCATTATGTACGCCGATATTATCATTTCAAACATCAATTATCGTGAAAGGAATCAATCATATCTCTCCGCAATCGTAAAAATATCACCTTGTGTGTTAACATCACAAAGAGAATTAGTATTTATTACAGCTTTTAACAATATCGGGCTTTCCTTAAGTGTCTTTAATCTTTAAACTGACACCAATCTTTTCTGTTACAGTATTTTTTAATCATTTTAAGTATCTAATTTCAGATCTTGAACAAAAACTAGTTTATGGAAAATTGCGTCTCAATGAAATGAGTTGGGTTTTGTATATAATGGAGCTTAAAACGTAATAAATAAAAAATGTCTCATAGACGTCTCAAAGCTCAATGGATAATCTTTGAGCTGTGATGTATCAAAGGTGCTCTACGAGCACAAATTTTATACACTTTAGTTCACTATTCATTAAGCCTTGAGATGTCTATGATATCTTTTGCTCAACACATTACAAGCCACATTTATGTAAAAACTAACTCGTTTTACCGGCACCCAATTTTTCAGAGGAACATGTATTTCCCTCATATGCAGATTCCATATGTAGATTTGTTCTACTAAAATTTTTTGCTTCTTAATAGTATTAATCTAGAAAAGAAATGAAATGATAACTTCAGCAATTATACACAACATTTATACATAGCATTTCATAATTACAATATAATTGACATAAGAACTTATGACATAATTTCAGAAAAATTTAGATCCATATGCGTTCAGTCGCACTGAATTTTAATAGAATTAATGTACATTCCAAGTAATTTTTAACGACGGATATTTCCTTTAAATCAACTCGGACACGAAACGTGTACGCGCAAAGCAGATATTCGTTACGATTTTTGTTGACTAGTCATCGTATAGGATTGACGCCTCGTTACATGTAAATGCCATCAGACCAGTTCGAATAATCACGCACGGTACGTTGGGCAGTACTGGATCGTCCGAAGCACGCGATTGCTTCTTCGGACGTTCTGTTAAATATTTAAATGCCAGTGCGGAAACAAGCCGCTTATTTCAAGACGGAAGATTGTTTTAGACGAGAGATTTATAAGATTTTCCATCTGCCGTGAGCTCGCGTGACTTCCTTTGCGAATCCGGCCCTTTGGCATGGAGGAGGAAGATGTCGCGCGTTCCATAAATCTTTTATCGATTATAGCTTTAGGCACAAGCACAATCGTTAATCTAACTCGTCTAAATAATGGACGTCTTAGTATGACAGGAAATAAAGTGTATAATGCGGTCATTTGTCTGCGAGTAGCACGTCGTAAGTAAAACACGCATGGGAGAGTAGAACGTGGTCTCCTACTCGGCATTGAAACTAAGGCAGTTTTATGAATGAGAAAAGGAAAACATTTGTCTTCATGTTTCACAGTTACCTTAATTTCTATTCCGCAAGAACGTATATTGAATAATTAGAAGAAAATAATTAATACGACTATAAATGGACAATTGTGACAATTTATATTAAAATTATTAATATAATAGTAGAGATTATAATTTTATTTCGCATCTACAAAAACTTTTAACTAAAAAAAATGAAATTATATGGATACAAAATAAAATAATAATTAATGTAAAGAAATTGTTTGATATTTGTCTGCTATAATATTTGTATACATAAAGTTAATAAATTATTTAACACATTCCTGAAAAAGTAGCGTAATTATTATATTATACCGTGTTAATTTTAGGTGATACGGTATTGCAAAATTCAGCTAAATAGATAATTTCAAAATATTTCTCGGTTCTTGGTAGGAAAAAGCGTGAGCGCGGTGCTTGCTTTGAAAATTTTAACATATACGCCGGTTGGAAACATATGGCGCTCGTGGTTGGCCTACAAATGGCCGAATCACAACCTATGAGAAGAGTAACGTATCGCGAGTCTACCGTGGCAGAAGAAAAACACGAATATCAAATATCCCTCATAAATGAGAGAAAATTCAATTTTCGCAAATCTAATACAGACTTAGCGCTGAGTATCGACAACTTCTCATTATATAAAATGTTAATTAAACGTTTAAGTATATAAAATACCAACCAAAAAGTCAGTTTATCATATATTTATCCTAAACTATTTTTAAATAATTTTTTAATTAGAAATAATGCATTACATATATTTATAAAAGATTACATACATTTCTAACAGAAGTATATAAATTTTTCAAAGATAATTATAACTTATACATAAAGATATTTGTAAATGAAAAAAATCTTTTACATTATTTTTAAAAGGGAGGTTCTCTATGATTGCTGTATGCAATATTAAGTAACTTTTATAAATTATCTTTACTGTGGAACTCTTTCCATAGATGAATTTTACGTACAAGTGAGCAAAATCATTGAGCGCTAAGCCAATTAGTATTCAGTGATCATCAGGAAGTTCAATCTATCACTAAAAGGTAAATTATGTACTAAAAAAAGTGCAAATGAGCTTTTAAAAATTCGAATCATTATATATACATATATCATTTTGAAGGTCAGTATTATAACAGAGAACGTGACAAATTATTTCAATTTTTAAGCTGCTTGATATTATATGTATATATTTATATATTAATAAGTTATAAGGAGACATATTGGACTATATCTACACTTTATGTCATTTCGGGCATCTACAGACGAACGACTTTGTAGCGCCACAATTGAATGCGCCGACCAGTTCATACAGAGCTATTCTGTGGTGTTACAGAAAAATATCGCGAATATGTTTATATGGGCCACTACATAGCGCGATAAAAAGAATTGCGAATGCGTTCAGATGGGTGACGCTTCTTGTCGCGCCACGCAAGTGGCCCATATGAACATATTCGCGACACTTTTCTATAGCGCCACAGAATAGCTGCGTATAAATGGGTCAGCGCTTTCGATTGTGGCGCTACAAAGTCGCTCGTCTGTAGGAACCCTTCAAGATTTAATAGTCTATTTATTCTTTCTTTTCTTTTAATAATTAGGTTAATTGTGTTTAGAAAGATCTAGATTTTATAAATATTTTACCATTAAAAGTGTGCAGTTGTGAAAATTTATGTTACATTGATTAAAAGTGGCATATTTCCATCTACATAAAATTTAAGTATCGATATAGCAATAATGTATCACTCAATATCTCTAGAATATAAAATTTCATGGCTACAAAATTGTAACGGATTCGAAATAATTCCAATTCGTAAAAAAGAAGTTAAAATAATTTCTTTTTCTTTTAGAAATAATTTTCGTCTAAAGAAATAGTTCCAAACATAGAACTGCATATAGAGCACTGTTGTCAATACATAAAACTATTTAGTATTCTGTTATATAATGATGTCAGAATCTTAACAAGAGGTACATTCTGTATCAGATTTATGTCAAACGTATTTCTTATAAAAGCTACGGTCACGTTTGTTACAAGAATCGATACCAACAGACGGAACAACGAGTAGTCGGAAATCTTAATGGCAATCGTGGTTTTCGGTTTCTATTTCGGTATGCGAAGCCGATATCGTATTCGTTTTTTTGACGGACAACTTTGTATCTTTTCGTTATATACAAAAGGGGGATCCCTGGTCGGCAATTATGCGAATATACCTGAACTACCTCGGAATGCTCTTACTTCGCCGATCCCAAGAGACTGCGGCAAATCGCGGTACGAATAATATTCAGGCCGAATATTTATCAGACTGACAAGATCTTCAGCTTTTCTCGGCGAAATATTATCACACTCGTTCAACCATTGCTTTGTCTCGGGAATTCGTCGAATACTCTTGAGGTTTTCGCCGGCGCATCTTCTACATGATCGCGAATCTGCATTTTGAAGAATCTTGTTTCCATATTTGTTCCTCCATGGATTCCCAGGAAATGCTCAACATCCCCACACTCTTAGTTCTCATATAGAATAAAAATCAGTTAAGATCTGAATGCTTTTTAGAATATAAATATAATATTTTGTTATTTTTAAAATTTTAATATAATTAACAAATTAATTTATCATTCTTCGAGTCTTCCATTTTCTAAATTCTCGTATTATTAATAAATTTTCTTATTATAATTGACATTAAAATTTAATTTTTTACCTCATTTTGCCTTTTTTCAATTCTTTAAATATCTACATATATTTGATTACTAAATTCTCGTATTATTAATAAATTTTCTTATTATAATTTGCATTAAAATTTAATTTTTTACTTCACTGCCTTTTCTCAATTCTTTGAATATCTACGTATGTTTGATTCCACGTTCTTGAACCTTCATATATGTAGCTCTTTTCATTTTCTATTTTTTACACGATATTTAACGTATGCGTTATATGAAGAAAAAGAATTAAAATATTATTAGAAGAGTTGTGTGAAACAAAGGAACAGAAATGGACAAGAGCCCAGGGCAAAAGAATGTTATCCGTGTCCCTATCGATCTCACTCGATTCAACAAAAATGCTACGTCTGCAAGCTAGCAAGCGTAGTTTTAAGAAAAACTTGCACGTACTCGCAAAAAAGTTAGCACTTTTTATTCGACAAAACTAGTTAATACCACGTTAAGGGGTACCTTGTGCGTAGTTTTGGAACACGATCCAGTAGTACTCTCGTCCTACGTTTCAGTCGTAATTCCTTTTTTTTACTTTTCCTTTTTCAAAGGTATATATGGCCTCGCAAATTGAACGCACCAAGTGTATTGAAATAAAGAACTTATAAAAAAAAATTTTTTTTACACAACTAAAATAAGGTTTCTACAAAGAAAAAATTATATCACGGTAAAGAACAATAGAAATATTTCTTTTAGCATAATTCGTCTTTAATTGCTATATTATTTCCTTCAAAAAATTAATTTGCTGCTACATCATATTTACATTCGCATTTTACAAACTGCTAGCATCACTTAAGTGAGAATGCCGTTAGTTTATTTCGCGCGTAAAATGGAGTTGAAATTTTCTGTTGGCGCAGCGCTCTATTTATATTAAATTCTTCAAGCTTGTTGGTACATTTTTCTATCGAAAAATATGTTGGCTTGAAGTTGACGGAAATATATGATGAATAAGCAAGAAACGCATGGACCGCTGTCCGACATAAAATTAATCAACATTCTTTATCATAAAACGATGTGCAACATATTTCACACAGTGCATTACTAAAAAATTATTGCTATTCTTTAATTAACATTCTAAACTTCACAATTAAGTTTAAGTTTCGGAAGCTGCATAAAACACCATAAATTGAATACTTTAAAAGACAATATTGTAATTGTAATCTTATTTCAGAATTTCACTTTTCAGCTCTTCTATTAAGTAATTAATTTAATTTAATTTTCATTTGTTTAAGAAAGACCAAAATAGACGATTGTTTAAAGAAAAATTGATTCCAATTGTATTAGATTTTCACATGGTAAAACAATTAATTAAAATCGTAGGAACGAGTATTGAAAATAATAAAAAGTAACCATTTTTCTTTTGGATTTCAGCTGTTCCGAAAGGGATGCATGTCTGAGGAAAGGAGAGAGCCACGAGTATTTTGTAATCATCATGAAGGCATTCTGGATCGTGCTTCTAATTATCTTACTCGAGATACACATATACATCACAGGTAAGTTTGAATGGAAAAGCATAATTTTGTTATGCTGTTGTACTAAAAATGGATATTATGATACTTTGAATATACAATTATTGAATAAGCTAAAAGATTTGAAAGATTGAGTTATAGTTTTCTTTAAAAAAGTTTAATTATTAATTACATAAAATATGGAACGTTGTTTCTTTTAAAATTTAAAAAACAATCTTTTTAATTATTCGTAGAAAAAACAACGAAAGTTCTAGTTTTGTAAAAAAACCGCTATTTGTTCTTTAGCGTTTCTAAATTTTGTGTTGCATACCAATAGTGTGCATTGCTACTTTATTTAAAATTCTTTAACTGTTTCGTATGTTAAATATTTAATTTTGTCAGGCAAATGTGGTCTGAAGATTTCATAGGATTAGAATTTTGTCGGGAAACGACATGTTCATTCGTATTTCTACCTCGTACGTTTTCTTCTCGCAAATCGCGTGTTTAAGTATAGCGGCTCTCCTAGCCTAAATAATTTTGTTTCTAATTCTGTGCTCCTTCTCATCGGTATTCGCTTCACGGCGGCATACAATTTTCAACGGTAATGATGCTGCCTAAAGAAACACGGGCGTTCGACGGCGGCACGCCACACTCTTCCGTACTTCAGGCAAGTTATTTTCGTGCCGGCAATGGAAAACACTTAATCCGATGGCTGACAAGCAATTTCCGGTTATCGCGTTGCTGAAAACCTGCAGCTCTTACTTTCGCCTCGTTAGTGCTGAACTTATCGACGCCGCGATGAGCGCATCGAAATCATGTCGATCACTCGTCGATGTCCTTACATCTCGACGATTTGCTCCTTTGGGACATCGAGACTGTCGACGCGGATATATACTAACGAACAAATTCGTAGAACGTCTCATTCCCGAACGAGACGATGCCGTTCGGAAAATTTAGGTCATCGCCGTAACACCTCCGAAGCTTTAGATCTAATTGAAAGTTTAATTAAATGCACACCGGCCCCTATTACCGGACCGTTTTACGATTCTCGATTCGGCAAACTTTCTGAAATTGTGCCAGATTAATCTTCCACTATGTGCGAATACTAATCATTGGTAAATTCAATTTAGAAAACTGTATTCGCCTGAACTTTTACTTTGTCTATGATTTTAAAGACAGACAAAAGATTTAACGTATTTATATCGCGCTAATTATTTCCTGTTTTATCGTGTATAATCATTGTTAATGATAATTTCTTTTCACGCAATTTAATATTTTCATGGATCATTCTTGATATCCATATGGAAAGAGAATGTGTCATAAAAAATTGAGTTTGTGAATGTTGAATAATCGATTAGTCAACTTAATTAGATACACGGACGTGAAAGTAATACTTTAGCACAGTAAATTTCATATTTAAATTTTTATTATGGAGTGTCGACATTTATTGCATATTTTTCATTAATTGCTATTTTTCATATTCATAAATTTAGCGTGCTATAAGATAAAAAAACAAGAAACCTTTAATATATTGAGAAAAAGATGCCTAAAAATATATTTGTGAGAAATATATATTTATGTTATTGAAATAAATATTTATATTTCCTAAATACGGGCGAAATAAAATTTTATTCCTAGCAAATAAGCCATCTATTTTATTTTTTTTGCAATTAATGAGATATATTTCATAGAAATGAAATATATTTCACAGAAATAAAATATATTTCACAGAAATGTATATTTCGTCATCACAATCAAATTTTGTAAATAACATTTGTTTCGCAATACTTCGACATTTTTCTCTATACGTAAGAATATTTTGTTTTAATTAAAATATATTATTTTTTCTTAAATATTTAATATTTTGTTAAAATTATAATGTGTTTCTCTATCACATAATATGAAAATTTCTATAATTTTTTTACACGGTAGAAATACTACTCTAATAATCCCTTAGAGTGTCATTCGTTTAATGGCCTCTTTTTTCCTTTTTTATTCCGGTCATAAAGAATTCGAGTATTTTTCCCGCAGGAATTTCTAGCGAATAATCACTTTGAAATACTGAACGCTGACGGTGGCAATGGTGTTAATTCATTTCGACGAGAAAATTCAAGTGAGATACGCGGTACGCTGATCAACATCGAGAGAGTGACCTGTCTCTTGTATTATTAATGACAAATGCCGAATACGCTCTTGCACAAAGATTCTATGCTTCGATCTAGCTTTTTCCAGCATGCATAAAAAAGGAGTTAAATTCATCGTTCATTATATTACTCTGTAAGAGTGAATTAATGTATTATTACTGACTTCAGAGTGCTACGCTTATAACTGTAATATCAGCGAATATTTACTGTTTTTCAGTAATAATACATTAATTCATTTGTAGAAGTTACGGTTTCTACAGATTGAATCTACAGAAAATCATAACCTCTAAAAGTAAATCAGTGTATTATTGAAAAACAGTAAATATTCGCTGATGATTGCATCAATTGTAAGTGTAGCACTGAAGTCAGTAACAATATACTGATTCATTTTTACAAAGTACGAAAATTAATTGAAATTACTATTAATAAAATATAAATTTTTTAGATTACTTCTTATTCTATTTATATTTGTTCTAAGTTATCATCTTATGAATATAGTATGTTTATATATATTATTTATTGTTTAATAGAGAATTTAAGTAAAAGTAATAGTTTCACATATTGCAATGTAAGAAGAACTTGAAATAAACGAATATATGCTATAAACGTGTACACGTCACACAGCGTGTATATCGCAACGTTTTAAAAGCGAACCTTGCATCGTCGGCGCGAAGCGTCAAGTTTCGAGCTTGGGCTTACAACTCGTTGAACAGAAATAGAAACTTTCCGGATATTTATTGCCTGGAGTTCTCGCGCAAGACGCTTATGGGTAAAATCTCCTTTTTTTATTGTCAGAAAAGTCTGAGATGTGCGCAGCTAGGGACAAGCGAACGATCGCTAGAGGTAAACGGGATGCGAAGCACAACGAGCGAGAAAGTTTCCGGCTGAATATCCATGGAAATTCGCCGCGGTTTGGCGCGTCTTGGGCATCGGTAAACGCCTGGCCAAACCGTCGTAATTGCCATGACTAAGTTATTCACTTAAGCCACTCGGGCGATGCTCGGGTTATGCGTTATCGTCGCGACGGTGGCTGCATTAATCTCCAAGCAGGAGGGTGCTTTGTCGTCTCTCGCAATCCCTGTGCCGCGCCCTTCATCAACCATGAAAATCATCCTTAATCCTTGATCATAGTCGACCTTAGAACTAACAGTCCTTGGAGAGACAGATATTATGGACGCGAATCTTTCCCGTGTGAGAAAATACATGGTGTGATTTCTTACATTTTGCTGTAGCATTCTCGTAATTTTCATTTAATTGAATCTTCTGAGAGACTTTAATTAATCGATCCTACACATTTTGCTACAATCTGTGTTAAGATGTGAGAATTTAAAGAAAAAGGCATTAATGAACAGATTTATACAAAGTTCCTATTTTTATAATTATTGTAAATTCTGGATAAATTTTTTACAATCGTTATTGTAATGAAGCACATAACATACAGCATTTATAAAAGAATCCACTCTGCAACTCGTTTTATAATTGTGTAGAGAAATAGAAGACTTTTCATTTATAGATAATTATAAATACTTCGATTTTCTTGTTTATTATAAAAATTTATGAGCATTCTAGATATCGTAATACGCGTACAATCTTTAGATCTAATTTTGTTTTAATAACAAATATACTTGTTCAACAAAATGTTACAATTATGTAAAAGCAATTTTCAGATTTATAATTTGACGTGAAAAATTGTTACTAATATTAATTTGTTATACGACGCGTCATTCACAGATGTTACTTGGATCGAGCAAAGTGGTTCCTATCTTCAAGAAGTGTTGTTGTAATTTATGTTCGCAGTAAGCCAGGCGAAGCATCAGCAGAACTCAAGTGCCAATAATGCAATCGCCTCATTGAATGCCCCGGAGGGTAAAAATGAAGATGTTCTTGAAGGACCAATTGGAGAGGTGCTTGCTCAAAGTGGTACCACGGCAGTTCTACCGTGCAAAATTACCGATCCTGGAGCTGGAACGGTAAGTGTCACACAGTTTGCCTAATAATATGTGTATAATTTATTTTGGTTTATTTATGTAGGGTAAATATTATTGAGTAGTGTAAAAGATTTTAAGGGGTGATTTCTCACACAAATTCAAGACGAAAATTTCATATGACTATACATATCCGCGAAATAGCTTAGTTTTACAGAGATAAGGTGTCAAAATTGAAGGAAAAATTTTTTCCAAAAATTTCAAAAACCACTCGGATTACTTTAAAACTTGCTAAAATTCAATGTCAAAATAACTTTAATAATTTTCAAAATTTTTCTTTCAACTTTAACACCCTGTATCTTTAAAACTAAAATATTTCGGACATATGATGGTAAATAAAAGTTTTTGTTTTGAATTTAAGGAATCATCCTTTAAAATTTTTTAGAGTACTTAGTAGCCACCCTGTATATAAATGTTTCACTCGATTAGAAGTATATGTGTTATTTATTTTTTTGCTGATGAAAAATAATTGCCATGTGACCAATTTTGTCAGTTACATCCTTTTTGTTCTTATTGAATACATATAGTTAAAAATAATATCATAAAAGAAGATTTGTATGCTCGCGTTGTACTTCACTAACAGTACGCTATTTGAAACAGTACAAATCGAATATTATATTCAAATATGGCTGTTAATCGTACTATAATAAAATGTAACACACGAAAAAAATAAAAATTTCTATCTGTTACATGAATGTTGTAAATCAAGCTTTTGAAAATGATATTGTTCACTGCATTCAAATGCTTAATTGAAACACGTAAATGAGTAATTTTTCAGGAAATTATTCCTCTGAACGTACATTGTGTGAAATATTAATAATCAACATTTTTCCCTGCTTGATTCCTCACTCATACCATTTCTCTGCCCATCTCAAAAGCCGCTTCCTCTTCTTCCATTCACACCAGATTTTCCAGATTTTCATTTCCGTTATACAGACAGGTCCGAACGATCCTCATTTAATTTCCGTTTCCTATCGTGCACACGCCAAGCGCGAATGATCCATAAAGAAAGGAGTATTCGCTATTTCTAATATGGTTGGCGTTCGTGGCGTAGCTATGAAATGACCATTCAAATGTAAACCGTTGAGACGTGAATGACAAACGCGAAGATAAAATTTGAAATGTCAAAGAAGCTTTCTGTGGAAGAAATATCTTCCATCACGGGCGCCATTAAAGTTGAAGTACAAATTTTCTCTGGTAACGTGAATTATCTCGACAATCGCACGCTGAGAATATTTTCAGACACGTTTTATCTTCATCGCTTGTGCTTCATAAAAAAAGAACAAAATGGATTACACGACGTTAAAACAACGACATGCGTAACTAATTTTCGCTAGCGTGTGACGTTGATATATCTCTACACATCGTCTATTCAATGAAGAATTACATAACTCCATTTTTCAAAAATTGTAATTATTTTTACTAAAATATTGTATTAAATGGAGCAATATATTTTATTGTAAAAAGACTGATTCTATTGTGAAAAAACATTAAAGACTCAAATCTTATTTTTTATTACTGCAATATATGGTGTATAACATTAATGCATGTAAATTCAAATATAAGTACGCATAATTAAGATAAATCCGCATTGTAGATTATATTAGTTGTCTCCCTTTACTGAGAAATTTGTACAGAACTACTGAGGAAAACGAATTTATTTTTAAAATACAGGTGACAAAAAAGTTTAGCCAAAAATTTTATATTTAAATCATTATTGACGTAAATTTACAAAAAACAAATCTGTTAGTTATATTGAATATTTTATTGAATACCAAAAATAATAATTAACATTCAAAGTGACAACTTTTAGACGTTTCAGGAATGATGACTACGCATATATTTCCATGAATGAAGTCTCTCAATAGAACGGTCTTCAGTTCACCAACCGATAAAAATCTTTTGGTGCAGTCTTTTTGGTATTTAATAAGATGCAATGTAACTAACACTTCAGAGCGTTTTTCTTAAATATACGTTCCAAGCAGCTATTTGACATTCAAAATGACGTTTTTAACGTCATCTTATGTCAAAATGACATCAAAATGAATAACGACAAATAAGGTCAATTTAAATAGGTAATAATTTGATAAACATACAAAACTTTGTGGTCAAACTTTTTTGTCACCCTATACAACTGTAGGAAACTATTTATTTTGCGTATGACGAAAGTATATTAGTCAGAGATTTCGGCAAAATTTTAATCAAATAAAATAAGTAACACAAAAAGAGAGAGACAAAAAGAAATCAATAACTGTCACACATTTGTCTCATGACTAAGCTTGACGTAACGCATTTTAATAACTTTTTATAAAACTCTCTGATTTGTCGAGTCCGCGATTGAAAGCACAAACGAGTACATATTCCATCCCTTATGGAGATATTCTGTGTAACCATGCAAACATGTGCGTCCTGAATACAGTATTGAAAGCGGAAACGGACGCGGTGCACCATGTTGGAAGTATAAATGATAAGTCGATACGGTATTTTTGCCTGTGAATTGCAGGCCGTTTGCTTTTTTCTCTCTCTTTTTACTGCGGCCCTCGCTATGTACTTTAATGCTGTAGCCGTCGGTCCAGCAAATTGCCCCAGTTTACGGTCTACAACGGCGCGCTACTCCGGCATAGCGTATGCTCTTTGTCTTATTTAGAGTGCCATCCGCGAGAAAAAATCAACGGACAATTTGCGTGAATAGCGAACGCATCTGCATTTGTACTTCATTTCGAGTTATTTTCATCCATGTCGGATTCTGATGTTTCAGTAATGGACGGTAAAGTACTAATTGACAACATCCTAGCAGAAAATCGATGTCCATCGCGCACTAGTATACTAGTTAGAATTTTTCTCTATAAGACTCCATCCCCTAACCATAGTAGGCATAGACTGCACTTTTCCTGATTCTAGCACCTGTGCTCCGTTGGAAAGACGATGCAGTATATAAACCTTTTGAGGATAGGAGTTTTTTAATAAAGAAACTTAAAGAAGACCTTATTTTCTAAGAGTCGGAACGACACTGACATCAGAATTCCATTCAAATTTAAAAAAAATAATCTGATTATCGTGAAACTCAGTTTTAGGAAGTTTTTGATATCGCTTGGTTTGAATGTAACTAAAAATGTCAAATTTCAACAGGATAAAATCAATGAAAGAAGATCTAGTAAACATAGCTCATAATCAAAGTTTGGAGATCAGTTTGGAAATCAGTAGTAACTATTTGCATAGTACTGCAGATGAACTTCAAATAAAGCAAAACTGGAAACTTGACGTTACTGCTTCTTTGCAATTAAACATTTCCTAAAACTAAGTTGTGTATGTACAGCCGGTCACAGAAAGGTTGCAACATAATTTTTTCGATGCGTTTCGGGATGCAGCTTGCTCACCGAGTGATTGGTTCTTATCCATGGATCCACAAATAAGAACCAATAGCTCGATAGGCTGCATTCCGAAACCCATCGAAAAAAGAAGCGTTGGAACCTTTCTATGACCGACTGTACGTATGTGTAATAATCGGATTATTTAAAAAAAATTCTATCCGCCATATTGGATTCAACATTAAAAATTTTTTATTTCTGATCTCAGATTCGAATAAAGCATTATCAAATTGTCTATAGCCCAAGATTCATAAAAATCAAATGAGGAGTTCATAAAATAAAAAAGAGAGACTCAAAAATGGATTCGCCTGTCTATAAAGGGTTAATTGTATCAGTCTCTCTCTCTTCAACTAGATGTTTTAGAAAGAGGAGAAAAGGAGAGAAATCGATAGCAACCAAACTACCTCACTCTTTCTAAACTAACAACTTCATAGTAATGCACAGTCTATGCTTCATCCGCACTCTCGCGTTTTCCACGCCTCTCGATGTTAATTCAACCCCTCTTAGAAAATTTGAAATTACATCTCTGCCTCACCGGTCGATTCAGTATTTGGAATGTATCCTCTCGTGAACTATGCCAAATTCCGTGCCGTAACGTCGCGTAGTTGGACCGGATGCCTATTACGCACGCCTCCGCCCTCGCGAAGCCGAGAAAGTTCGCTCGGGAATATTTTAGAATATTTTAGCGGGTTTTGGCGTTAAACCGATGCGACGGTGCGCCAGATGCCGCGTGACTGTATTTCTCTTTTTTCTTCCTTACGGGAAAAAGGGGAAGAGAGAACGAAAGAGCAATCCGCGTTATATGCATACGCGATCGAAATGATGGAAACATTCCTTCTCTCGATACTCGCTAGCGGTATACTTTAGAAATCGGAATGGAATTCCGAGAGTCGACAGACGATTCTCTCTGCGCGACAGACGATGCACGTTTCCATAAAATTCCGACGAGTTTTCCGTGCCGCCGACATTACGACGTGAATGAGACGTAAGCCGACTTTAAACGCGCATTTTCCAACACACCTACTTCGTAACGTTTGAAAACAGACTTATATGCACAATAACTGTCATATTTAGAATTTATGGTATGTCAAAAGTTATAGACTATTGCATGGGCGTATTCAGAAGGTTTAGGGATTCAACCCTTCCCTCTAGAAATTTAAGATTAAAAGTTATGATCAACAAAACCTGATATTTTTCTCATTCATTCCAAAATGAGAAATAAAAAGTAGACATTCCAAGTTCTAAAATGTCAAAAAAGCAATTTATTGATGCAAAAAATTGCTGCTTATCTGATAATAAAACTGATAACCCCTCCCGAAAAAATTCTTGAACATGCTCATATATATAGACTACTGTCTTAGATAAAATTAATAATTGCAAATTTCTTGATAATTAGTTGGGGGGGGGGGATGTATTCCTTATTAAAACCGATTTTTAAATAATAATCTCTCTGCATTGTAATTTCTTTGATGGTTTTCACATCTATAAACATGATCCTGTAGCGACTTTTCTTCAGCATTTAATAAATTACATTTCTATGGAGAAAAATGTCAGAGATTCTTTTGACTCTGTACGCTTATTTCTTGAAAAGAACAGACGCTCGCTTTGACACAAATCGAAATTGCGTTTCAATAAGCAGAAACAAATCGATACGCGCTGCGTGTCAATGCTAAAGCCCGCAACCGCTATAAACGAGCACGAAGACTTGGAAACGCTCTCGGGGGATGCAGCATGTTTATACAAATTCCATGGAGGGTTTACTTTTCTCCCTTTGATTTCTGGATTTTACAGCTCCGTTGGGCACGGAGAGCGGAGACTTCAGCTCGTAATTTACTTACAGCAAGAGTATTTCAGGTCTCTTCTTCCCATTGCACGCATTGCCAGAGTTATGTATAAATTTAACGGCAATAAAGCGATTTACGTTTTTAACATCATTTTCTATAAAGCATTCGTTTCTAGTAAAATTATTATTGCTTTTAAAATTATTCCCCCCCTCCCCCCTCCCCATTCGATTACGGAATAAGTTGTATGGACTAAAATCTTTCACGAAAGAAGATACTTAAGAGTTAATTAAAATATTGGAGTACATTTATATATATTTTAACCAAATAAAATTTCAAAAAATTAACCTAGATTTATTGCTAAATCTCTCATTAATTGATATATGTAAAATAAATGCTGTTTATCTGACAAGTTGGTTTTGCGGAAGAGATGAGAGCAAACATGTTCAAAATAAATATAAATGTATAGAATGTATATTAATAATGTATTAACTATTAGTATATACGATGATTTTCCGATTCTTAACTATACACAATGAATGTTCGTGTTCCGTATTAATTTTCATCACTTTTTAGATAACAGATCAAAACGAATCGGATCAATTTTTGTTTATTGATAAAAAAGTAATCAAAAACAAATTTTGTTATTGAGTTTTATCATAATATTGTAATTTTTACTTTAACTTGGATTTCATATAACGAAATAATATATAAATATAATATTTCTTATTACACAACGCAAAAATCAAAAAAAGGAAATTATTAATGCGTCCCGAAATTGAGAGGCAAAGAGGATCATCAGTTTATTAAACTAATCTAGTAAATTATACATCGACAAAAATCGTTATAATTTGCATATTTCAATAATATACTTTTTCCGTCAACGAAGAAGTTAAGTAATTTTAAGCAAGCGTCTACAGTGAATTTTATAAATCATTGCATAACTTTTACGTTGTAATAACAGTACTTGGTGCGTAAGATTGCTGCCTTCTTAGCTGCAAGATATGATTAATAATTACCATATTTATCAGCGACAAGATACTATTAATAGTATCTCGTCCATGTATTTGTAAATCTATAGTCAAAAGCATACAAAAATTGTATTCATTAGGTGGGGAAGATTAGATTGGCACTCAAAAATCACAAGCTCCTCAATGCAAATTTTATAAACGTGGTCTTGATTAAGAGTTAATAGATAGAGTTACACGTATTATATGGAGAAAAAAACGTAGCTTTAATTTTATTAAAATTTAAAAAGATCGGAAGTGAAAAATCTCGAGACGTTTCTCTATAGTTTGAGAAATTGATATATTTATTTATCGTCTGTGTGTGATGTGTGTGTGTGTGTGTATGTGCGCGCGCGTGCGTGTGTGTGTATGTGTGTCGCTGCACCGATCGCTCGCTGGCAAGATTTTTGTTCTGGATGATACGAAAGTTGCAAAATCTAAGACCACTTATGCAAAACTCTCTGTCACGAACCGCATATAACCTCGGTGGATCCCGCGCGTTGTCGTCGACCATGAATAAAAGATGAATTCATGCGCGTCTTGTGTACTACAGAAATACAGAAACAAGGCTGCTCCAAGTTCTTTATACCGCAGCTAAGTCCAAAACAAGTAAAAAGTGCTATCACGGACGGTAAAAAGGGGGGAAGGAGGTTGAAGAAAAGGCAAAAGCGCATTGCATCTTGTCTATAACTACCATCATATGGAAGTTTAGGTATCCTTTCCGCGAGGATGTAACATGTCGTGTATTTGCAAACGCAACTAGATATAGACGTCTTAAAATTTATTCAAATCATGAATAAATCATATTTGTATCTTTTTAAAATGTCATTTACTGAAGTACACTGTAAAAAAATTACATGTAAAATTATAACCTCTAATATAAAGAGATATGTGCATAATTAGAACTATTTGTTGCTGAGAGTCTTTAGAGCCTATTAATTTGCGTTTTCCTTTTTCGATTACCGAGGAAAGCGTACTTAAAGCGTCCGATCTCCGCGGATTCTGTCCGGAGGAACGATTGTGGATCCTTTCACGAAATAAATTGCCTATTATGCATGCTTTTTAATCATCGAGTACTCAACCTGAATATCAAATAATCGAGAGATTCTATTTGTTTACTTAGATATGTTAAAATAATAGCATTGAGTATAAATAGGCAATAAGTTTATAAGTATAAACCTAGAAGATATGAATAGAAGATAGTATCATTAAATACATATACATTATTACGAGTTCTTCCATTAAATGTCCATTAAATATATTTTTATTCTGAAAATATCTTCTAAAGGAAATACGAACCTTCGTAAAATCTTTTAAATTCCAGCGCGTATTTTCCACTTATAAGATATCGTATTACCGCTTATAAATTATCGGCAGACTTCTTTTCGTGTTTTATCAATGAACTCCGGGATTCTCTAATTTAAAACCATCATTTATCTTTCCTCGGAATGCGTCGAAAAAGTTTCGCGTAAAAGTTGAACGGCGGAAATATTCAAAGTCGTTTTTATTCCTAGGGGAGAGGGTCTTTATTTTCAGTATTCTCTCAAATATCCAGTGTTATTTTAAATCCAGGGAGAAACTTCTGATATCAAATGTTCCTTTTACAACACAGTCTATATACTGTCTGTACAGACGTGTATATTTCAGAGAAATTTTCACTTTAATATAATTGAGACTTGAGAAGTTGAGTACTCAATGATTAAGAAGCATAATAGGCAATTTATTTCGTCGCGAAAGGATCCACAATCGTTCCTCCGGACGGAACCCGCGGAGACCGGATGCCTTATGTTTGCTTTCCGCACGGTAATTAATCATTATTCCCACGAGCCACGATTCAAACGCGAATTATGCAAAGCACTGCGGTCGATCCTTTGAGTTTGGTTCTCAAATTTGGCGCATAACGTTACGACTGTGCGTATAATGGAATTAACATATTCCGTCAAGATCTACTTGCGTACCGAGCGTAATGTACTTATCTCATCCCAAAATGCGTCGACGCCGTGTTGCGGGATAATGTAACATCATGATGTATAATGGAAATCGTCGACCGGAAAGATCACCTGCCGGAAACGATGCTGCAAGGGAGAGAACATCGGTAAATCACGCGATAAATGTCAAACCGCTGGACGATAAAGGACGCGCGGCTGCCACCGAAGTATTGTGAACATCGACATTTAGAATGAACTGATAATGAGCATCGCAATAACTAACGCGCTGTAGAATGAGATCCATACAGCATAGACCTCTAAGAAAAGTTCTAAAGTCATTCAGAAGATATTTTAAGGACGTATCCAGAACGTCCGTCGGATAAAATGTATTAAATGCTATGTGAAAGAGATTCTACATAGTTTTGGTTCTCTCGCTAGCATCTCATTGATGATTTTGTCCCATTAGAATTAATCACCAATGAGATGCTAGCAAGAAAGATAAAACCAGATCTAAAATCCTATAAAATCAGAAATGCGCCATTGATGCCCGTTTCTGTCAATGTAGATTAACTTTAATTTCGGTTTAATTTACCCTTCATCATTTTCATATTCATTAACCCCTCTTTACAGTAAATCAGACTACATTCTTCTATGACGAATCTCTAGGGCTCTAAACAGGCCTACTAGGTTTTGTTCCAAATTTACTGCCAGCGCTTAAAATCTATAATTTACGCACTATATTTTTAACACCGACAGTAAATTTTGGAACACAACCGTAGTAAAAGTCTGGCATATGTTGTTGAATTTTTGATCGGTTTCATACGAAATGGCGGAACCAATCAGATGATGACTGAAAGAGCATGCGGAAAAATTGAAAAACAGACCTGCGAAATGCGTTATAGTTGTGTAAACGCAAGTGTACATGTATACGCCATTTTGTATCAAATTACTAGAACATATGCCAGATTCTTACTTTTAGGGATACTACTATGTTTAAGTATCTCTCATTCTACAGTGAGCACGCGTTTAACCATTGTGATACTCGGTCCATTCTATATGTTAGGAAAGAGTCGAGTTTTGCGCCAAGCATTTTCTTCCTCAACGTCATCGCCGACAAAGAAAATAGATATGCACGGGTTACTGCCAAGTTGGAGTGCTTCCTCGAGAAACGTCCTCGGCTACGATGAATCGTAGGATAAGAGCCGAGGGTATAATGGAGGATATCCGGATGGTTGAGATACGAGGGATAAAGTGCGGTGCAGTGGGACTCTTTCCTTTGAGAACGTAGATGGAGTGAATGAGAAATTGGAGGGAATGGGGAATTATCGGAAATGAAAAGATTCGAGCTACGAATTCCTTCATAGGCATAGAAACACTAAATTCCTACCTCTGAAGTATCCTTGGGCACCTTCCCGTCTTCGCTTGTAAAATTATACGCGTTTTCCCGCTATCTCGCAGGGAATTTTCTGTTGGTTTCAGATGTCGCATGAGATACATAAGTAAAAACGAATAGCTTCAAGAGCTCGGATTCGATACCGCAAAGCTTTTGATTTATTTGGTCTTCAACTTCATTCCCCATGCGTGTGATATAATTTGTTCTATGTCGAATGAGAAAATACGTTTCAAAAGCGTTGCCTTCTGCAAACTGAATGGAATGTATCACGGCGAAACGCGATTGATAAATCGCAAACAGGTCTGATTGGATGGCACGAATGGAATCGATACCATGAAATGATAAAAAATAAATTAAGCGTTTTAACGCTTCCACATAAAAATTGTATATAGAATATCCATTTACAGAGCTAATGTAACGCAAATGTATAATACCATTATATTATAAAATATAAGTTGTTACTTTTTATTAAATTATATATTTTTTACTAAACTAAAAACAATTGTACCGCATGTATGTTGTATTTATTGGTTCAATTGCAAGATCAACAGTTTGATTAAATTTATCTAAAGTGTTAGATTTAATTCGCAATGTTACATCGTATAGAAATCCTCTGTGCAATTGGCTAACGTCAATCATTTCTAAAATGATAACATCAATGTTTGGTTAAATAAAGTAACAGATACAATGATTGAGCGATGTACAGCAATTGACTAACACATTTACGCATCTCAATACGTCAAAATCGACATATCGATTATAATTGTTTTCAAACTAAACCTCGGTAGTGTGTTTACTCTTGTTAAGCTATAACCAATGCGCAAACTCACTGCCACTTCAAGCTCACAAGACGAAAATCGATTTTTATTGCTGTAAGCCATGAAACCCTGCAGTTAGTATACATTATGTAAAAGAAGTTCTCTTCGTATCCGCAAATATCCACATAAAAATAAAGTTGATCAACAAAAATAAATGATTTGATAATGAATAAAATATTAAATATTTTTGATAACTTAAACTTGATATAAATTATTTGAATACCTTGTTCTAAAAACGCAGATATACATTTTACAAATATTTTTATTCTAGACGACAATTTATTCTTTTATTATTTTTATATGTTTGATATGTTAAAATTAAATTGTGATAATATCAAATTTGAACCAATCATATAATAATATTTAAAAAATTGGACTAATAAATAAATAACACAAATAATAGAGATTCCTATACTCGGTTGAAATATTGGTGCTTAATAATATTTATATGTCAATATTTTAAATACATTTTTCAGTTATATAAAGTGCGCGCCGATTCAGATTTCAAACTTAAATAAACTAAAGCTAAAAATAATATCACAAAGCACATTGTTCATCAATCCAGGAATAATGCCAAGCGTCTTAAAATATTGCAAAGAATTTATTGCAAAAAATATGACCCCATCAAAATTGCGTTCCAAATCTGATAAATCGAATCGGTGTGCAGTTTATATAGAACTGAAAAAATATATCTAAAAAATTTACATAAAAATATTAAGTATTAAGATCCACTTCGATCGAATATAGAATTCTTACTCTTAAATTGCGATATTTTTTAAAGAAGAAAATGTACAATATTATTTGTATTAGTAATCACTATGAAAGGTTTAATATAAATTTTCATAACTTAAATAATAATTATCTTTAATATTTCAAGAGAGAGAATTTCATCTCAATTTCTTCAATCCTATGAGTAATACCGTCGCTACGTAGCTTTAAGTTTCCGGGGTTGTGACGCGTATATAGTGCGGCTGTGTAGTGGTTGGCTTGATTCCCGCGCGGGGCGGATAGGTGAGGGAACTTTCCTCATTACAAGAATACTTTTAAAACGGTTTGGCTGATAAACGAATGAACTTTCGGTGTTCCTTATCGGCAATCCCGATGCTTGCTATCAAGGAAGAGTTGAAAGCGATCGCGAGCGTGCAGTAGCGACGGGACGGGCTGCCTTTAATTTCCTTCCTATCGTTGCTGCAGAGTCTCATTGCGAATGGAAATATTCTTATCACTGCAAAAATGATTTCTCTTCTTTAACAAGCGATAAAAATTCTTATAACGATTTTTATAATTGTTATTTCATTTCATATTTCGTTATTTACTACGCTCTTCAATTAACTGTAACTCTGCAATATCGCGGGTTTAAACGCAACTTCTGTCCTCTCGCGTTCTATGCCATTCATTCTCGCAAGATATATCTGGTATGTACCAGCACAAGTCACCGATCGCGGGTGGCAATTCCCGGCCGACAGATAAAGAATGTGTCGGCATGGCATACTGTAACCCGGAGTATTTCCCAATTAAGCTTCTGCGCGTCCCACAGCGGTGTCAGCTCGACTTGTGTGCCACGTGTGTGCACCTCCCGCACAAGTAGATGCCATTTACTTGCCACTGTACAAAGTCTTTTCTACCTAGACCTAGCAGCAATCCCCACACGGTCGCAGCTTAATAGCTTCCCGCGGGAATGCCAGAGCCATCGGTTACCTAACTCGTGTCTAACAAGACTGATGATGATGATCGAGTCAGGCAAGACGACGTAAGAGGAAATTAAGTACGGAGGAGGCTCGACGCAGGTCGGACGTGCTACTCCAATTTGCATTTCGTTCCAAGTTTTAATTGGTTTTAATCCTTTGGCGGACTACACCCACTAGCTTCGTACAAACTTTTAACCCTTTTCGCTGGAAAGCCAAATAGGCCCACGCCGCTCGCACATACTTCAACAGTTTCCCTTGTAAAGTCGATATACCGTAATATCGTACGTTTGAGTTTTTAAAAATAATTAGAAAGGGTGTAGTTCATTGGATAATTTAGACGTCAGCAATCTAGAACGAGTAGAATTACCATATCTGAACCACAAGAAAGAATATGTATGTACACTTTTTAAAAACAGATGTTTAGTAGGATGAAACAGTAGGAAGAGGTATAATTTTTGTACGTATTAAATGTAAGTATTTAAAAAAACAAAATTTCTAGGACATATATATAATTTTTATTAACAATTCTTATTAATATAATTTTATAAATCTATATAGCCTGATTTCATCCACTGCTGGATATCGACCTCTTCCAACCTTTTCCATTCTATATCATCTTTGGAAGGAAAGAGTTTGGCATTAAAATGCCATGCTTGCCATGCGTGTTGGCGAGTAGGTATATATCTCCATTGATATATAATTTTATAAATATAAAATTTTAATTAAAGACCAGAAGTTTTACGACCTCAAACAGAGTACTTGTATTTTTAAAAGAGTATGCGGCTGGTTAGGATTACGGAGTAACCCTAAGAACGAGCTATTTTCCATGTGTAATATATGTTGTAATGTGGATTAACTGCTCGAAAGCTTCATCGCGAATCGGCTACTTCGATCTCTTAATTCTTAGGAAACCTCTTAATTGACTACACAAGTATCTTGAGCAATATGAAGTCTACGTATTCAACAGCAAAACGGGGTCATTGTTCAGCCTAACAATCCGTACACGTGTGTATAACCGTGTCTGGAGTTAGTTGAAACCGAAAGACGGACGTCGGAAGGCTTTAGGATCTTTGTCTTTCCGGCTGCTCGAAGACACCGCGAAGTTCTCGTAACTTCGCGCCGATTGAGGCAAACTCTACTACCCGATAACTCCCACCAGTCAAAGACTGGCAACGTGCAAACACACGTACACACACTCTCTCGTTCTTCTCTCACACGCACACCCCTGTCACATTGGATTCGCTGTTACACGTCGGTGAGCCGTAGATAGGTCCTTTTCGTGGGACCTAGGATTACAGCAAGCACTCTGGATTACTAGGTTTGGCAGTACCAGAAATGTCATATCCTTCGAAATTGGTTTCTCCGAGACGTATTACGTGGAATCAGCCTAATTATGTTTCTGAGAGTATTAAGACATTTATAGTGGATTTCGTCCCGATGAGGGATGTAAATAAAAAATAATTGGCATGGTAACGTGACGTCTCTGATCAAAATTCAGAGGGAGGCTTTGTAACGAGGAATCTCCTAATCGGAAATAATTAAATTTTACTGCTGTTGATTAATAGGCAACCGCGTTATTACATTTAGGAAACATAATTACTTATTTATGTCCCTAACAAACAGGGAAGTGCTCGAGCTTCCGGAGCTGTATACTCAGTATATCAATCATTCACAACTAAAATATTTAATGTTCTATTTGATATTTCATACAAAATATATGAATATATAAAATAAATATAAATATATAAAATATACAAGTAGTCTCAGGATTTAACGGTCAAACTGCGAGAATATATCTACAAGTGGAAATAACAAAAAATTTTTGAAGCTAGAAATACAATTATAAAGTTATAAACAAACATTCAAACGAAACATGAAATACGAAACAACGGATTTTCAATTGTACAAAATATGAAAGTCTACATATCGTACATGTAAAGTTCGAACATGTTTATTTCATGTGTACAGGGTGTCCCAGTCTGTATATACTTTTTAAAAATAATGGATTGATACAACTAGTATTTATATATACGTACAAATCTTGCGACAATTGTGATACAAAGCCAATATGTTTAGTTTATTGGCTATATAATATAATGCTTTAAAGTAACATGCTATATTTGAATCAGACGATGAAACAATATGTGCATAAAGAATAATAGCAAATTTATGTATGTCTATAATAAATATCAAACGAAAGAAAAATTCTTCATCGTTATTATAAAAAATATTTAAAAGTTTCCCTCAAGATATATTGTTTTCCTTTATAAAAATTTTCAGAAAGAAGTTTTTCAATATTTAAGAGAAAGTGCATTAAGATTAAGAAGATTTTAATAACATTTTTGTAATTTTTCAAATCAGTTCTCTTTTATCTTTTAATAATTTAACACATCAGATTTACGTAAACGATTAAATAAATAGATTCTCTTCAATCGTACCTAAACATGGTGAAAGATTGATGAAATGCCTACATAATTAAATACTGTGCAATGTAACCGTTATCCAATATATTGACCGTAGTTTTGTGGTCTGTTCCCCGGAGAACGAAAATTACCTTGAAATTAGGATACTCTAATGGCTATGATAATTGATATTCGATATATGTCGAGGCTCCTCTGTCACATTGCCTCATAGGACATACATTACTTCTCATACATATATTGTTACTATAAATAACCTACTGCTTTCGAACACTATGCCACATAAACAACTTTCATTATCCAACTCATGCAGCCATAATCCTAATTACTTGTTTAAAGATAAATGGCACTTCTGTAATGTTCACAAAATTACATCTATAGTAATTTAAAAGCAAGATTATTTCTTCTTTCATTTGCAAATGGTTTAATTCTATATTAAGAGAATTAACAATTTTAATTTTATGCGGCATATATTAAAAAAACCATTCTGCACTTACATGATAGATAATGCACACTATACTGAGTAAAAAAACCTTAGTGAACATAGCAAAGCTCGCTACTCTACAATTGCTTTTAAACAGAATTCTAGCTGCAATTTTTTGAATTTCAATTTTTTTTTAGTATAAAACATGCATTTAATGTTTTTATCTGATTAAATGAATAATTTTCAAAATAAAATTTGTTACTTGTACAAATTATGTATAATAAATAAAAATGGTTACACATGTTAACTGTTTTTTGTCGTTTTTTTGTTATAGATCACGTGGGTGAGACGGAGGGACAGACAATTGTTAACTGTCGGTACTAGCACACACTCCATTGACAAGAGATTTGTCGTCAGACACTCGAGCACCGACTGGCAACTCACAATACGTACCGTAACGGTAGACGATGCCGGCATCTATGAATGTCAGGTAATTTAGCGAATGTTTTATTCACCTATATTTTTTTTTAATTTTCAGACTAACTGTGATATTGCAGTTTTTATTTAATATATTTTTACTCGTAATTCTGTAATTTAATATTAAGATATCACGTTAAACTGGCATACTTTATCGTATATCAGTTTTATCTTTCATTATATGAATTCTATATTCCTTTTTTTCAGCTCTGTATGTATATATATATATATATATATATATATATATAAATAAAAGAAAGAGGTCATACATCACTATATAAGTAAGATAATATCTATTTTCATTTAGGTCACATCATCAAGCTTTCATAATAATGAAAACTCGATTACCACATTACAGACTTAAATAATAAATATAAGGTAGATCTCATTGCATATTATATAATAATTAAACAGTGATGCTTCCTTTAGAATACGAAATTGAAAGAGTTACATTTTCAGTATCAATTGAGTGATTGTTTCAAGCTATACCTGCTTATTTGAATAATTTCTAATGTACGTGAACTTTGTTAAAGGTTTCGCATGTCTAAAATGTCAGCTGAAATGCCAAAGCGGTCGCTTACAAACTGTGTTTCAGGTCGCGGTGATTAGCCGTAGCTTTAGCTCCTGTTGGGTTCTCTAAAGGACAATCAACATTGCTTTGATGATGTGAATACAATTTATAGTATACATTACAGCATAAAACATGGCTCGTTATAATTTAAAACTGGCCATTTTGCAGAAAGTGCTCAAGTTACGATGTAACCTGATTTCTTAACATCATTTTGTATATCATATAATATATTTATATTATTATTCCAACTAATGTATAACTATGTTTATATATAAATTCATTTATTTTAGATAATTTAAAGATAAATTTATATAAAAACGATTTTTATTCATTATATCAAGCAAATCTACAGGTTGACAATAGGAAGTTGCTAAATAACTATTATCTTGTAACGAATGAATTCTTTCTAATAAATATTGAAATGGTTTATAAATATATATTTTTTACTATATGCTAATAGAAACGACAGATTATTTCTTCTAGTATAATATTTAAATTTATTAAATTTATTCCATTTTTATCACAAAATATAATAACAACTGTTTTAGTTTTAATATTTTCCCGATTGTTATCTGAATGTTTCAGCTTTTTCGAATTTGTGTCTTTCATATATGTACTATGAAAAGTTAAAGATATTGTTGCATTACGGTTGCAGGTGACGTCGCATCCGGTACAGCGAAACTTCGCCCGTCTCAAGATTACGGAGGCGTACTCGATAATACCAGGTGCACCTGATCTGCACGTGAAGCAAGGTTCGAACCTCCGTTTGGAATGCCAACTTATGGCGGCCACGGAAAAGCCCCTTTATGTCTTCTGGTATCGTCAGGGTCGTATGATAAATTACGACGAGGAGCCTGGCGTTGATGTCAAGCTCACGTCAAGCGGCTCTATTTTGACGGTGAACAAAACGAAACTTACGCACGAAGGAAACTACACGTGCGTACCTAGCAACGCCAAAGCGGCGTTTGTCATGGTTCACGTGATCGAAGGTAAGAAGCTATTCCTTCATTAGTTTTAGCCAAATTTAGCCTAGCCGACAATTGTAGGATAATTGAGAGATTTGAAGTTAATTAAAGGAAATATATATGAATGCGAAACTAATCCAATAAAATGTTACTTCGTGCCAATTAATGTCGATGAATATATCTAACGTTTAATATATAACAATTTAAATTTTTACTTGATAAGAAAGCGCTGCATCATGAATTTAATCCATTTAGTGGAATAGCCGATTTATTTACTCTTCAGCATAGAGATAACGATATATTCAATAAAAAATATTGGATAAATATTATCTGATAACATAAAAATGTTTTCTGCAAATTGCATAACAGCTACAGACATTAAAGGATCAAAATTATGTTTCCAAAAAAGTGCAGATCTATCTCATTGTATTTTTCACGTTATCAATATGAAGCAAAACAAATGACTAATGCTTATTGATCAATGATCATACACAAGTAGTCTGCAAACAGCTGCTGTTTATGCACTGAAAAAAATCTAATGACGATATTTACGATGTCTATAAGTTAGATGCATACACATATATTGGTATATAAAATAGTATAAACGATTGCTACAAACGTATCGTGAAATTATGTTGTAAGAACATTCATAGAATATGGAACGTTAAAGCTCCTATTCATTTATTACTATTATGTCAGATTGTGATGTCAAAAGCAAGAAAATATACAATAAAAATGTTCACAAAATGAATTCAAATAGAATCTTTTTTTAATATATTTACGATCATTGGAGACTCATAAAATATGTCCACCATCTTTTTGTTTTGGAAAGTATCGTTTTAATTAAAATATATCTCTATTTTAATATATTTTTTGTAAGAATTTTTGTACCGTACTTTCTTACTTCTGACGTCATAATCTGAGATAGTAGTGGTAAGTAAATAAGAAAGTAACCACACGGCAGTGTCGCTGCGCGTAGCTTAGCGCCGAGACATTACCAGCGTCTCCAGATTTTTAATGAAACAGAATTATTTTTTAATAAAATATCTTGACTTCGCGGACAAAAAATGTTGAGCGTAATATAAAGAGAAAATACATCCGCATTTATACTTAATGCATAATGCAAATGTTACACAAGTCAGTAGTAATACTATACATATTGATATATGTATATACGTTACGGAGAAAATCTTTGATGTTTCTAGGTGATTAAACTTTATTGGTTAACCTTTAAATTCCACTATTGTACGGCAATATTAATCATGAATTAGAGAGACATGATCGCTAAAGATCTAATTTTAGAAAGATTTCTACAGCATAAACTGCTTACGAATTGTGTCAGTAGGCCGAATTCACAGATTAAAACGCGATGGTAATTAACTCGCTCCAGTTACTTCTGGGAAGAAGAGATCAGCCACTGATCAGCCGGGAAGAACTTCCACGAAACTTGAATATTCATTAGAGTAAGTGCCGAACAATTAAACGGCTCGTAGGGAGCTCGTTACGATCGGATTTAGTGCGGCTCTCGCAGACGCATTCATCCCGCAATCCCGCATAACTCGCCCGCGATAACAGAAGGGCGCTTCAAAATTGTACCACCGTCCCTCTAACGACGAAACTTTTACAAAACCCCTAAGTTCGTTCCGTGAAGACAAAGTTCGAACGCAATTTTTTGAAAGTACAGTGTATAACTTCGTGTCGGGTTTTACTTACATTTTAACGCGCTTAGCAACTACGTAACAACGCGATAGTGTCCGTGGGGCATTATCAAACTTATCTATTATTTCCTCCTTACACGAAATAATATCCTTCTCCCACACGATTTTGTTTTAATCTTTTTTTTCATGCTCGTATCGCGACATGGCTTCGACATCGCCAGTCGTCAAAAGTATTCCTAGGCATTAATGTTCATTGTAAGTCTCTTTACATTACAAGTTTATACTGAGAAAAATTATCTGATTGGATTAAACGGTAATTCTATCATGCTCGTATCGCGACATGGCTTCGACATCGCCAGTCGTCAAAAGTATTCCTAGGCATTAATGCTGATTGTAAGTCTCTTTACATTACAAGTTTATACTGAGAAAAATTATCTGGTTGGATTAAACAGTAACTTTGATCGAAAATGGACGAATCAGAATTTTCTGGTTATGTCTTAATGGACGAATCAGAATTTTCTGGTTATGTCTATTAGAATTCTAGTTGAGATAACTAGAATTTTGATTAATATATTTA